>NW_027397068.1:18300121-18549748 GCF_003265705.2 Callorhinus ursinus
CTGAGTAAGAGTTGTGAGAGTACACATCCTTGCCTCACTCCCGATGCCAAGGGGGGAGCATTCAGACTTGTACCATTAAGTATAATGTTAGCTATAGTTTGTTTTGTTTTCTTTTTTATAGAGATGCTCTTCATCAAGGTGAGTAAATTCTCCTCTGTTCCTGTTTTTCTGAGTGGTAGGTTTTTTTTTTTTTTTATCATGACGAGGTGTTGAATATCTTCAAATGCTTTTCCTGCATCTATTGATATGATCTTGTGAATCTTTTTTAATGTTGCGAATAACAGTGATTGAATTTTGAATATTGAACCAATTTTGAGTCCTTGGAATAAACGCCACTTGATATTGGTGTATAATTCTTTTAAAATATTGCTGAATTCTATTTGCTAAAATTTTATGAAGAATTTTTGCATCTGTATTCATGAGAAATTTTGGTCTGCAGTTTTGGTACTGTCCTTCTCTGTTTGGTATCAGGGTAACACTGACTTCATAAAATGAATTGGGAGATGTTACCTCTTCTATTTTCTTGAAGAGATTGCATAGCACTGGTATTAATTCTTTAAACATTTAGTAGAATTCTCATGTGAAACCATTCGGTCCTGGAAAATTTTTTTCAAGTGAAGGAAATTGTGAATTCAATTTCTTTAATAGTTATAGGGCTACTTATATTACTTATTTCTATTTGGGTAAGTTTAGATAATTTGTGTCTTTCAAAGAAATGGTCCATCTTGTCAAAGTTTATGTTTATAAAGTTGTTTGTAATACTTTTTTTTTTTTTTTAAGTATTTGACAGAAAGAGACACAGTGAGAGAGGGAACACAAGCAGGGGGAGTTGGAGAGGGAGAAGCAGGCTTCCCACTGAGCAGGAGCCCGACGCCTTGCAGGGCTCGATCCCAGGACCCTGGGATCATGACCCGATCATGACCCGACGCTTAACGACTGAGCCACCCAGGCACCCACTATTATCCTTTTGATGTCTTCAGAGTCTGTAGTAATTTCCCTTGTTTCATTATAGATGTTGACAATTTATGTCTTTTCTCTTTTTTCTTTGTCTTTTAGAGGTTTGCCAATTTTATCTCTTCAAAGAACCAGCTCTTTGTTTCACTGATTTTCTATGTTGTTTTTGTTTTCAATTTTATTGATTTCTGCTCTTATTTTTATTATTTTCTTCTCTCTACTGGCTTTGAATTTATTTTGCTCTTTTTTAAGTTCTAGAATCAGGAGCTTAGATTATTGAGGATTTTCATCTTTTCTAATAAATACATTGTAAATCTGTTACAAATATATAATTGTTATAAATTTTCCTCTTACTGCTATTTTGGCTGTGTCCCACAAATTTTTGTATATTGTATTTTCATTTTCATTCAGATCAATAATATATTTTTATCTTCCTTCAGATTCCCTCTTTGAACCACAGATTTTTTGTGCGTTCGTTAGTTTTTAAATGCTTGTAAATTTTTTTATTATGTTTTAGTTATTGATTTCTAGTTTGGTTCCATTATAATTGCAGAATGCACTTTGAATGTTTTCAATTTCTCTTGGTTATGATATATAATTCTTTTTATATGTTTCTAGATTCAGTTTGCTAATATTTCATGGAGCATTTCTGCATCCATATTTATAAAATATATTGGCAGGTAGTTTTTTTTTCCTTCCATCTGATAACACTTATTACCCATACTCATGGTAGCAGATTTCAGTCCTTGAGAGCGCTAATTGGCCTTGTAAATTTACATCATCTTGTGTGCTTTGCTTGATTAATGGCCCCTCCCCTAGAAGGACTAATCTAAAGTCAGGGACTATGTCAGTTTTTGGTATCATAGTAATACTGGCCTCATGAAACCAGTTTGGAAGTGCTCCTTCCTTTTATATTCCTTGGGACAGTTTATGAAGAATTGTTATTACTTTTTCTTTAAATGTATGGTAGAATTCAAAATAAAGCCACCTGGTCCTGGGAATTTTCTTTGAGATTAGGTTTTTGACTACTAACTGAATCTCTTTATTTGTTATAGGTCTTTTCAGATTATATATTACTTCTTGGGTCAATTTCAGTACTTTTGTCTTTTTGGGGATTTAAACATTTCACCTAAGCTGTCTAATTTATTAGAATACAATTGCTCTAGTATTCCTCTTACTACATTTCTGTAAGGTCAGTATTAATGTTGTCTCTTTCATTTCTAATTCTCGTAATTTGAGTCTTCTACTTTTTTGGTCAATTTAGTTAGTTTTGTTTTTTAAAAAGGACCAGCTTTTGGTTTCATTGATTTTTTAAAATTGTTTTCCTATTGTTTATTTCACTAATTTCTACTCTAATCTTTATTATTTCCTTTTTTCTGCTTATTTTAGGTATATTTTGTCTTTTTTTCCCCCTAGTATCTTTAGGTAGAAGTTTAGGTTTTTGATTTGAGATTTTTCTTCTTTTTTATTAGCAACACGCTCTAACCAACTGAGAGAACTGACTCCCTTTTTCTTATTTTTTAATGTGGGCATTTACAGCTATACATTTATTTCTAAGCACTGCTTTAGCTCCATTCCATAAGTTTTGTTATATTTTATCT
Organism: Callorhinus ursinus; assembly: GCF_003265705.2. NCBI lineage: Eukaryota > Metazoa > Chordata > Mammalia > Carnivora > Otariidae > Callorhinus > Callorhinus ursinus. The sequence continues at coordinate 18,302,677 of NW_027397068.1, forward strand.
TGATTTTCATTCATCTAAAAATATTTTCTAATTTCCCCCGTTTGATTTCTTCTTTCATCCAGTGGTTTTTTAGGAGTGTGTTTATTTCCACTTATTTGTGAGTCTTCCAAATTTCTATTACTGATTTCTAATTTTGTTCCATGGTGGTTGGAGAACATACTTTGTATGATTTCTGTCCTTTTAAATTTATTAAGTGTCATTTTGTGGCTGAGTATATGATCTGTCCTGGAAAATGTTCCATGTGTACTTGACAAGAAATATATTCTGCCGTATTAATTTCTTGTGGCTGCTGTAACAAATTACCATAAATTTGGTGGCTGAAAACAATAGAAATTTATATTCCCCTACAGTTCTGGAGGCCAGAAGTCTGAGATCAGTTTCACCACACTGAAATCAAGGTACTGGCAGCTTTGTGCTTCCTGTAGGGATGCTAGGGAGAATGTGCTCTGACTCTCCAGCCTTCGATGGCTGTTGGTGTTCCTTGGTTTATGGCTGTATCACTTCAGCTTCTGCCACTGTGGCCACATTCAGACTGGGAAATTCCTATCATTCTAACTTTCACTTCACTGACTCTTTCCTTTGTCCCTTACGTTCTGAACCCATCTGAGGTTTCTTATTTCAGTTCTAAAATTTCCATTTAAAAAAATATCTTGTATTTCTTTGCTGAAATGTTTTATTTTTTCATTTGTTTTAAGCATGTTTGTAATTGCTTGTTGAAGCATTTTTGTCAAATCTGCTTTAAAATCTTCATCATTTAATTTTAACATCTTTGTTATCTCAGTGTTGGCATCTATTGGTTGACTTTCATTCAATTTGACATCCTCCTGGTTCTTGGAGCCATAGTTTTTCCTTGTGGTGTTGGCTGCAGTAGGGTGATTAGTATCTAAACATTTTGTCTTGCTTGATTGCCCCTATCTTGGCCATTTTCCTAGAGAGAGCAGGTTTCTTTGGGGGCTTTTTGATCTGCATCTGTTTGTGTTTCCAAGTTCCTAGCTTCTTCATCTCTAAGTCTGGTATATATGAGGCAAAAAGAAAATTCAGGAAACTCACTACTATACTGTTGCTCAGATCCCAAGGTCCCTAGGAGTCTGCCTTCTTCTCACTACCCTTGTCTTATGTTTTATATATATATATATAAAATGTCTGGGATTTTCAGTTGTGCATAAGAGGAAGAATAAGGAAAAAATGCATCTACTGAATCTTGCCAGAAGTGGAAGTACTATATACCTATTTGAAACTTAAATGATTTGCTTTTTTCTGTGTATAATGGAAAATTTCAAATATATGCACAAAGAGAAGACAACATAATGAATTTCATGTATCTATCACACAACTTCAACAATGATCAATAGGGTCCTTTTTCTTTCAGTTTTTTTTTCATCTCAGGACATTTTGGGGGAGGTTAGGATAAATAAATCAAATTTTACTTAACTCTAATATAAATCTTATATGATAGTCTTTCGCTCTTCACTAAATTTTTAATTATTGCTTTGCATAAAATTCATTGAGATTCTTCCTTGAGATGTATATATATATTATTAATTGAAGCTGATTATACACATATATAATATTCTAAGCCACTGAAGTGCTATCATATATGTTTAGTGGACATGACATGATGAGAATTCTGGTAACTTCAAATAAATGTAGTTAATTAAATGTTTAATTTTTAAAATGCAGAAATGAACATTTTGTCATTGTTTAAATGAGTCAGAACATTGGTTTGGGGAAGATTTAATGCAGAATTATGAACTTGAATTTGTGACTTATCTAACAATCCATTTGTATTAGACCTTAAAACACAGTTGTAAAGTTTAAAAATTTGCCTGACTAGCAATATTTGGAGGCAACCCTGATCTATACTAAGTAATACTTTTGGTAAGTTGCTAATTTATTATAAGATACATAATTTAGTCTTAAGAGTCTGAAATGCAAAAGCTGATTTAACAAAAGCCCATCATGCTAGCATAATAACCATAAAACATGGCTCTCTTTGGCTACTGATCTCACTGAAGAGACTTCATGTAGACTCAAAATCCTGCACTGTTTAAGAGAAAATACTAAGCGGTATAATCCAAAAATAAGACAAGAAAAAAATGTAGTAAATAGTTTAACAACATAACCCCTAATGATAAGTGTAGCTTTAGTAATAGTCATGGGTTAATGACAGCCCATCCAAATTGACTCCAAAATCTTTACAGGTTATCGGAACAGTATTTATCCCAACAATACTGCAGGTTCTTTGTGTTTACCAGCTGTGAAGGCAGCATTTTAGAAGAGTTAACACACATTACACAGTTCTCTGCCCTGAAGGTTTTTGGTCTTAAAATACTAATATGGAACAATTGCATGTTTTTCTTTCCTTAAAGGTACATAGTTTAGAAGATTAAACTTGCAGCATTTTTTTTCTTTTTGGAAATCTGTAGATTAAAAGCTAAAAAAAAGGGGGGGTTTATAGAATTCTGTTAATATAAAGCTCTTGGAATAGCTTTCCTCTTCCTTCCTGTTATTCTCCATAACTCTTCTATAACTTCATTAGCAGCTTTTAGGTTTTGGAATGATTTCTTTAGGTTAGTTATTCCTGCTTCAGGTTCCTCATAGTTTTCTCTTAATGTCTGTATTCTATAGTTCTGGCTTATTGTATAAGAAGAGAAGTTCATAAAAGGCTTTAGGTCACATGTAGGTTTTAAATTTGAGATAGGATGATATGAACTGAATGAGAGGTGGAACTGTGGTTACTGGGCTGGGTGGAAGGGACGGATAATGCAATGGACGGGAGAAGAGGGGGAGGTTGGAAAGGTAAGAGGCAGGGTTAACTGGGAAGAAAGATGCTTGAAAAAATGGATCTGAATCAACATCTGCATGTATGAATTTTGGCTTTCAATAATCTTTCTTCATCTCCAAATGAAACAAAGCACACATAAAGCTCTAAAATGAAAATCCTTTTTTTTTTTTTTTTTTTTTTTAAATTTCTCACTGTCAATTGTAGTTCTCTCCCGGCTAGATACCTGATTTGGAAGTAATACCTATTAATATAGGTTAAATGTGAGTTAAAGTCAACCTCCTAGAGTCTCAATCTTTAGGATCAGTGCCAGAGTCATTCTGAGGTGTCTTTCTCCTTGCTAAGGTTTCTGCTCTCACTCTCACCTCCCATCTGAGCAGAGATTCTCTGAGTGTTTTGTTCCCTCTCGCTATTCCCAACTCTAGGTTCCGGAGTAGAGCAGAGAGACAGTGCCTATAGCTATTTAAGTAGTGGTCAAATCCAGCTTTTGACCTGATTAAGGAAGTATATTAATCTACTTTATAAGAGAAGGAAGCCATATTTCCTTTAACCTCTATAATTAATAGCTAAAGTAAGTCGGTTTTGCCTTTCATCCTTTCTATTCTTGATTTTCTATTGAATCTCCAGTGGAACAAAGCTTGCTATGTTTTGTGGGACTTTAAAATTAAGCTTAAAGGGAAAAAATTTAAAAGAAATATTGTGAGGAAAGTTATTCATCTTTACTTTTAGAAGCCTCAGATGACTTGACTGTTTCAACAGGATTTTCTTTTAATATTATCCTATTCACAAAGGCTAAAAGAATCTTCTCTAGTATCACAAACTGATTGAACCATGTGTAACCAAGGGACAGATATATGCCATGGCAAGCATTTATTGAATGGAACAATGTTTAGTGGAACTGGGGAAGCAAATATGAATATGTCCCATATCCATAGCCTTAAAGAACTCACAGCATAGTCAGGAAAGAAAGTGGTGAAAAAATAAGTGCCAGAATGATGGAGGGGAGTAACGTGAAGTAGGACTCGAATGGAAGGACCTATTGCTTCTTTCTGATGTATACGTAGGAAGTCAGGGCATGCTTCACAGTGTACATTATATTAGGTCTGGATAATAAAGAACATAGGAGATAATAATTCTACTAGAGGCACCCTAGAGGACCAGTGAGGGCAGTGGTTGCTGATATAGCCTGGAGGATCTGTTGGGCATCCTCTTGGAGGTTTTGCAGCACCTGGAACTGGTGTCTCATACACACTTTATATCTCTAAGGGTTATTTTGGGTCCTGAGAGCCAACCCACTGTTTAGGTTTCAGTTGGAAATCCCTTGAACGAAAGATACTTCCCACTGACCTTTTCTCCCCACCTGAGATCATTCTATTGCAATTATGCCACTCAAGGGAACTCTAGAGAACATGAGTTAAAGGTCACTTTTCTTTGTTGCCTGGTTCTGGACAATTCTGAGCTGAACTGGGAGGGCAAGCCTGCAAAAAGCATCATGCCTGGAGTGATATAATGCAAATGTAGCAATGACCTGAGGTGATATATGTCCTTATATTGAAAAAGTACTTTCAAATACAGATAAATATAAGCAATAACATTTACATGAGTAAAGTCTCTTTTTCCTCTTAGTAAGCCCACCTAGCATAATGCTTAACAGATACTCTTCCTCAAGAAATATCATGGAGTAACTTGTTTGGATAGTCTGCTTTTGGCTGATAGTATGAAAGTTTCTATTCTTAAATAAATCTAAAAGGCTGTGTATTTTGGTTTAAAAGTAAAAAGAATTAAGTTTCTAGCTTTAAAAACCTTAGACATCCACTTTAACCAAGTGATCAAGTTAGGATAACTAGTTATAATACATGTCAGTAACATGAACCCCAGATTTGATGCACTGAATAGAACATGATATTCCTCCTGTGGTCATATCATAAAAGGCAAGACTAAGGAACAATTATATATTGGAGGAGACTAAGGGGGGAAAAACAGCTAAATGCAATGGGGGTTTCTGGATAGGATTCTAGGACAGAAAAAGGACATTAGTGGAAAAACTGGTAAAATTTGAATAAGTTCTGTTGTTTAGTTAGTATTATACAAATGTCAGTGTCCTGGATTTGGAAATTGTACTATGGCTATGTAAGGTGTTAACATTAGGGGAAACTGGGTGAGGGTATGTGGAAGTTTTGTACTATTTTTGCGACTTTTTATTAAAGTCCAAAATTAGTTATAATTGGTTAAAAAAAACTTATACCTGTGTAAATTCCATCCAAAGACATACTGGAAATGTAGCTTTATAATTATTATTATTATTTTTTTACAATTTGATAGTTTTATTAAATTTGTCCAACTACAGAAATAGGACACGTTATGTTTGTATTTTTTTTTTTTTGGCAGTGTGGGGGGTGTGTCTAAATAGTCTTTATTTTTTTTTGAAGTTTTTATTTAAATTCCAGTTAGTTAACTTACAGTGTAATATTAGTTTCAGGTGTACAAAGTAATGACTCAACACTTCCATACAACACTGATGCTTATCACAAGTGCACTCCTTAATCCCCATCACCTATTTCACCCATCCCTCCACACACCTCCCCTCTGGTAACCCTGTTTGTTCTGTTTCTTGGTTTGCCTCTCTCTCTTTTTTTCCTCCTCTTTGCTCATTTGTTTTGTTTCTCAAATTCCACATATGAGTGAACTCATATGGTATTTGTCTTTCTTTAACTGACTTATTTCACTTAACATACTTCTAGATCCATCCATCTTTTTGCAAATGTCAAGATTTCATTTTTTTAATGGCTGAGTAATATTCCATTGTGTGTGTGTGTGTGTGTGTGTGTGTGTGTGTGTGTATCTATCTATCTATCTATCTATCTATCTATCTATCTATCTATACCACATCTTTATCCATTTGCCAGTCGATGGATGCTTGGGCTGTTTCTATAATTTGGCTGTTGTACATAATGCTGCTATTAACATTGGGGTGCATGTATCACTTTGAATTAGTGTATCACTTTTGAATTAGTATTTCTGTATTCTTTGGGTAAATACTTGGTAGCGAAATTGCTGGATTATAAGGTAGCTCTACTTTTAACTTTTTGAGGAACCTCCATACTGTTTTCCAGAGTGGCTGTACCAGTTTGCATTTCCAGCAACAGTGTAGGAGGGTTCCCCTTTCTCCACATCCTTGCCAATACCTGTTTTTTCTTGTGCTGTTGATTTTTAGCCTTTCTGACAGGTTTGAGGTGTTATCTCATTGCAGTTTTGATTTGTATTTCCTTGATGATCGGTGATGTTGAGCATCTTTTTATGTGCCTGCTGGCCATCTATATGTCATCTAGGGAAAAATATCTATTCCTGTCTTCTACCCCATTTTTAATTGGATTATTCATTTTTCGGGCATTGAGTTTTATTTTTTTTAATATGTTTTAGATACTAACACTTTATCAGATATGTCATTTGTAAATACCTTCTCCCATTCTGTAGGTTATCTTTTAGTTTTGTTGATTGTTTTTTTCACTGTGCAGAGATTTTTATTTTGACCAAGTCCCAGTAGTTTATTTTTGCTTTTGTTTTCCTTGCCTTAAGAAACACATGTAGAAAGAAGTTGCTATGGCCAATGTCAAAGAGGTTACTGCTTCTGTTCTCTAGGATTTTTATGGTTTCAGGTCTCACATTTAGGTCTCCAATCCATTTTATCTTTGTGTGTGGTGTAAGAAAGTGGTTTAGTTTTATTCTTTTTCATGTTGCTGTCAAGTTCTCACAACACCATTTGTTGGAAAAACTGTCTTTTTCCCATTGGATATTTTTTCCTGCTTTGTTGAAGATTAATTGACCCTAGTGGTGGGTTCATTTCTGGATTTTTTGTTCTGTTCTTTTGATCTAGGTATCTGCTTTTGTGCCAATACTCTACTCTTTTGATTACTACAGCTCTGTAATATAACTTGAAGTATGGAATTGTGTCCAGCTTTGCTTTTCTTATTCAGGATTGCTTTGGTTATTCAGTGTCTTGTGGTTTCCCATAAATTTTAGGATTGTTTGTTCAAGCTCTGTGAAAAATGCTGGTGATATTTTGATAGGGATTGCATTAAAGGTATAGATTGCTTTGGGTAGCATAGACATTTTAACAATATTTGTTCTTCTAATCCATGATCATGGAATGTTTTTCCATTTCTTTGTGTCATCTTCAATTTCTTTCATCAGTGTTTTATAGTTTTGAGAGTATAGCTCTTTCACATCTTTGGTTAGTTTTATTCCCAGGTATCTTACTGTTTTTGGTGCAACTGTAAATGGGATTGATTCCTTAATTTCTCTTTCTGCTGCTTCATTATTGGTATATAGAAACGTAACAGATTTTTGTATGTTGATTTTGTATCCTGTGAGTTGGCTGAATTCATTTATCAGTTCTAGCAATTTTTAAAAAGATTTTACTTATTTATTTATTTGAGAGAGAGAGTTGGGGGAGGAGCAGGGGGAGAGGGACAAGCAGACGCCTTGCTGACTGCAGAGCCCAATGCAGGGATCCATCCCACAACCCTGAGATAATGACCTGAGCTGAAATCAAGAGACAGAGGCTTAATGGACTGAGCCAGCCAGGTGCCCCAGTTCTAGCAATTTTTTGGTGGAGTCTTTCATGTTGTCTATATATAGTATCATATCAGCTGAAAATAGTGAAAGTTTTAGTTCTTCCTGCCAATTTGGATACCTATTATTTCTTTTTTGTTGTTGATTGCTGTGGCTAGGACCTCCAGTACTATGTTTAACATAACAGTATTGAGAGTGGACATCCCTGTCTTATTCCTGACCATAAAGGAAGAGCTCTCAGTTTTTCCCATTGAGGATGATATTTTCATATATGGTTTGTTCATATATGGGTTTTTCATATATGACCTTTATTATGTTGAGCTGTGTTCCTTCTAAACCTTCTTTGTTGGTGGTTTTTATCATGAATGGATGCTGTACTTTGTCAAATGCTTCATCTTCCTCTATTGAAATGATTATATGGTTCTTATTCTTTTTTTTCTTAATGTGGTGTATCACGTTGATTTATGAATATTGAATCACACTTGCAACCCAGGAATAAATCCCACTTGATCATGGTGAATGATTTTTCTAATGTATTGTTGGATTCAGTTTGCTAGCATTTTATTGGGAATTTTTACATCCACATTCATTAGGGATATTGGCCAATAATAATAATAATAATTAATAATAATTCTTTTCCTTCTTCTTTTTTTGGTGGAGTCTTTATCTCATTTTGATATCATGGTGATGCTGGCCTATAGAATGATTTTGGAAATTTTCCTTCCTTTTCTATTTTTTGGGAATAGTTTGAGAAAAATAGGTATTAACTCTTCTTTAAATGTTTGGTAGAATTCACCCGTGAAGCCATCTGGCCCTGGCCTTTTGTTTGTTGGGAGTTTTTTGATTACTGATTCAATTTCTTTCCTGGTTATTGGTCTTTTCAAGTTTTCTATTTCTTCCTATTTCATTGTTGGTAATTTATATGTTTCTAAGAATTATCTGTTTCTTCCAGGTTGTCCAATTTGTTGCCATATAGTTTTTCATAATATTCTCTGATAATTCTTTATTTCTGTGGTGTTGGTTGTTATTTCTCCTCTTTCATTTGTGATTTTATTTATTTGGGTCTTTTATTTTTTTCTTTTTGGTAAGTCTGGCTAGAAGTTTATCAGTTTCATTAATTTTTTTTCAAAGAACCAGCTCCTGGTTTCATTGATTTGATTTATTGTGTTTTTTTTTTGTTGTTTTTTTTTAGCTCCTATATTGTCTATATCTGCTCTAATCTTTATATTTCCTTCTTTCTGCTGGCTTTAGGCTTCGTTTGTTTTTTTTTCTAATCCCTTTAGGTGTAAGAGAGATTTATTATTTATAGTATTACTAACAGTGCTAGTGTTTGTCAGTGTCATTTTAAGCTTAATAATAATCCTGATATTTTAGCTTATGAATATTGATACTATTAAATTTGAAAAAGTTTTTTCTTAAATGTTATTCACGTATATTCAAAAATATTTTTTTGGAATGGGTTTTGGTTAGAGTTCTGATTCTTTAAGCTATACTTTGTGAATGTTGTCCTAAGTATTGATACTATGTTTGTAGTGGACTATAGTAAAAATAGTATTAAATGTTTTGGTTTATGAACAAGTATTTTTTGAGGAATTATACACATAAAAGTGGCTATCAGTCCTTGAAAATGCTGTATTACCAATTTGCTTGCTTCTTTAAAAATTGTTTACCCTCCTTTTTTAGCCACCAAACTCAGTATTTCTGTATTTCCTACTGCCCTCTAGGGGTGGAATAGAGAAAACTGGAGTCATGAACCTCTGAGTATGTAGATCAGAAGAAAAAATTAGAAGAAATTTTGAAATTTCTGAATTTGGTGGAGATAAATATGAATTGCTCAGATACATGTTTTTACCCAATATTACAGTCTAAATATTTATCTAGAATTGCCAGCATGTTGTTCTGAGATCCAGGGTTTGTTTCAGGATGTGGAAACCACAATACGCCTGTGCCTGGTGGAGTACTTGGGGCATAGTAGATACTCTCTTTACCAAGGAGATGCTATCAGTGTTGGTCTCTCCTCTGTGATCTTTCCTCCTTTATCATACACAGCCTCTTAGATGCCTCAAACTCTTTGTTCCCCTTTCTACTAATAAAACGTGCTCTGTTATTTTCAGAAATAAATGATAATGAAGAATGAAAAATATTACTTCATCTATTTCTACTTTGGAGGAAAAATTCACACACCTGTCCTAGTAATAATGTATTTATCTTCAATCAGTTGTGCATTTCTTCATCTCTGTGCTCTTCTCTGGAGTTCCAGATATTAGAGTTAGTGGCATCATATTTACACAGAATATTTTCATTTGTTAATTTAAAAAACCTCAGTTCTTTTGCCCCCCGTTTTTTAACATCTCACCTTTATTAGTGTTAGTGAGAATTTATCTTCTAGAAATAGAGGCTAAAATGAAATTTAAGGCATATATCAATAAGATGGATATTTTAATTCTTGACTGAAACAAAAGTTTTCTGAAATATATTAATTTATGAATACACACAAGAAATGCACATGGGTTATAGAGTTTGGAATTGATGACTATTTTTAGACTAGAAGTTAACTGAGGCTAACTAGACTTGCTAATTAGTTGACTATGTTATTTTTCAGTAGAGAATTGCAATATTATTTCAGATTTATTAATATTATTATTTTCCTATGAGCATTACAAAACCCACCCCAATGGGGAGCTGGATGGTTTCAATAGCTAAAGACTGAACTTTTCACCTCAGGCTTTGGTTCGTATTAAGCTGTGATTTTAAGTGATTGACAGCCATTTTATAGTAACCTGCAATGAATTGGGGGTCAAAATCATCCAAATGATGGAGAGAAAATGCCCCCATTAGAAAAAAATAAAGACAGACATAAACTAACCAGTGTAGTTGAAACTAATTGGCCTCCTTATTGGCAAAGGATTGAACAGGCACAGGGACTGAATTAATCTCTTGAATTTGGTGGCAGATCCTTGCAGGTTGAAATTGTGAATTGGCAGGTTAACATAAGGGGAGGCTATATCCCCCTCACATGTGATACTTCTGTTCTGTGAATTTCCATTTTGTGGAGCTGTCAATCTGAGGCTTTTGTGAGATTAAACTTTCTTTAGAAACAGCACCACCAAAAAAAAAAAAAAAAAAGAATGACCCCCACCTCCTAAACTACCACATAAATCAGCTTGATTAGTAATCTCCATTAAGAGACATTGAGTTTTGAATAGGCTGGGTATTGTAGGTCCAGAATGAAGGACTTGGCAGGGCCAAATAGGGAAGTTTGAACAACATCTGCCCTACCCCTTCCTCACACTTCTCCAAGTTTTAAGCCTATTCACAAATGGCCTAAATTATAAAAGTGCAAATTGTAGTTCCCCACAAGCACTTCTTCAAATAACATCAAGAGGTGAATATATATACTATTAGTATTTATTAAAGGCATAGAAATCCCACAACATATTTTAAGAAGAAAGCTAACAGTAACAGACCTTTATCTATGAGATTATTAATACTAGCTTTCTATTAGCATTCTTCTTTTTCTTAACAAGTGAAGTTTGATCTTGAATTTTTATTCAAGCTCTGTGAACCAAAGCCACAGATGGGGTATTGCTGTGTCATTTCCATGGCCTTATACAGAATGTATGCAGCTGTCCCATATTCCCTTAATAGACCTTCAGCTTTTCAATACATCTTCCACTGATGGCGTTTCTGTGGATAAACATCATTTCAGAATGAAACGTGCCAGATGTCCTGCAGTGCACTTAGGTACAACAAGACACTTTTAAAAAAATCGCGCCTATATTATTTACTCATTTAGAGGGATGTGACTTCTGGGATATACATTGGAAATCTAAAATTTGCTGAATGAGAGAGGAAATATTATAAACAGGTTCCAGCTCACTTGTACCTTACAATTCCCCCCCACACAATTTTTTTTTTTCAGACCATAAAGAAATCAGTATTTTATATCCAGGTTTCTCATAATTTCTCCCTCTAGGAGGCATAACTCAATCAAAATCTCTGGTTACTACTGAATAGAAATAGTCCTTTTTTATTGAGGTTAAAAATTGCTAGATCAGGGATTTGGAATATAGATATTTTTATTTTTCCTTTAGTAAAACTAATTTTAAGAATCATTCCTCCCAAACATACTTGAGTTTTATATCCCCATCACAAAGCAAATATTATTTTCATTTTTTTTTCTGCTAAGGGATTAGAACGGGTGATCTAAATGAAAATAAAACACTGGTGGGAAGTGGTTATCCAGGATCATTCTAATACCAGCACTTGATTCTATCATATCAAGTACAACTATATCACATGCTGAAATGCTTGATTGACTTTTTACTTGTGTCATTTAAATTTTTTTTGCATATATACCACTGTCTTTGAAGACTGTAAAATCCTTGACTGTAAGGATCATATCTCCAACATGAGAGTTATATACTATTAGTATTTATTAAAGGCCAACCAAAATAGTTTATATGAAGAAGAAAGGTAATGGTGACAAGACTTTTATATATGAGCCCTTTAATACTAGCTTTCTTTTAGCATTCTGAGCACAATAGGAGGGAGATCTTAGTCAATGCCTGTTGATTTGATGACTACATTTCTGTCAAACTGGAACAAGGAGATAATGTGTTACATTTGACTATGAGATATTTTGGCTTCACCTAAAAGTGCTTATTATAGGTTATGGAATAAAATGTGAAAGAGTATAGATTTTGCTTAACTTAATTTTGATGTTGCAAATTGTTGTAGCTTTATTATTCTTTAAAGTTATTTGCATGCATTGTCTCATTTTTTTAAAGTGGTTTTTAGAGGCAGACCAAATGATAGCTGACGAAGCTGAGACACAGACCTTTAGATAGTCCACTGTTAAAGGAGATTGCGCTAGGCAATATTTTGAAGTTTCTCATGAGTCTTAGGAATCATTTAAAAAAGGAATGTCCTTCAATATTACATAAACTAATTATTGATGAAGTAGTTATCCTAAACAAAAAATAAAAAAATAAATAAAGGAAAATGTCACTCCGGGAACACTGGCAATTATTTAAAATCCCACTATGTATTTAATTCAAAAGGTGTGTTTCTTGAGGCTGTATTCTTTCCAATGTGTGCATCGTAAGAAAACTATGAGACTTCTAATGATTTTTAAATCATGGAATAGGGGCACCTGGGTGGCTTAGTCAGTTTTCTGCCTTCAGCTCAGGTCATGATCCCAGGGTTCTGGGATTGAGCCCCGAACTGGGCTCCCTGTTCAGTGGGGAGTCTGCTTCTCCCTCCCCCTCTGTGTGCGTACATCCTCTCTCTCTCTTTCAAGTAAATAAATAAATCTTTAAAAAAATAAAATCATTGAATAATTTTGTATATTTTCAATTCACAGTCTCCTCCTAACAGCAATATTCTTCCTAACACAAAATATATTGCTTTTACAAAATGGAGACATGTTTATAATTTACCTTGCTAGCAAGTTTTAAAGAAAATATAGATCAATGCTTTAGTTCTGTCTCTGATGGCTATGTGGTTAATTTTTCTGTTCCATAGTGTGTAGCTGTCTCTTTTGGTGCTGCTTTATGTTTGCAGCCATGCTGTCAACATCCACCAGAGAGCAGAGCAGCTCCAACACCCACATCTTTCATACTAGAAATAGATGGAGACAGTAACACAGTCAGATCCGTGGCCAAACAACGCGGATTGCAGTTCATTTCAAAGGTCAGCGCATATTTAAGCTTGCTTCATTACTGCCACCTTTATGCCTGAGATTTTCATTTAAAAAAAAAAATCAGTTTACCTAGGTTCCTTTAGAGACAGAAAAATGAAAGTGCTGAGTCCTATTTTCATTTGGGGATATCAAGCTTTTTATCAAATTATAGAGGTGGCGTTTCAGAATATTTCATATCTGATCAAGAGGAAAATCCAAAAATAATTTTCTTTTTATTCAGGAGTCTTTCAGGCAGGAGGACTGCTTTATTTTTTACTTAATATTGTGCTCAAGTCAATCATTTTGAATTCAGAGAGAAAATAAACATTTAAAAGCAATCTATAATAAAAAATTTTTGGAGTTCAATATTTTTATTTACATTTCCTAATGAAAACACAATTCATACTCTTTTGATATGTTTTTATGTATCACCTGGTAAAATAAGTTTACACACATTAATTTTTTATATTAAAGATAGTGAACAACTGAGTAATTATAAAACATTTACTTTTTAGTAAAAAAGAAGTAAATTATTTGCCTTTTAAGAATTAAGCAAGGATGGCTTATATTTAATCAAATTTCTGCTCTTCCTAATTACTTTAAATATCTAATATACATAGGAAGAATAGGATATGGCATATATATTAGGAATATTAATATGGCCAGTGCATATTTAAGGATTCCAAATGGGTTTTGTTACATCTCTTTTTTTTAATACTAATATTTCAATTAAAACAATTTTGGGAAGGAGTTTTATATACTTATTCTCGTTGAAAAAAAATAGAGCTCTAGAAAATAAAAGAAAACCATTCTGAGATATGACATTTAAGCCACAGAGAAAATAGACTTCCAAATAGTGTTTTTACAAAGCCTTTGACATCAAAATGTGAAAAAAAAATGTCATAAACCATTGTGGTAATCGTTTGGAATTGAACTGACTATAAGTGCAAAAAATGATTAACATACGTAGTGAAAAGTTTTTCAAACTTAGATGTTATGACCATTTTAGATCATAGAAATTTATATTTGTCTTCTGACACATTGTAGGAACTTAATTATGGAAATATCTTAAAAAGAGTTTAAAAGGAATGCCTTAAGACTGAAGACTTTCTAAAAGAAATACATACTCAGATTATATAGCTGTAAATATATATGTATTTTATACATATTTTATATATGTATAAAATATATATATAATTTGGTGGTAATTTTAACTAGGTTATTTTAATTTTGGCATTCATATATTTCTGTAATGAATATTTAAAATACATTATAACTGTGACTGAAAGAGGAAAATTTATCTATATTTTAAGCGTAATAATTTTAGACTTATAAATAGGCCTTATAAAAACATTTTGACTCTTTCAGTTCTTTATAAGTATCATTAATATTTATAACTTATTTTAAAATAATTAAGAAATAAATATAGCTAAAAATCCAGTCATCTGTTGTATTCAGACATGGACCACTTATCTCAATATTGTAGGTTGTAATTGTTGCTTTTTCATCTGTTTTCAGGAGTAATGTCCTATAGAAAGTGTATGAATGGGATCCAGGAAATACAATAATAGGCCTTAGGATAAAAATAAGAAATGTAAAAAGTAAGAAAACTGGGAAAAATAGGACCTCAAGTCCCTTAGGCCGTCCACATGCATCTTGCAATCTGAAAGATAGGATGAACTGGTTTTTCTTCTGTTTCTGAAGATGGTGGTGGTTTTACTTTTTAGAAACTAATGTGACTTAAGTATAGGTTCTTCTTTCTTAAATGCTATTTAAAACAACAAAAAAGAATAGTAGGTATCTATCTGTTAGAGAGTGTATTCATATTGTAAAGGAAGGAAGGAAGTTATTGATTGACCCATTATTTGCCCAGCAGTACATGATTTCATTTAACTTCAGCATCGCCTGGGAGCTGAGTGGTGCTAGGCCCATTTTGCAGATAAGAAACTTAAACATTTAGTTTAGTGATTAACTCTTACCCAGTCAGGGCTTGGTCCCACGTCATCTGACTCAAAATTCCATTTTTCCTCTTTGCTGTATTGCAAGTTCTGTACTAAGACACTCCTTTTCTTAAAGGTTAATTTAGAGATTCTTGGATTTGGAGTGCTGCAGATAAAATTTAGGAAGGGCCACGGTTAGCTGTGAGGTGTTTCTTATTTTTTCAGTTTGTACTTAATTCTGTAGTCAATTATCTGCATTAAAAAACAAACACCCCCGCCCCCAACTTGGACTGATTTGCTAATTATCAGGTATTTATCTCAACACCATCATTACTAATACAGAATACTTAAACTTATTTTAGCATACATTTCTGGTAAATTGGTTGTAAAAATGTGGGCTTTTACATATGAAAAAATAACACAGGCCATTTTTTGGATAAAGAAGGACAGACAATTATATGTAGTATTTAAGACTGATTTTTAAATATGTCATGACAATTTTAAGGGTAGAAATACAATTTAGATGGGCTTTTTTTTTTAACTTGAGTTTAAAAAGTTTAGTGTATGCAAATGATATAGAATTACCTTGTTACTTTTTCAGACTCTAGACTCAAATACCAGGGGCTAAGGAAGTCAGATAAGTTAGTTTTTCCATTCTTCACCATGGCTTCTACCTCCCTGCTCCCCAAATTTATCATGGCCCTGATTTGAAATGATGAATTCAAAAAAACAGTATTTCAAAACATCTTTCGTACAAATGAGAAATGTTTCTAGTGATGGTTTACAGGTAGAAGTGATCTTTTTAGCCTTTTCTTAGAATTTGAGTTAGGTTTACATGGAGAGGTAAGTGACCTTTGGCCTTCCTTTAGAATTCAAGTTACTATTTTTTGAAAGCCTAATAGTGCTTTATACAAACTCTATATTTGCTTCAATATAGCAACCAAATGATACTTTAACTGCTGCTGTGGACAGCTTCTTTTCATTATATGCATTTACTTATTAATATGAAGGTGCTTAACAGCACAGTAGGAAAATTTAAACTAAGGCCATTTATGTGATTGTGTTAAAACATGTATTTTTTCCCCCTAAATGATCTGCAAACCTGCTATTCTTCTATCCTCAGAAGTTTAAAAATAAACCTCTTAGGCTTCAAGCGGAATAATTACCTAATACATAAATAAAGATGAATGGAGTTTTTTCTTACAATATGGCCATTGTCTTTCACTGAGTTCTAAGGATGTTAGTATTAAAGTTCTTACAACTAAACCACTCTTTAAACTCCGTGATAGGAACCTGGAGCCCTCTGTGGAAAGCTCTTAAGGAATCTGACACAACTGAGAGATTTTTTCAAAACTTGTGGGTTTTTTTGTTGGAAGTTGTGCATATTAAAGAGCTTGTACTTTACAATGTAAATATTAGAAGGCATATTTCAAAAGAGCTATTATGTTTTTAAAGAAATTGATTTATATGTTCTGAGTGGACTGTTTCTGAATTTTTAAGTAGATGCAAAAGTAGGATCTGACCTGTCATTATTAGGTCAGAGAATAACAGCCTTTTGCATAGATTTAGATGAAAAATTTGGTAACATCAATTTCTTCTCATATTCTTAAAATGTAAGCTGAAAATGAAGGGCCAGTGTTCCGAGGCTTCAGGAGTTTTACTCAATAAACCACTAGGAAGAGAAAATAAGATATTTTTAAAGAGAAACATGTGAATGTGTTGGCTCTATTTTAGATTTTAATTTGTTTTTAGTGATTTAGACCTCTTATATTTCTGTAGAATTGGTATTGGTTGTTTCAGTATTTCTTTCTCAGAGTTCTTCTTTTGGTTTAAAATAAAAAGTGCATACTATGTTAAAATCACAAATACTGCACAGTTTATATATCTTGTCTTTTAGTATTCATTTCAAAGTGGCATTGTTTTTAGCTAGGTATCCTCATGTTGCTGTTTGTATATTTAGAGTTATAGATGATGTACTTTAATTCATTTCCTTAACATAGCCCCTGATATTTTAATATAGGAGCTTGTATATATTCCAAATTTATTTTATGATGGCAGCTTCACACTTTATAGTACATTATTAATCTGCTAGACTAAAAATGTAAGCCAGTCTATGAGGCTTCAAAGACGTTCTAAAAAAAACCCAAAATACTGTTAGCTAGAAGCATGATTTTAGTAGGAAAATTTTCTGAATTGTTTGTGGTTCATATAAATATATTTTGAGAGAAGTTCTTATACTAAAGTTCAAGGTCCTGATATTTACATAGTTCCTTTACATAGTGCACCACGTTGATTTGTAAGGAAATGAAAGGAATTTAAATTAAAATTTTAGACCATGAATGTAAAATTGCTGGATATTTGCACATAGTACAGGTTTGGGGGGAGATTTTTTTTAAAAGTTATCCATATGGCAGCAGAACTTTTAATAAACAATAGTTCTAACACAGAATCTTTATGGAAACAGAAAATGGGATTTATGAGGTGACATTTTGGTATATAAAGAAAAATGAAATAAGATTAGCTTTATTTTCCTATTTCCCCCCAGCCTTGCAAAGGTTTAGTGGCTGAATTACCACTTATAATTTGTTTTTTCATTCCATGCATGCATTTCATTAACCTATTCCTGGCTCTGCAGCCAGCCTGAAGAGAAAAATTCAGCAGAAGGATTTCTGAGTAGATTGGCCACAACACGCTATAGGACATATTTCAGTATCCAAGAACAATTTGATAACTTTTACTGTGCTTTATATTAATAATGTGAAAAGTTCCATTTTGCTTATGTGGTTTCTTAGAGAATTAATGTTATTTACATTTATTTAATAATATTTAAGAAAAACTTCATGAGATCTCTCCAGACACTCAAAATTTAACGAATAGCTCCCTGAAATGATTCTGACTTCTTCAGACCTAGGATTAAATAGATCACTATTGAAGTCCAGTTCTGGGATTTTGCCACTTACTCAGAGAACTACTGGAATAATAGCAAAAGTTTTTGTAATATAATTGATTTGTCTCTGAAACAGTTATGGGTCTCATGCAATAAAGACTGGGAGATATTACAAACAGATGCAATTCAATTGTATAATTATTTGAATATAATCAAATGCCTCTTTTCATTTTTTCCTTTTCTTTTTTTCTTTTGATTTTAGAGAAAGCTCAATTATGTATGTTAATGCATTGGCACAATTGGGCATACATTACTAAAATTGGTGTTGAAATGCATAAAATTATTTTTCAATTCACAGTTACCTTTAAAATTGTATTTTGCTTGGACTTTAATTTTATACATTTGTATTTCCTAACAGAATGCTTAGAATGGCTCAGAATGCCCCATGTGAAAGGATGAGATGAATCTCAGACTTAAAAATTACAGTGACTCTGAAAAGAAAAATTTTAAAGTTAGAAGGCACTTCCGTTCAACTTTCTGTCCAATAATTCCTTAATCCTCTCTAAAAATTCCACATTCTCTGATACTGTTTTATAGCTTTTTGTCTGTTTTAGCTAATGATAGTACCCTTACTACCTCTCTGCAAAAAGCAGCCTCCTCTTATGTTCTTGCTTATTTTGAGCTCAAACCTGCCCTACAATAATTTCTGTTTGCTGGTTGTCTTTTGTGGTAAAAAGCTACCAGATGCCACTCATTCTCTACATAAAAGACCATTAAAATTCACTATTGCTCCATTTCTCTGCTCTATCTTATAGCAAAACTGAAAAGAGTCAGTTCAGTGTGACAGATATTTATGGAGCATCTGGTACTATATTAGGCTCTTAGGATATAAACAAACAAAACAAAACAAAAATCCCTGCTTTAAGGTATATTCTATTCTAGTTGGGATAAGAAAACACAGTAAATGTACTAAATGACTTAAAGAAACCATTGGCTCTACTTGATTTCCTTCCCCCCCCCTTTTTTTCTTCCATCCCCATCAGGCTTTTGTCCCTGCCATTTTTCTGAGCCACTCCGAGTTAGAAAACTAGTGTCTCATTCTCCTTTCTTTCTTCTTCATTCTCAACCTTCATTGTTTTTTATTTTCTCAGCTGTATCTGACACAACAGATCTCTTCTTCCCTGCCTTTTGAAATAATTTTATTATTTTCAAGACACTGCGGGCTGTTAACTCTTGTTCCTGATTCACTGGGCACCCTTTTCATTCTCCTTTGCCAGCCTCTCTTATTCTTCCAGGTCTATATGTGTCCCAGGGCTCTGTCCCCAGGGCTCATTCTTCCATCTTTTTCCCCCCTCTACTTATACTTACTTCCTGCGTGATCTCACAGTTCCATGGCTCTAATGCCTTCTATATTCTGATGTCTTTCAAGTATTCTATAATTCAAAGGATCTAAGATCCTATTGATTATAAGATGCATCATTATTTTATAGACTACTAAGAAAGAAAAAAATGTCAATTCTTGTTGTAAGACAACATTGATTGTAAGACACACCTCAATTTCAAAGATATTAAAATATGAAAAAGTATATTATAGAATCAGTGAAATGTGACATATGTCCTGACCTCACCTCTGAGATCCATGTCCAACTGTATACATGGGATCTCCACTGGGTTGTCTGATAAGTGTCTTAGGGTAGCATTTTTTTTTTTAAGATTTATTTGTGTTTTGGGGGAGGGGCCTGAGGGAGAGAGAGAGAGTCTTAAGCAGACTTGGCTCTGAGTGCGGAGCCCAACATGGGGCTTGATCTCATGACCCTGATATCATGACTTGAGCTGAAACTAAGAGCTGGATGCTTAACCAACTGAACAACCCAGGAACCCGTTAAGGTAGCATTTCTTAAACAGAGTTCTTGATTTTCACTCATTTCCAAACTTGCTTTTCTAGTGTCCATTTTAATAAATGGCACCCCTATTCATCCAGTTGCTTTGCTCAAAACCCCAAACATAATCTTTGAATCTGGATTTTCAACCTTGGCACAAACCCTATAATCACCTTCAAATAAATCCCCAAATATGATCGCCTTTTACTACCTCCACTCTCACTCTTGTCTAAGACCTCTTTATCTTCTGCCTATATTATTGAAATAGCCTCCTCACTGGCCTCCAGAGTTTTTACTCCTATGCGGTTATATTTCACATACAGCCAGAGTGAATATTTAAAAACAAACATCAAATCACACCACTCCCAACTCAAAACCCTCCAGAGGCTTCTCTTTATACTCAGAAGAACATTCTAACCTTTCCCTTGGCTTTGCATGTCCATTGACCTCCCTCTCTCTCTTACTTTATTTCCTATCACTCTTTGCTGGGTTCAGATGTTTCCAGCTGCTCAGTTGTTTTTGCTGTTCCTCCAAGGCACCACACTAGTTTCCCTCCTCTTCCCAGAACATTAGAACATTGTATAATTTGAAGCCCTGCTGTATATTTATAGTTTTATCACACACACACACACACACACACACACACACACACACACACACACATATACCTCTAAAGCAGTGTAACTTTTAGCTTTGCTCCTTGTAAAGGGAATTATACTTATGTGTTCTTATGTGATCTCTTCTTTTCATTTAATATGATGTGATATCTATCCATATTGATATTATAATTATACTTTGTTTTCTCTGCTGTAGAGTATTTCATTGCATGGATAAACCAAATTCATTTTTCTTTTTTTTTTTTTTTTTTTTGAGATTCCCTTTTTTTGTCAGAGAGAGAGTGAGGGAGAGGGCCCAAGCAGGGGGAGCTGCAGCAGAGGGTGAAGCAGGCTCCCTGCTGAGCAAGGAGCCTGATGTGGGACTCGATTCCAGGACCCTGGGTTCATGACCTGAGCCAAAGGCAGATCTTAACTGACTGAGCCACCCAGGCGTCCCCAAATTCATTTTTCATACATTTAACTATCAATGGATTTTTTCGGAGGGGAAATATTAACAGTTGCTGCTAAGAACATTCACATGTATGTTTCAAGATGCAGTTCTTGAAATATTTCACTGGAAGTAGATTTTGGATCATAAGGAATGTATGTCTTTAACTTTACGAGGCAGTACCAATAATTTTTCGGAGTAGTTGTACCCTCCCGCATCATATGAAACTACCTATAAATCAACAATCTCATGAAAGAATGCTGTTGTTAGACTAATTTTTTCTCAATTTGATGTGTATAAAATCATATTGCATTATTTTAATTTACATTTAGGGATAATTTTCATATGTACATATGAGGTAACATATATATTTGAATAATACAATTAGTATTTGTTTTTCTGTTACATTCATATTTGTGCCTTTGCCAGTTTTTCTATGGGATTTTAAAATTATTTTAAATTTATTCAAAGGAGATTTTTCCCTTCATACTAGTATTTTGTTGGTTAAATATTCCACAAGTATTTCCCATTAATTGTTGCTTAACATTCTCTCTTTACAGTAACTTTTGATGAGTAATAGTTCTTGATTTTACCATTGAGGATTATTGTTTCTTTTATGAATTATACTTTTTGCATATTGTATAAGAAATTATTCCCTACTCTGAAATTTTATAAATGTTCTCCTATATTTTATTTGAAATGGTTTAAAATTTTGTCTTCTTCATTTAAGTAGTTAATCCATCTGGAATTGATTCTTGTGTTTAGTGATGGGTAACAATTAAATTTCTTTTTTTTTTCATTTCATATGTAAAACCAACTATTCCAGTACGATTTATTCAAGTGATGATCTTGTGAAGCCAGATCCATCCCAAATCACACTTCCTTATATGTTGAGACTCCTTCTGGGCTCTTTATTCATATCCATTATTGATTAACTTGTCTGTTTATATGCCAATACATTGTATTAATTGCTATAGGTTTAAAGTAATTCTATGTAACTGGTAAAACAATTTTCCTGACCTTGTTCTTTTTCTGGAATGTTTAGGTTATTCTTGGCTCTTTGATATTCTGTATAATTTTTAGAATCAGATTATTCAATGAAAAAATCTGTATAAACTTTGATTGGAATTTTATTGAATCTATGGGTCAATTTTTGAGAAGGTTGGCCATGGCCAGCTTCCAGTTAAATCCCTGGGCACCAAGTCTCTAATAAGGTTCTCTAGCAGACAACATTTCACAAATTCTGTTACAATTCATTGCTTTGGGAATTAAGCATGCTCTTTGTGACTCTACTGGGAGAGGACTCTTGGAAGCTTATATATTTGACTTTCTCTGGACTTCCCTTTGCTGATTTTGCTTTGTGTCTTTTTAATGTAATAAATCCTAGCCATGAGTATGACTATGTGTTGAGTCCTGTGAGTCCTTCAAGCTAATTTTACAGACTCCCAAAACACATGTTGTATTTTTCAATTACATGTACTTTCAGCATTTCTATGACTTTGTTTAGTGTGTCTTGAGAAGTCAGTACAGCTAGATTTTTTTTTAAGATTTTATTTATTTATTTGAGATAGAGACAAAGATAGTGACAGAGAGCACAAGCAAGATGAGGAGGAGAGGGAGAAACAGACTCCCATCCTGAGCAGGGAGCCTGACACGGGACTTGATCCCAGGACGCTTGGATCATGACCTGAGCCAAAGGCAGATGCTTAACCAACTAAGCCACCCAGGTGCCCCTTGTTTTTGTTCTTGATCCAATCTGAATATTGTTTTCTTTTATCCAGAGAGTTTACTAATTATTATTAATAATGACTGATATATTACAATTAATTTTTACCATTTTATTTTATGTTATCTATTTATTCTGCTTTTTTCTACACTTCTTTTTGTTTCTTTTTTCCCCTACCTTTTGAATAATTAAACTTTTTCTTTGTCATTCAGAATTTCCCCCCTTGACTAGTTTGGCAATCATAAAGTCTCTTTCTATTCTTTTAATGATTTCCCTAATAATAAGGATAGAGATATTTAATTTAAGTCTAAATTTAAACAGTACGTTTGCCTTCTTTATGTAATACCCAAAGAAAAATTTACTATCATTACCCCTCCTGTTACAGGCATTCTAATTTCAATAGTTTTTGATAATGAAAATTAGGTATCTTTATTATTGTTTCTGGTAATCCTTAATTTTCTATTTGTATTTGAATTTTCTTTGCTTGTCATTCCTTCTTCAATCTCAGATCTTTTATCTGCACTTATTTTTCTTCTGTCCCATGAATATCCTTTATAATTTCCTTTAGTGTGAGTCAGTAGATGATAAATTCTCACATCTTAATTTCTCTAAAATTGTTTTTCTTTTGCTTTTTTTATTTTAAAATAATTTTTTTCTGGGCATATAATTCTAAGTTGAAGTTATTTTGTCTAAGCACTTTGAAAATGTTATCTGCTGTTTTCTGGCTTCCATTATACTGATGAGCAGTAAGCTGATATCCTTTTAAAATTTATCTTTTCTCTTTGGCTGCCTTTAAGATCTTCTCTTTACCTTTGGTGTTCTATGCTTTCACTGTATCTGTCTAGGTAATAATTTCTTTTTATTTATTTTTCTTAAAATTCAGTAGGCAGATTAAAACAATACAGTCCTTATTTTGAATAGTTTTAGATTTATGGAAAAGTTATAAAGGTAGTATAGAGAGTTACTAGATACCCTACACTCAGTTTTCCTTATTGTTAACATTTATTACATTAGTATGGTACTCTTGTCAAACTAATGAACTAATAGTGATGCATGAACTAAACTTCATACTTTATTTCAATTTTTTTTTTTTAATCTAATGTCCTTTTTTTCTGTTCTGGGATCTGATCTCGGATAGATACCACATTACGTTTAATTGTTATGTGTCAGGCTTCTCTAGACTGTGACAGTTTCTCTGACATTTCTTTGTTTTTGATGACCTTGACAGTTTTGAATAGTACTGGTTTGGTATTTTATAGACTGTCCCTCCATTGGAATTTGTCAGATGTTTTTCTCATGATTAAACTGTGGTCATAGGTTCTTGAGACTATGATCATAAAAGTAAGTATAAAGATCCTTCTTATCATACATGTTAAGGGTATAGGCTCTCAATATGACTTATCATTGCTAATATTAACATCTGTTACCTGGCTGAGGCAGTGTTTGTCAGATTTCTTCATTTTATTTATTTATTTATTTTTTAAAGATTTTATTTATTTATTTGTCAGAGAGAGCAAGAGAGAGAGCACAAGCAGGGGGAGCGGCAGGCAGAGGGAGAAGCAGGCTCCCTGCTGAGCTAGGAGCCCGATGCGAGACTCGATCCTAGGATCCTGGCATCATGACCCGAGCTGAAGGCAGACGCTTAACCGACTGAGCCACCCAGGTGTCCCAGATTTCTCCATTTTAAAGTTACTCCTTTACCTCCCTGTCTACATTGTACTCTTCGGAAGGAAGTTTCTTTTTTCCTGGGAACAATAGGCAATAGTGGCTCTTTGTGTTCACCATTTTTACCGTAAGAAGTAAAACAATAATTAAATGATGGGTTTCCTGACTTTTTTCCCCTCCTTAACACCCTAATATTTACCCCAAGAATATTTAAGCAAGTCTTTGAGTTCTTTATTTGCACCTGTTCATGTGGTCCTGGTTATGGAACTTGGCATTGGTTTCAGCCCATATAATTCTGTTTATGAATTGAGCAAAGCATGGATCTGAGCAAGACATGAATCCCAGGCTCTGGGGCTTAGAGAAAGCAGTTATGCAGGCTTTGGAATTGCAGGATAAAATGGGGCCCCCTTATTTAATTCTGAGGACTTGACTAGTTAGGATTTTAGGATAAAGAAAGAAGTTATAGGCTCAGTCAGTTTAGGGAATAGACTTGTACTTGGGCTTGGGTTCTGCAGAAGAAATCTCGTTCCACTGGAATTTTCAGAAAATTCTTGGATTACAGCAACTAAATTTTCAATTGTCTAATACGATATTGGGTCATTTAAGTGAGCGTATCCCTGCAAGATTCCTTGATGGGAAGATTTTATAGAGGTAAAAGGGAGGCAGGTTAGCTGGTCGATTGACTTTTAGCACAGACTGGGAACATTTGTTACATGCTAATCAGCTGTTATGCCAGTGCTCTTTGTGTTTGTTATTTTATTTTATACTTGAGAAAACTCTGTGAAGTTAGCATTTTAAAAATTTCTCTTCATAGATAAACAAACAAGACTCATATTAAGTAATTTATGTGAAGTCACAAATCTTTTGACTCTAAAAACTTGCTCTGTTTATAATGCATACCAACCCCTTATTCCATCGCTTATATCTAGAATCAGTTCTAGAGGAAATGGGTGCCAGGTAGGTCTCCAAGGCAGAATTTTGGTCAGAAGAGGAACTAGGACTAGTTAATGTAGTTCTCTGGGTGTTTGGATGGAGTGCTTCAAATTCCTCCATCTCAACTCAGTATTGGCCTCTAGTCTCTAAAGACTGGAACAAAGCCGAACCCATTGGTGAAGATCAGGTAGATTTTGTGAGACTTAGAGCCTGGCAGAAGCAACAGTATCAAAAGCATTTCTAAATATGGAGAGGATTCCCAATAAATGGCTGATCAAAGTGAGAAAGAATTAATATGGGAAGAGGTTTGAGGAGAAAGCATTTGGGTGTGTCTAACAAATGTTTATCAAATGACTCCTTTGCATATGACACCTTGCTCAGGACAAGTGAAACAAAGATGGGAATGGTAACTTCTCTGCCCTCAGAGAATTTATATTACACAAATTACCTTATTATGATGGAATGGAGGATGGTGGATGGTTACCAAATGGAGGAACATGTGATCTATGGAATCATAGAGCAAAATTATATGACTGGAACATTAGTGGAAGATTTAACAAAAGAGAGGGCATATAAACAAGCTATTGAAAGAGAAGTAAAACTTTTTCAAGCGCTGTAGTAGGTGACAAATTTCATGAGAAAACATTATGAAGAACAGCAGAAATGTGAGCAGTCCGAGGAGATAAATGAGAAAAATGAGCGAATTCTACTTGGGGAAATGACACAGACAGGCTAAGATAAATGCGACGGTTTTTACCCACTGGGTACTCATTCTGCCCTGTTATGATTCTAAAAATAAACATATTTTACTCTGGAGAACCACCACTCCCCTGTCAGTCCTGATGGTTTCAGTGTAATTGCTACCTTTCTTTTCACAAAGTCAGGGGTGAGCATGTGATCCAGGTCTAGCCAATTAGCATATTCTTCTCCTGACCACGGTGTTTGTTTCAAAGATGGATGTGTGACCTGTCAGTCCAATGAGATTCAACTCTGGGGTTTTGATTGGAATTATTGGAAAAAATAAGAATTCTTTCTGCTGAAGTTACTAGTCTGTGAGGATGTGCTCTCAGAGCAGCCAGAAACCACCATAAATGGAAAGTCTGCCTGAAAATGAAGCATCCAGAGAGGAAATCAGAGCCAATAGTCACAGCCAGTGTCTTGAAGTTGCCCTGAATTTTCAGTTATGTGAGCCAATTACCATGTCCCTCCACTGTTTTTTCGTTTTTTGTTTTATTTTGTGTGTGTGTGTGTGTGTGTTTTGTTTTTCTTGAGTTTATCTGAATTGGGTGTAAATGGTTCACAATGAAAAGGATCTCTTGGCTCATATATAAGGTCTGGAGACCCATTTTGGACATTGTGAGCAAAGTAGAGTAAGTGGTTGAATTAATGGAAGCAGTTGGGCCATGTTGAAACTGGTGAGAAATAAGACTGGAGAAGTATGATAATGCAAGCTGATACAGAGTCAAGGAGAGGATGGATACATTAACAAATAGGAGCCATTCCAGTGTTTTTTGAGCAGGCAGTGAAGATTATAACTTTCTTTCTTTCTTTCTTTCTTTTGATTTTATTTATTTATTTGACATATGACAGAGAGAGACAGAGAGCACAAGCAGGGGGAGCGGAAGGCAGAGGGAGAAGCAGGCTCCCTGCTGAGCAGAGAGCCCGACGCGGGGCTCGATCCCAGGACCCTGGGATCATGACTTGAGCTGAAGGCAGACGATTAGCCGACTGAGCCACCCAGGCACCCCTCCTTATTTCTTTCTTAAAAGTAATTTTGTAGCTTTCTACTTTCTACACTGTACTCTGGCATTGATTGTATTTATAGCAATGCTGGTTTTGTTTTTTATGGGTGTCTTCTATTGTAGATTGTAAATTGATCAAGACATCAGATCTCAGTTATTGTGCCTCTCTAAAAAAGACAAGGAGAATTTCCTAGAGATAATACACGCAAGCACAGTCTCACTAGGTACCTCTCACTTGTATTCCATCTTTTCCTCTTCTGAATCCATATACCACTGAATTAGTATTTCTCTCATGGCAATAAACCCATTGTGACTTGGGCTATTGTTATGTGGGCACTTGTCTTGAAACTACCTAACCCCTCTCCCCCTCTACCAGATTGTAACCTCCTTGGTGGGCAAGTACTAAATATTGTGCATATTTTAGAAGAAAATTTTCACAGTGCCAGTCCATTCTCTTGAATACAATAGGTAGTCAAATGCTTGCAGAGAAAAATTCCTTTAAATAGAACAACTATTACATTTCTATTAAAGCAGGTATTAGTATCTAGGCCTAGAGAATGGTTACTTGTTAGAAAATTTGGTTATTCTTTGAAAAATTAAAGAAAGAAATAACTCCCAGAAGAGACTGTTTTGACATTTTGAATGTGCACATATATTTATCCTAAGAATAGGAGATGCTCTTGTCTCCACAGGTCACAGAAAAGCCTTGGATGTTTCTGGGAGTATAATTCTCACTTTTTATGTCTCCTGTGCTCTTGTTATGCTACACTCAATTTTCTTTTTCAAAAAATTATTACCTATGTGCAGATACTTCCCTCTGCAAGAGGTGGAACTTAATTCTGCCCCCTTTGCCTCATACACTCTTTCCTCTTGAGAATGAACTAGACTTAGTGACTCATTTCCTAAGAATAGAGCAAGGAAAGGGAAGACAGTTAACTTTACAGTGGAGAATCCTGGCGAGCACCATCTTAACCAAATGATGAAAATTAATATCAACAATGATGTCCATGTGGATAACATGTACTCCTGATGTGATGTGGTGAGAAGGGCACTTCACTTCTCTTGTTTCCTTTCCAAACATCTGTAATTCCAATCTAAACATAAGAGAAACCACAGAAATGTCCAGTAGGAAACATTTTAGGATGTTTGTCTAGTACTGCTTTAGACTGTGAAAGTCATGAAAAACAAGGAGAGACTAAGAAACTATTACAGACCAGAAGAGACTGGGGAGACATAACAACCAAATACAATGTCGTCCCCTACTTTGGATCCTGGAGCAGAAATAAGACATTTATGGAAAATATGGTGAAAGGCAACTGAAGCCTAGAGTTTGGCTAGTAGTAACGCACCAGTGTTAGCTTTTTTTTGACAAGTGTATCATACTAATATAAGATGTTAACTAATATAAGATGGGGAAAACTGGGTGAAGAGTATATAGGAACTCACTGTACTATGTTTGCAACTTTTTCATACATTTAAAATTATTCCAAAGTCAAAGGTTTATTTAAATATTGTTATGAAGTATTTCAGTAATTCAAAAAGTTAAGAATGTAATTGACACTATGTACCCGTAACCCAACTTAAGAAAGAAAAATTACAAATAAAAAGTCTTCTATGTATGTCTCCACAATCCTGATATCCTTCTCTTGACTCTATTCTAAAATTTGTCTATTCTAAATTTGTCTTAATCATGTTTGTGCATATCTTTATTTTTTCTATATACACATGAATCTGTAGACTATATTTAATATTGTATTATATATTTTAAACTTGAACTAGTGATACCATGTCCTGTGTATGTTCTTTTAGGTTTGCCTCGTTCACCCAGTAATATGGTTTTGAATTTCATCTATGAGGATAAAGAAGCTTACTCCAATTATTCATTCAACAACTGTGTATTGTGCTTCAATTAATGCCAGGCAGAGTACTAGGTGCTAGGGATTCAGCAGTGAATCAAATATTCTGGCATTGTGCTCAAAGATGGATATATAGAAAGTGTTATTGTTAAGGCCACAGTCAGATTAGGGAGCTATCATACTATGAGACTGTGGTGTGGGTATTTGTTTCTAACTTCACTGTTGTCTATGAATGCTCCCTGTGTTAGAGACTATATCATGGTGGTCTGTAGACATGTTTTGTTTGGTCAACTCAGTGCCTTTTAAAATTCTGCATTAGTTCTTAATAGCATTTAAAAATTAAGAGATTTCTCATAGTTAATTTGGATTTTCAGCTTTTCCTGAGAAATCTGGCCCCATGGGGCTGATTCCCGCATGGTTACCCCTGAGAGGAGCAGAGGAGCTGCTGCTCTCCAGGTCTTCACAGCCCACTTAGCTCTTTACGTAACTGTCCTCCTTATCACATAGCTTGGGAGGCTTGTGATGTTTGAGCTGTACAATAGATATCAGTGTGTTCCTCATTATCCACATACAGTCTCTTAAATGTTGTTACCGATGGTGTCAATAAATACAGGAGAGTGAAAAGATGCATGTGTAACTGCACAATGCTTGAGATTTTCAAACTTGTATGTGCTTTGACAATCCTTTTTTTCTCCCCAGAAGAGGGATATCCTTTCTTATCATCACACAATCCTTTTTTTTTCTACAAGTTGGTGGAATTTTCTAAATTTCATGCCTTTACAGCAGTTTATTCCACTGTTTCTTGAGGGCCTAGTATGTGCAGAACATGGTTCTAACTGCTAAAGTGATTTAGAGAAATACTTAGCTAGTACTTGCCTTCAGGTAACTTGTTAGGCTGGTAAAACACATCAACATTTAACTGTGAGCTAGGAATTTGGAAAGGGAACTTGTAGATGCAAAGAGAACAGTATGGGTAGATAAAAGTCTTGACCTCAGGTACTTTATTATTATCTAGGGCAATGGTCCTCAGAGTTGCATGTGTGGACGTGGAAATTCCCGAGTCCATACACACGAGATCTGATTTAGGGATTCTGGAAAGGTCTGGGCATCTCCATTTCTAACAGTTACTTCAGACAGAGGCAGTTCACTGTGAACATAACAGGGCTTAATTGACAGGGCTTCTCACTTCACTGGCTCTGTGAATTCTGGAAGTTGCTAGAAGTTATAGAGAGTTCTGGGTGGAGTTGGGGAGCCAGGTTTTTACCAGGAACCATTTTTATACAAGCACTGTGGGTCAATTTCCTAAAGTGACCCTCAGTTTTCAAGGCTTCAGTAATTTGTTGTGATTTCTTTTGCTAAATATTCACATTTGTTTCTAACTTTGATTCATAATCTTGTATTTGTTTCTCTAAAATGAGTTCACCAAACTGTATAAGCTTCAGCTGCTAGCCTCAGGGGATTCTGATACCTGTTGTCCCTGAACCAATTTTTGACAAATGCTGATTCAGGGTCTATGGAATAGAGCAGGAGATAGAATATTAATAACCACATGTAATGTCTATGATATATCATAAGGATTGTCCTTATAGAGTCAAAGATAATAGTAGAGGTAAATATGGAAGTAAAATTTAATTTTGACTGGGAATTGTCACTTTATGCCTATCAAGTATGTGACCACTTGATGCCAGTCTGCCATACAGTGGCAATTTGGGTAATTTCACTCATTTGCTAAATACAGTCCTTCCACAGGGATTTGTTAGAGGCCTGTCTAATTGTGGGTATCTATTTTTTTAAATTATTTGAATATTGTTAAATTGGTGGGAATGTTCTTTT
Source organism: Callorhinus ursinus (assembly GCF_003265705.2). NCBI lineage: Eukaryota > Metazoa > Chordata > Mammalia > Carnivora > Otariidae > Callorhinus > Callorhinus ursinus. The sequence goes on from NW_027397068.1 coordinate 18,333,220, forward strand.
ATAGTCCACCTCCCAATTATTCTGCCTTTGTTCTCCTTGCCATCTGTAGCTTTTCAAAGTTGAGTTCACTGTTTTCCATACTCCATACTCCCCTACCACCTGCAGGCTCAGTCTCTCCCTCTTTCAGAGGCAGTCCTCACTGAGGCAGAAAGTATTTGCACAGTCTCAGCTCACCGTTCTACAGTATAAATTAGTCCTTCAATTAGATCCATAGCCAGGAATTGGTGGTCACCTAGGATTGTTTAATTCTACATCTTTGCCATTTTTCAAGCTTTTGCCAAAGCAGATCTGGAGTCCAGGAGGTATATTTGCATGTGTTCTACTTCCATTCCTCTCACTGCTCTTAACCCCCAGAAAAATCTCGCCCTGAGCTTGGCACACCAGAGTCTATGATTTGGCTTAGTCCAAACTGAACTTCCTAGAGTTATAGTTCCTACTGATTGTCAGCTTATGACAGGTGATGAACAAGATTTGCTAATAGGCTGTGGATGGTGTGAGTTATTTTCTAAACTAGTATAGAAACATTTGGCTATGCACCCTCTTGTTTTTATTTGCTAATAATAACTATAGTGAAACTCTTAAAAAAAATGGGTCTCATCAGGATTGTGCTAAAAACTGAGCTAAAGGAGTAATTCCTCATTCTCTTGAAGGTAAATAGGTACCATGGCTTGTAGTTATTGTTGTATAATAACCTATTACAACTAGCAAAGATTGGGGTAAGAATGAATGAATGATTGGATGAATTGGGTGTCCTGATAACTACATATTATCTTGCATTTTTGAGCACCTTTTGCATACTGGGCACTTTAATGAATGCTTTACATATGTTCTCTTAATCTATTATGTAGGTGTTAGCAAAGTCATGTGACAAAACTGAGAGTGGTGAGAGTGTATATCTTGCTTAAAGCCATAGCAATAAAGAGAGCTGAAATTTGAACTCAGATTTTAGGGACTCCAAATTCGTTGTCATTTAAAAATCAATGGTTATTTGTCTTATGTCATTTAAGATATACTGCTCATAGGTCTATATGGTTTATATCTATTCACAATTTCTACACCAATTTCCAGAAGGGTAAAGAACTACAATCAATCAGGACCCTGTGTAACCCAGGAAAAAGGGTCCTCAGTAGTGGGTGCCTTCTAGAAGCACAGGAGATTAGGTGGGTATTTGAGACAACCCAGGGTGAAGGCAACAGGATTTCATCATAGATGTTCTGCAAATCTTTAAGAGTGTGTCCTATTGACCAGGAAGAAGGAAGTTTAGTACAAGTCCTAGTAGACACATGGAGACATTATTTCTATTAAATATGCTGACTCTAAGCTACCAAGACCATATTTGGACACATCCTAATTTATGTCATAAGATAAAATAACAGAGTGACCAGTGGTACCATTTCCTAGGGTTGTTATAAGGTATTTTGTTAGTTAACTATCTAAATGGTGGCCCTGTAACTCTTTGCAATTTCTGCCTTTGGTAAAAGAATTGCCATCACATCACTTGACTTACCTGCTAAAATGTCTACCTCATGAGATGTTGGGGCTACCGCAATATAAATGCCCAAGGAACTATAAACTCTGTCTCCTCATCGATACTCTTAATGTGGAGTTGTCGGCTGTGATGATTGTGGCATGGCCGTGCCAGGGAAAGCAATAGATTCATTCTGGCAAAATGGAGATGTCATCCAAGACTAAAGAGATCTTTGGAAACCATGCCACTGGCTGTACTTTTAAAGCTGTGTAACCTGGGAGTATAGATCCCCAGAGCGTGGCAGTGCTGGGTCTATCCAGCAGCTATGGCTGTGGAGCCCGATCATACTTCGTGCTCAGTAACTCCTCCTCTTACCTCACAGATTCCTGCTGAGCCATAACTAGCAATGGGTCTGCCTTTTACTCCAGTCACCCTTTGAAAGAAGGTATTTTATTTTTCTTTGTACAGCGTAAGATAACTCCACTAAATAGCAGTTGTCTTTAAGCCTGCCAAGACAGATAATGTTTGGCTTATTTCTGTAGCCCTTTCTCCTGGGAAAAAAATAGTGAAATCTCAGGAAAGGTTACTGAGGTATGCTGTATGTTTCTTAACAGTACTGCTGCCTCTGAAGAAAGAAAATGAATCCTATCCAAGGCCAAATGTCCTTTGAGAATGTGGATATGTATCATTCCTTTCTAGACTGCTGGATAACTATGTTTCAATTTTTTTATTTTCTGTTTGGAATTTGAAAAGGCAATATTTACCTGTCAAAGCCTTTGAAATCTCTTGGTTTCAAACCAGAAAGGATTTGTGGGTGCCTTGGGGGTTGGGATTTCAACTTCCTTCTTTCAGCGCCCTGCACAGTGCCTGTTATGCTGTAGGCTTAGTGGGGTGTGAATCATACTGGAAGGCACCTAGTGTGTTTCATGGTCACTTCCGTATGCCAGTAGACACTTCCTTTTGATACTGAATGAGATTTGCATCAAGGCATATGCACATTTATATTTACCCTTCTTTCAGGGACAGTGCAGCTCCAAGTGCCCTCTGCACGTGTGATTAAATATTAATTAGGCTTCTAATATGAGCAAGTGAGTTCACAGGCCCAAGTGTCACATGAATAATTTATGAGGTACCCGAAGGCTCAGCCTGGAAAGCTGATTGGCCACCTTGGATTTGTATAATTACAAAGTTTCATTATTAACAGTGGAAGTGGTGGAGAGATTTGCCTAGCTTGAGGGACTTTGAAAGCATAAGCTGTCTCATTAGGGTAAAAGGGAATAAGGCAAAATATGCAAACTTGTTAGCAGAAAAGAATTGGGGGGTGGGATTTAAACTTAGTCTTCAAACATAACTATGTCTGTGTGCATTTAAAAATATATAGTAAAATTGATATTCCGATTGATAAGCATATTTGCTTTAAATTTTTAGTCTATGGAGCAGTGCTTCAAAGCTTTTGTTTTAAATCGAAGGCCAAAATCTTTAATATTTTACTAAAAAAGCCACAGGTAGCCTAATGGGCCCTGTGGAGTGAGGTTTGGAGGTAAAAGAATGAAGACAGTCCAGGGCTCTTGCTGGAATGTGTGTTGTGCATGCAATTAAATCTCAAGGTCAAACAATTTACAGACAATTACTTTTCTAACATCTCCAGAAATGCCTGCTTACACGTCTTTAATTTTAAATGATACTGATATTCCAATTCTCCCCAAAGGTTAATGCTGACTAAATCCAGCTGTGACCTGACACGATGCGACAGCACAGTGCCTAATTATCCTCTGGATAGTCATTTACTTGAAACCATTAAAGGAATAGGCTGAGAGGAAGATTTAGGACCCTGAAAAAATGTTAGCCTGACTTCTTTCTTCTTGAAGATGGGATGGGCTGAAAAATAAAAATAAAATCCTGCTAAATGTTAGCCATTTGCTTTGATGGCAGAAAATTGTTCATCCCACTCTGTTTTTTTACAGGTTAAATTGCTAACTAGTTCATTTTATCCATTGCCTACGGCTGGCGCTAAATGTCAGTGACAAATTTTGTACTTGTCTTGAAGAATGAATTAAGTTATGCACAAAAGCTATAGTGCTCTTTTAAGATGAGTGAATTGCAGAAGGAAAAAAGTTGCTCTTTTGAAAAAGGATTATTTTGATTAAAGGCCTTTTCTATTGTAGCTGAAGACAGGTAGTGGTTTAAGATAATTCCGACAGTTACCTCCCACAGAGGCTGCAATCCTTTACCAGAAATTTCTTTAAGAGCACTTGTGTCAGATTATATACTATGATTATTATCATAAGACTATTAGCGACAGTGAAAGAAATTACTAAAAAAATAAAAGTAAAAAAAACCTCCCAAGTTTTTATTAACTAGAATAAAAATAATGGTTTTCTGTTGTGGGATTAGCATTCCACCACTGTTAAAAAACCTTTCACAGTGAGTTGCAATGGAAATGAAAGAGGGACACCTATGCTTGTCAAAATGTTCCAAAAACCAAACCCTAGATGCTTCAGTGCCATATAATAGGAAAAAATGACAGCAGCTGGTAGAGACTTTCATCCCTCTTGTTTTTTGTTATGTGGCACTTGAGTTCTGACTCATCTCTCAATAAAACTAGCTATCAGAAGTTATTGATATTCCATTGTAGACTGGTTTATTATCACTAACTTATGTAAAAGAAGATTTGCATCAGCCGTTTTTCTGGTTTTCATTTTTCTTTACAAGGAATACTTTTGCTTATTTAATACACAGTTTATAGTAGTAATTTGGCATAGTGCTGAATTATTCTAGCTAAATTTTAGCACTCTTAATAAACAAAATGAGTAAAATAAGAATGCAATTTTTAAATACAGTGTTAGTTTGAACAAAGAAAAGTTTTGGATGCTTGAAAGGGATATTTCACTTCTGGTTCAAATTGATGGGCATTTGTTTGGGTGGGGATAAGTTTTACTAGAATGAACTCCAAGAATGTGACTATGATTAGTTTATTTCTATTCTGTTAGTCTAAAATGTTTACTTGATGGAGCAAAGATATATTGATAGTGTCTTGGTGAAGTAGTAAGAATACAAAGTTTTTTAGTTAGAATTGTCCTTTCATCATTAAGGGACAACTATAACCACGCTTTGTTGTAACATACCATTTTAGTATACTATGAAATGATTATAGAGAACTTGATTTTAAAGGAAACTGTAGTGAGTAGTTTTAAAACCTTAGTTAAATAATTACTTACTTGGGATCAGCTGTTTTAAATTGCATTTAAATTAATGAAATGAGTTGTCAAATCCACTCTTACTAAAGTGATAGATAAATATACGTGTTTGAACTTCTGTTAAGACCCAGTATTGAGCCTTGGCAAGGAATGGCTTGACCGAATGGTTTTCTCCTTTACCTCCCAACCCTCCACCCATTTTGTAACCACTATGATCCTGTTCTATAATTATGAGTGGTGTGAATGGCCTCTCAGTTGGAGTTGTCATTATCTTCATCCTTCCCAGCAAGAGTTTCAGTCTGATGATGTAGAACAAGATTCTGAGGAAAGAGCCCAGGCCTCAATATTAGGGAAAAGAAGTTTCTCAGAATGTCATTTAGGATACTTTTTCTTACCTTAAAGAATAAGTATGTGTCTGTGTCTGCATCTGTATGTGGTGTGGGGTTGTGTATGTGGTGGTTGGGAGGAAAGTGCTAGCTGAAATGGAACAATTTTATCCAAAAAACCTGATTCTTTTATACCCTCCTGGGTTTGGGCTCATACCATCTCTTTGATTAATTCGGTAGTTGCCAGATGTTCTATCACCAGGGAGTGTATGCCTGTGTTTTCAGGACTGAAGTCTCAGGAACTTGGGCACTACTTAATGGAGGTCAGGTGGCACATTTACCTCTTTGGAGTAGAGTGTACTAACATAGTAGTGCTGATTTCTCCTGGCTTCCTTCTCTCCTTTTTAAAAATTTTATTGTTCATATGATTATCATGTTAACCTTATAGCCTTAAATAAAATGTTATTTAGTTTTTAATAAATAACACCTAAAGAGTTATGCACCTGTAAAGTACTTTAAAGTCTTCCCTCCCTTACATTAACTGCTTGTCATGGGTTTTCATACTTTTAAAATTTTATTAAAAAATAATAACAAAGATAAAATCAGGGAGCTCAGTTCTTTTCTGCTGAGTTCAGTGATGGGTGTTTGCTAGGTGGGTTTTGTCTTCAAATTGTTCCCACTGTGACTTGTTGGCATTAATGAGGCTATTTGGTAGGGTTGGAGGGAGGAGCAGTGAGCATTCTTTTCCCCACTGAAAATCATCTCTGCTGTCTCCATATATGTGGCTGAGAACGTAGACCTACTACTACTGGGAAGTATTCAATATTGCAGGAGGTATGTAGTGAAGCCTAGAATATATTTTGGCATTTTGCTTCCACATGCATCTTCTTGTATAATCAATCCCACTGTGTTTAGAGGTGAATACTTATTATACCTTTTTTTCTTTTCATGAAAACAGTGGGATTGGTTGGGAAACTAGAAACTTGAAGAGTAAAGTCTTCTGCCAAAATGTAGACTGAGCTAAAGCAGTTCAATTTATGTATGATTTGGAAATAATATAGCAAACTATCTTTTTGTGCTTTAGCTGTGAATTCTGTCCAGTTACTGTTGTCATCAGTCAACATTTCTACAAAGAGTGATTTTTTAGTGACAGTTTGAGCTTAAACATTTGGAAAAATTTCAGTACGATATTAACAAATGTCCAATTGAAAAATAATTTTATCATCTCTACTTATTTGGCAGGGACTATAAATTGTAAATTCACTTCCAATATGATTTTTAGTTCACATGACTCTTTCTCTTGAAAATATAAAGTGCATCAGTGCAATTCAAGTTGGTGAATAATTTTGTTTCTATTTTATTTCATGCTGATATTGCTGTCTTGTATCTAACATTCTATGTAGTCACATGTGCAGCAATTACAAGTTCAATAGAAGGAATAGAGTATTGCCAGAGGATTGAGTATCTATCTGTAGGACATTTTGTATTTGATTTTCCCTTTGGTTTAAGGTCCTTATTTTATATAACTTGTCTCCTTCAACCTCATGTACTTTTCTGAGAGAGATCTCTCTCTCCTTTATTGCTCAGACCGTTTTTCAATGATTTCATTTTGATCTTATATTGCTAAATATTACACTAAACATTCTTTCTTGAGAACTATGTACTGTATTTTCACTTGTTAAATCTTAAATCCTGTTTATATCCCTATTACTTATTTTTAAGCCCACTAAGTTTAAATTGTTCCCTTCCTCTCTCACCAAGGGTTTTCAGGTCACAAAGCTTTTCATGAGTTACATAGGGCACATAGAGGATGAGTCCAAAATATTGAAAAATTACTTCACTTGTGTAACCATAATATAGACCTTAACTTCATACAAAATCCACAAATAATCACTGGCCTTCCACTGACTTGGACATATTCTAATTGTCACATGTCATGGTTGTGGTATACTCTTATTCCCACAATGAAATAATCAAGTAATAGTAATACTTTTTCTTACCTAAAGTTTGGCTAGCTGATTTTCTTCTTCTAGTTCAGAAGGCCCCAGCACAAAAATGGTGAAATCACAGCCAAGTTTGTCCAACTTAGATTTCCTCTCAGTCCAATTTAGGTCTCTTGTTTTTCCTTGAGTATGTCATTCTCTGTTTTGGCAGAAGCTGGGTCTTACTAAGTCAGAGTCAGGCAGTTTGTCAGGGGATACTAACTGAGAGACCAGAAGTAAGTATAGATCTTAAAAATCCACTTAACATTTATTTTATTATTGCTCTGTGGGAAATTGGAAATGACTTGGAATATAGATGTATTGCTTCAAGCAGACCCAATAGATGAAACATATTGTTTTATAGAATAAACGAGTTACTAGTTATTTGTTTTGTAATACTACTGATAATAGCAATTGCAGCTATATTTTTTGAGCACTTATTGTATGTTAAGCATGTATTAAGGATTTCATAAGACACTCTCATTTAATCTCCACATTTGCTACTCTGCAAGATAGTTATAATCTCTATTTTATAGATGAGAAAACTGCCATTCACTGCTATGCAGTATGTATAGTGAATCATTACATCACAATCCCTATTTTCTTGCATTCATTTCATTTTCATCTTTATTTAAATAGAAATACTCTATAATTAAAAAAAACAAGTGTAAATTATTTGGAGTGAAATTTATACGTGTATTTTTCTTAGGAGATTCAAGTTATGGCTCTGGCTTTTAGCTTTCATTTCTACCTCCTTGGAATATTTTGCTATGCACATTGGAACAGGCATCTGCCTATCAGACATTTGTGATCTTCAAACCAAGTAAGGTCACCAAAGGCCTGTAGAAGTATAATTTAGTGTCATGATTTTATTTGGCACAGGTGACTTAGAAATAGCCAGTATGTTAAAAAAAATTTTTTTAAGGAAATAATGCCTTAGTAAGTACAAGAGAAAATTCAGATTAACTTCATTTTAGATGTTGTCTGTTAAACCCTTCCTGGGATCTGATTTATGCTGACATTGTGGGCACTATATAAACAGTATGTTACAGTGCTCCTTCTCTCCTTGCTCCCCCACTTCCCTCTCCAGTAAATCCTTTGAAGGTTTTATTATTCAGGGGTGGGAAGATTGGAGTGAAAGCTACAGAATGATTTAACACTGTGGGAACTTAATCAATAAGAGTGTTGCCCAGAGCTCCCAGGATAGGGTGTTGTTTTCCATCCAGATGATAATGAGGCCGAGTAGCAGCAACCTCTGGAGGAGGAGTGCTGGGGCAGCGATTCTTTGGTGGTGCTTTTGCTGGTTGCTAATTAATAGTTTTGAGGCCAGTGGGGCACCTTTTGGCCTCTCTGACATTTGCAAGCTTTTCTGTGGCTTGTCCCACATGTCTTTCCACCATCAGGGGTCACTCTCACTGGATTGGAGTCTGACAAGTCTAATTGGCTCAAATCTATGCAGATTTAAACATCTAGCCCACATGCCAAAAATCTGATGTTTTCTCATGCTGCTTCTGAGTTCTTGGCATTATGGGATCGGTGCATGCCTGAATTATTATGTACCAGCTTATCCTTCTGTTAGCATGTTAAAGAGCAATTAGCTGGATGTGGTGTAAGAAATAGGGGAAAGAACTTCAATGCAGTTCAGTTGTAAATGCCTTTTATACTTAAAAAAACTGTCAGACCATTGAGCATTACTGGTTAGAAAGAGGATTGAATCGTATAGTCAAATTTTTTAAAGGGTGAATAATTTCCCGAGCATTGGTTAAAACAAAAAGATCCTTGCTGGGCAAACATACAACGATGGTATAATGTAAATCACCCAAACATTCTTGATTTACTTACGTTGTCCCATTTCCTTTCCTCAATTTTACACTTCTCTCACATTCTCAACTTTTATTATTTAAAAAAAAATCACCTTCCTTATAACTGGTTAGCGGCTAACTGGCTAGATGTATTTTCTTGTGTATTATAGTTTTTAATCACTGCCAGTTTATAGGAGTCTGAATTAATGGCAGGATGCTGGGCTAGATGCACTCACACTCAACCTAAGTCATTTGGATAAGATAATAAATTCTTGTTTTCTTGGCGACAATTTGTTTTAATTGACTATTAAGACATACACGGAATAATATCATAGCTATGCTGATATATTGCTTCACATTTTATAAAATATTTTGTTTAATCTTCATAATAATCTTGAGAAGACAGTAGGTCATGGTAAGTTAATATCCTTAAATTTATAAATAAGTATGTTGATTTACAGAAAAATTGGGTGACTTGCCCAATGTGCCTCTGCCACTGAGAGGCAGAGATGATTTTGATCCCAGGCTACTTTTTCATAACAAAATATATGTATGGAAATACTTTGTTCAGTAGATTGTTTTAGAAATATAGACCATAGAATGTGTACTATTTTTTTAATGTGTTGGCTTAGTCTTAGAACTATCCAATGAGTTTATGAAAGATAGCAAAAAGTGACAACTAATTTTACCTTTGTGTCATTAAAAATTTCTTTAGCATCAAAATGCTGTAGTGACTAAGCTTTCATTTAATTTCTGTTTTATGAGAACTTGTGTCATCTTTGATAACTTACTGGATGACATAAGCTTTGCCTTACTACATATAGTTAATCCTTAAAAGTCTTACTTTTTATAAAAATCTGTATAAAAATCTAATACTAATAATATTTTAAAATATCAGTTTAATGCTCTTTTTAGCTTTTGTCTCAGACATTTGAGAAATCTGAGAATATCTTCTATTTTTTTCTTCTTTTTTTTAGATTATAAAATGCTGTCTTTTTTTTTTGACAACTCCTTGGTATTTCAGAATTGCTCATGTATTAAACCCCTTTTTCTGTCTCACAATTTATTCCTATTGTAGTTACAATTTTGGAAAGAAATATTACAAGATAAAAGGAAATGTGTGTACATGCATGTGTGTTTGCGTAGTATAGTGTAACGTGGTGATTTCACAATAATTTAGAATTTTCTAGTTTTCAGTAGAATTGATTACATGGATTGTGGTGAACTACATTTGTTTCTTTCTTTTGGTTTCTATTTTATAGTATTAGACACTCTTAAAGTCATAGACTCACGTTCAGAGATTCAACTTGTAGAGAATGTGGATATCATTAGTTCAGCTCCTTATTATACATTATGAGGAAAATATTATATATTTGTTTTTCTGTTTATTAAAGCAAATAATTTGGGACCCACTGATATAAGAAGGAATAGGATGATAAGCACTTTAATATGTCATCTGTGGAAATAATTTATTATGACATTCTCTGACATTTCCATTAGCAAATAAACATTAATTTTAAGAAATTTTAGCATTTGGCTAAGCAGTTTTAATGAACAGTACTCTAATCTTACTATTCCAGATAAGAATGAGACCACATCTGGTTCTTAAAGAGGAAAGGAACTAATACTTTTAAAATAACCACTATTTGTTAGGTTGGATGATCAGAGATCCTAGTTTGCATGGGACAGTCTGGTTGACACTGTTCTTCCCTTTACCCTCAAACCATATGAAATATATGAATTGACCCTATGCCTTCTGTCTCCTTTGTCTGAACATTCCTAATGGAATTAAGTCACCAGAAAATGTGGCTTTCTAGTTTAGATTTGCTATTAACTAATTGTGTAATTTAAATAAAATTATTTACCACTTTGTAAACCAGGTTTCTCCTTAGCAAAATAGGGATGACCTACCTTTCCCATATAATAATAATGATTTCCCAGAACTTCTATGGCTAGTTCTCTTAGAACTTATTCAGAGAGGCCTAAATGTTATCAGACAAATTATTTTAAGGTGATGTCAAACATTTGAAGGTTTATAATGGCTGTGCTTACACAGAACTTTGGTTCAAATCTTGGCTCAGCATTTGGCCAAATACAATTTATTGGAAAATTTTGTCTGGGCTGTGGTATTTGTTGTTTTTGTTGTTACTGTTTGTTTGTTTGTTTTGGGGGGTGTTTTGTTTTTCATCTGAAAATAAAAGGAAAACAGCTAATACTGCATACCTTTCTGGCACAGACTTAGTAAATGATAGGTACTCAATAGGTATTAGTTTTTCCTTCTCATAGTTTTATGAAAATAATTGGACTAATAAGCTTAGAATCATACATATGTGGCTTACTATTGTTGTTATATAATAATGATAAAATATTGTGTTCCATTTGATTTGCTCACTAATTTAAATCACTGTAGTAATATCTCCTTGATCATTATGGTTAATCAAGGATAAAGGATTAAAAATAACTATGTATTGCATATAGATCTTATACTGGTCAAGGGAATTGAGTAGATCTAAGGAAAAATATTAGCTAGTTGAACCTAAAGGGATGTGGCTTTGGTGGACTTTAATTCTAGAGGAAAGGATGAGAGTAGGAGTCAGGCCAACTGTCCAGAAATTAAGGAGAAATAACCTAGGCAGAAGACCAAGCTAAGATGGAATAGTGTGTGATTTGGGGAGTGGATGTATCCATTGGCTTTTTAGGTCTAGTTTGGAGTAAAGATCAATCTTATGTTGCAATGTAGGAGGAGGTTGAGAGGAGTGGTAAACAGAGTTAGGGAAATTTCAGTATGGGCTTCAAGCTAGATGTTATGGGGAGGCCCAAGGCTTTGGTTGAAGTCATTGGCAAATCTGCCTGTTATAAGGTAAGAAATAAAGATGTGGATGAAATCAAGAAGTGTTATCCTGATTGGCTTCTTTTGGGCAAATTTGTTATTAATGGTATTTCCACACAAAACACTAATTAAGAATTGAGTATATGAGATTTTCTTTTGTACCTGGGTGCAAATGAGTAGATAATCAGAATCATGTGCTAATAGAGGGCTAGGGCTCTATTTCAGGCAAGTTTTATTCACCAGTTTCCTCTGGACTCTAACTAAAGATAATGAATGGTTAAACAGTTATTAAAGATTTTTATACTTATTTTCCCCTTAAAATTCTACTAAAGTACATGCCTGAAATGTATCTCAAATGCCTATTTATTGTACGTTAAATTTTTTCCTTTTTTTGTTTTTTACTGAGAAGGATCAGTCTCTCAAGCCCACAATCAATTGTGACTACATCTATGAAACTAACAGTGAATGTACATTTTCAAAATTGAAAGTCATTATAAAACAATGTAGGCCACTGTAAATCATAGCTAAAAACAGTCATAATGGAAATCTTTTATCTACGTCTGATCCACTAACGTCATTATTCTGAAAACTAATAACTTTTTCTTGGAGATAGGGTCTCAAATTCAATTTTATAGCTCACAGTCCTGGTAAATAGAAAAAGTCTGCCAAATCTGCCTTTATAAATCCTGGTGATTTCATGTTTTTACCATATGTATTGAACTAGAAAAAATGAGAAGTAAGGTTTGATGGTTTTTTACCTGGCCAAGAAGCTCTACTACATTTGTACATGAAGTTTTGTTATTAGTATTTTTATATTATTTCAGAGGTATTAACTAGCATTAATTATTTCAGTAAAACCCAAATATATTTGGGAGAAATATTTGCTCCTCTCTCAAATCATAATTCAGCCTTAACTATTTAAATAGACCATCAATCCTCTTTCTACTCAATGAGCAGCTGGGGTACAATAATCGACTCCCACCATACTGTTATTAGGAGAAAGGAGTACACTGCTCACTTCCTGGCATTGATGCTTCCTAGTTCCGAAGGGGAAACTTACTAAATAAAGCACAGTGCTCTGAGGAAAGAAAAACTTAAAGGACCAGTCTGCTTCTGAAAACTTCTTTTGAAGAAGTTCAGATTGCAATGTTGATATTAGGACCTAAGATTGTTTAGTAATATTTCCAAAGAGTTATTTCATTTTTGCTTAATCAGTTTTTATTTTTATCAAATTTATTATTTAAAAGTTAAATAATACTTTTCATCAATCAGAGATTTTTTAGCTGTGCACAAAAAAATCCCTCTGGCTAACTTAAAGTAGAAAAGGAATTTGTTAAAAGGATATTGGGTATTATCTAATTATTAAAAGGATATTAAAAGGAATCTCTGGAAAAAACCTAGAGATTCAAGTTTGCATCATAGATTACACAGAAACAAATCTCAAAGTTATTTTGCAGAATGAATGATTTATTGGATGCAGATATGGAACTTTGCACACCTCGCAATGCCCACCCTGGAACTTGGGTGCTGCTACTAGAATCACTATCTCTGGAATCTGGATATATTTGCTGCTGCTACTGCCCCTGTCCTCACTAGAATAGATTCTGGGTATTCATTGTCATAGGGTAGTACTACTACTTGGCTATGCTGAACATTTTACCATCCCAGAGACTAACTCAAGGTTTAAATACTGAAAACTCTACAAAAATGCAGTGGCTTGTCTAGTAGGGTTGTGATCTTCTGTTTGCTGAAAATGTTCAAGTAGAAATAAGATGAACACTTATTAAGGTTATTTTAAGGGGACCTCTTCATTGCGTAGGGTTTGAAATTGGTCTTGTTAAATCATAGTTTAAATTTGGGAAAAGTTTATGATATACTTATTCTCCCATTTATCAAGTTCCTTATTTTCTCTTCTCTCTATTGATCTACAAGGGCATCCACTGGAAGAGCACTCGGTGAATGTCCCTTTCCTGATGCTATTACAGACAAATAAAGGTTGGATATAGATTTGTGTATAAGAAGGTTTCTTCTATCAGTTTCATACTTCAAACAATAACTTCTTCTCATTTAATAAACCCAGAAATAAAGACCAAGTATTATTGATGTTCTGGACTTCCAGTTTAACATGTTGGATTGAACATATATATCTTTGCTCTTCGTGAAACCCAGTTAAAATCATAGAAGATTAACAAGTATATAAATATATATGGACAAAAAGAATGGGAGAAGAGAAGAAAGTAGATGAGAGATGTTCCCAATTTTGGAAGATAGAAAGTAGATGTAAAAGTGGTACCTAACTAACTCATACAACTCAGTAGCAACAAACAAACAAGAAACCTAATTAAAAAAATGGGCAAAGGGCAGGTTTCATGATATAATACAAAGCTCTAGTAATTAAAACAGTATGATACTGGCACAAAAGTAAAGGCACAAAGCAATAGAACAAAGTAGACAGCCCAGAAATAAACCCACACCTATATGGTCAATTAGTCTATTACAAAAGAGGCAGGAATATACGATGGAGAAGACGGTCTTTTTAATAAATGGTATTGGGAAAACTGGACAACTTCATGGAAAGGAATAAAACTGGATAAAACACCACACACAAAAATAAGCTTAAAATGGAATAAAGACATAAATGTGAGTTGTGTAACCATAAAACTCCTAAAAGAATATGTAGGCAGTAATTTGGTTGCCCTTAGCGGCATATTTGTGGATATGTCTCTTCAGTCAAGGAAAACAAAAACAAAAATGAATTATTGGGACTACACCAAATTAAAATGCTTTTGCACAGCAAAGGAAATCATCAACAACACAAAAAGGTAACCCAGTGAGTGGGAGAAGATATTTGCAAATGATTTATCTGATAAGGGGTTAATATCCAGAATATATAAAGAACTTATACAGCTCAACACTACAAACCAAACAATCTGATTAAAAACGGGCAGAGAATCTGAATAAGCATTTTTCCAAAGAAGACATACAGATGGTCAACAAACACATGAAAAGATGCTCATCAGGGAAATGCAAACAAAACCATGAGATATCTCCTCATACTTGTCAGAATGGCTAGTACCAAGAAGTCAGGAAATAACAGGTGTTGGAGAGGATGTGGAGAAAAGGGAATCCTCATGCACTGTTGGTGGGAATGTAAATTTGTGCAACTACTGTGAAAAATAATGTCAAAGTTTCTCAAAAAATAAAAAATAGAAATGCCATAAGATTCAGTAATTCCACTACCGGGTATTTACCTAAAGAAAATGAAAACAATAATTCAAAAAGATATATGCAAACCTATGCTAATTACAGTATTATTTAAAATAGCCAAGATATGGAAACAACCCAAGTGTTTATCCGTAGATGAATGGATAAAGAATATGTGTATACATTGGATATATATACCATGGAACAAAGATGTATATACAGTGGAACATTACTTAGCCATAAAAAATGGGATCTTGTCATTTGCAATATGGATGGACCTAGAGGGTATTATGCTAAGTGATATGTCAGAGAAAGGCAAACACCATATGACTTCACTTATATGTTGAAGCTAAAAAATCAGAAATGAGCAAGCAAAGAAATAACCCAACAAAAAACAGTCTTAATATAACATTGTATGTTAATTATATTTCAATAAAAAATGGGCAAAGGATTTGAATAGACAGTTTTCCAAAGAAGACATACAAATGGCCAATAGGTACATGAAAAATTGCTCATATCACTAATCATCAGGGAAATGCAAATCAAAACTACAGTGAAATATCACCTCACACCTGTTAGAATGACTATTGTCAAAAAGACGAGACACTAAGTATGGGTGAGACTGTAGAGAAAAGGGAACCCTTGTGAATTGTTGGTAGGAATGTAAATTGGCACACTCACAATGGAAAACAATATGGAGATTCCTTAAAAAAAAATATAACCACCATATGATCCAGCAATTCCACTTCTGGGTGTATATCCAAAGGAAATTAAAACACTATTTTGAAGAGACATCTGCATATTTATGTTCATTGTAGTATTATTCACAATAGCCAAGATGTGGAAATAACTTAAGTGCCTATCAACAGATAAATGGATAAAGAAAATGTAGTATAATATATACAGTGGAGTATTATTTAGCCATAAAAAGAACAAAATCCTGCCATTTGTGACAGTGTGGATGGACCTTGAAGGCATTATGCTAAATGAAATAAATCAGGCAGAGAAAGATCCTGTACATTCTCACTTTCATGTGGAATCTAGAAAAATCTGAACCTGTAGAAATAGAACATATAATGATGATTACCAGGGGCTGGGAGTTGGAGGAAATGGGGAGATGTTGGTCAAAGGGTACAAACTCCCAGCTATAAGATGAATAAGTTCTGGGGATCTAATGTACTATAGTTAACACTACATTTTATATACCTGAAAGTTGTTAAGAAAGTAGATCTTTTTTTAAAGATTTATTTATTTCGAGGTGGGGAGAGGCAGAGGGAGAGAGACTGGAAGCAGACTCCCCACTGAGCTCAGAGCCTGATGCAGGGCTCGATCTCCCAATTTGGAGATCATGACCTGAGCTGAAACCAAGATGGTGCCCAACCGATCAAGCCATCTAGGTACCCCAAGAGAGTAGATCTTAAATGTTATTATCAGATAATTTTGAAGTCTGTGGTGTGATGTTGGAATAAAAACAGAAGGAATTATTTTTAAATGGTAAATGGTAATTGAGATCTAAGGAAATTGGAAACAAGTGACACAAATCTTGAAAAAGAAAACTTTTATTTTAATATTCGGCTCAGAGAATGAGAAAGACCATAAAGGATAAGGAGAAAGAAAATCACGTGTTGTTAGTAGTTCACTGACTATTCATGAAGAAAAATCAGCTCATGTTTCAGAAGATGAAATACTCTTCAAATTTGTATATGCTATGCCA
Source organism: Callorhinus ursinus (assembly GCF_003265705.2). Taxonomy (NCBI): domain Eukaryota; kingdom Metazoa; phylum Chordata; class Mammalia; order Carnivora; family Otariidae; genus Callorhinus; species Callorhinus ursinus. Next base: position 18,349,743 of record NW_027397068.1, read on the forward strand.
AGTCTTCATGCTTCTAGGAATTTGAAAAAATATTCTAGATATCTTAGCAAAGCTTTTGAAATAGTGCTGCTTCTGTTGAACATTCATTCATCCGTTTGTACATTCATCCAATAATTATATGTTCTTCTATAATCAGAGGCTGAGAATCAGCAGTAAACAAGATAGGCACTATATCTTCATGAAGTTTACAATCTTGAAATGACTAAATTTAGTCTTCTTATATAGCATGTGCTTCTTAGAGGGAAATAGGAATATGCCTCATAATGTGGTAGGTGCTTTATATTTAATTCTCATAGAAACTTCATGAGGCTTCATTTTTTATTTGTATTCATAGCAGCTATTGTTTTGGAACAGTGTAAGAATTAAATAAGTTAATGTACATCCTTGATTTAGTACCTGCCATTAAATAATCATTCAACAATTGTTAGATATACTTAGTCTTTTTTTTATTCTTGTGGTTATGTTGTATGCTTTAGGACTCTACCTGTACAGATGAAGGAAGTGGAATTTAAGGAGGCTGGGTAGCATGCTCAGTGTCTTTTGGCTATTAAGTGGTGGAATCAAAGTTTGAATACAAGTCTGTCTTACTCAAAACTGCAGGCTCTCTTATAAAAATTCTTCCAGAGCATTATATAAAATCTACCTTTGGGGGTTGGCTTACTATTGGATAGTGTTTATGAAATAATCTCCATAGAAAAATATCAGATTTTCAAATAAGTGATTTATAAGTGAGCTATTGGAATATAATCTTTTTGTAAATGGTGGTTTATTTAGCTGTTGAGGAATCAAATGGATACATAATGATTTGGAAAATTTTAGTGTCATATTTCTTAAAACTGCTAAAGGGATTAAAACATAGTTGATGCTCTGATCTTCCAATTTTGTAATGTTCAAGTAATGTGTGAAGGACCTCTTTACACCATAAGAAGAATTTTATGTAGGAAGACCAGGTTCCTTTTTAAAAACCATTTCTGATATGGTCTGAATGTTTGTATCCCTTAAAATTCATATGTTGAAATCTTAACCCCCCTCCACAAGATGATGGTATTAGGAGGTTGGGGCCTTTGGGAGGTGATCAGGTCATAACGGTGGAACTCTGGTGATTAGTGCTTTTATATGAGACCTCAGAGAGCTAGCTTGTCCCTTTCACCATGTGAAGATACATGAGAAGTTGGCTATCTGCAACCCCGAAGAAGGTCTTCACCCTGAAGGTCTGCTGGTACCCTGATAATTGAACTTTCTGCCTCCGGAACTGTAAGTAAGAAATTTCTGCTATTTATAAGCCATCCAATCTATGGTATTTTTTTTTTTATAGCACCTGAATTAGACTGAGACCATTTCTAAAGGTAGGTTTCACTAAAATTCAGAGCAGACTCAAGGGTCCTCATGGCACTTTATGGCCAAGATGTGGTGACTGGGACTTCTGAAGCTGGAAGGCAGACAGGCAAGGTGGGGTAGTGGAGCTGGGGGAATGAGACTGTGACCCTACTCAGGAATGGAAAAAAAATACAGAGCAGAGGAAGGTAAAAACATTTCTGTGACTGTCATGTGAGAGACAAAAATGAATCCGATTGGTTGTAAGTCATTCATGTCTCTTTCTTTGACTTATTTAATTATTAGGAAGCCCAGAAGCACTCATGTTAAATTCACCTAATGTGAGATGGTGAGAGACTTTTGGAGGACTTTATGGGTAGATTCTATGTGAGCCACAGAAGAGGTAGAAAGGTATTGAGGGAAAACCCCAGACTTCACTCAGCTATACCAGTAACTGGGTATGAGAAAAGGTTTTTAATTTTATTGAGGTTTATTTTACTCATTTACAAGTTAGAGATCTAACCTAATTTTCCTTTTACTTGTGGAAGTGTTGTGAGGATGAATCAAAGTAAGGCACATGAAAATCCCTTGAAAAGTCAAGCACCATATAAATGAGCCATATTGCTAGTGGTAGGGGACCCTTAACACCCTCCACCCTACCACGCAGAAAGTCAAATGCCTAAATACCTTGATTTCTTGTATACTTTTTCTTTAAGAAAACCATCTTTCTTTGGCTCTGAAAAGCCATTTTCTTTGGCTTTGAGGAAAGTAGCAAAAAAAAGCTCTTATTGTGAGTACCAGCAAGAGTGCATACTGAGTGTCAGTACTGTGTGTTAAAGTGATATATTTTCAAGATAACAATGATAGGATAGGGGCTTATACTTATTGAAAGTCTGATATATAAGTAGATATTATAATAAATAATTTATACAGATTAACACATTTAATTCTCACAGGAATCCTATGAGACAGGTGCTATTGTTATCCCTTTTTACCTCTGGAGAGACAGACATTGAAAGATTAAGCTTTCCAGGTCACAAAGCTATTAAGGTACACAATCTGGTTTAGAACTCAGGCATTCTGTCTTTAGAGGCTGTACTACTAACCACTGCATTATTCAAGCTTTGGTATTGAGCCTATGAACTCTTGTCACCGATTTGGGTAAGCTTCTTGATACATGTGCAGATCTTTGTAGAGAAACTTTTTAATAATTTTCATTTTGGGATATTTTTAGATGTATAGAAGAGTTGGAAAGATAGTACAGCATTCCTATATACCCTTGACCTAGTTGCTCCCAATATTAATATTTTAATATTATAATTATGGTTCATTTAACAAAACCAAGAGATTAATATTGGTACCCTACTGTCAGTTAAACTACACACTTTATTTTGATTTCACTAGTTTTTCTCTAATGTTCTTTTTTTAATTCCAGGATTGCATCCAGGATATCACATTGCATTTCATTGCATGTCTCCATAATCTCCTTTGCTTGGTGACAGTTTCTTAATTTTTCCTTGTTTTTCATGACCTTGACAGTTTTGAAGAGTACTTGTCAGGTATTATGTAGAATGTCTTTCAATTTGAGTCTGTCTGGTATTTTTCTCTTGGTTAGATGGGTTTATGTTTATGGGGAGGGGATGAATACCACAGAGGTTAAATGCCTTTCTTATCTCATTGTATCAGAGGGTACTTGATATCAACATGACTTATTGCTAGTGATGTTAACCTTGACCACTTGGTTCAGTTAGTCTTTGTCCAGGTTTCTCTACTGTAAAGTTTCTATTTTTTTTTTCTTTTCTATACTCTGTTCTTTGAAAGTAAGTCACTAAATCCAGCTTATAATCAAGTGGAGAGGGAAATTAAGCTCCAGCTCCTGGGGGTAATGTGTGTGTGTCTGTCTGTCTATCTATCTAGACATATAATTTGGATTTCTTTAGAATGGAATATTGGTCTCTTCTCTCTCCTTTATTTTTTTAGATTTAAGTATATCGGTAGGGACTCTTATATACTTATTTTATATTTTGAATTATGAGCCAATACTATGTTATTTTGTTGTTTATAATTTTATTTATTTATTTATTTAAAAGTCTATTTATTTTAGAGAGAGAGAGAGCATGAGTGGGAGGGGCAGAGGGAGAGGGAGAGGGAGAGAGAATCTTCAAGCATACTCCCTGATGAGTGTGGAGCCTGACACAGGGCTCGATCTCTTAACCCTGAGATCATAACCTGAGCCAAAACCAAAGTGGGATGCTTAACCAACTATGCCACCTTGGCACCCCTATTGTTTATAATTAAAAAAAAACTTTCTTCCTGACTTTAAAACATGTTTCAGAGTATTTCATAGCTTGCCATCTAAAATCTATTTTGAGTGTAAATAGACTTTGGTCATTTACAGTATTAGGTGAACTTCACTTTCTTAGCACAAATAAAATAAGTCATAATGAGCTTTATCTTATCGTATTCTATCTTATCTAATCTTGGTAAAGCACAGAACATAAATTTACCCTCTTAACAGTTTTAAGTGTACATTACAGTAGTATTAACTGTATGTGCAATGTTGTATAACACATCTCTAGAACTCTTTTCACCTTGCATGACTGAAATTCTACACCCACAATATCCTGTCTCCCCTTTCCCCCAGCCTCTGAAAACTACCATTCTACTTTTTGTTTCTGTGAATTTGATTATTCTAGATACTTCATACACATGGAATAATGTGGTATTTGTCTTTTTGTGACTGATCTTTTTGTGACTGACCTATAGCATAATATATTCAAGGTTCATTTATGTTGTAGTGTATGCCATGATTTCCTTCTTTTCAAAGACTGGATAATATTCCATTGTGTGTGCATATATGTGTGTGTGTGTGTGTGTGTGTGTTTGTGTGTGTGTGTGTGTGTATGCTACATTTTCTTTATCCATTCACCAGTTGATGGATGTTGAGGTTGCTTACATCTCTTAGCTATTGTGAATAATGCTGCAGTGAAGATGGATGTACAAATATCTCTGAGATCCTGTTTTCAATATATACCCAGAGGATGGATTGCTGGGTCATATGGTAATTGTATCCTAATTTTTTGGGGGAAAACCTCCATATTATTTTTCACAGTAACACATTTTACAATTCTACAAACAGTATGCCAGTTTTCCAGTGTTTGCACATCCTCACCAAGAGTTTATTTTCTAATTTTTTAATAGTGGCTAACCTAACAGGTATGAGATGCTATTTCACTGTGATTTTTATTTGCATTTCCCTGATTATTAGTGATGTTGAACATCTGTTTCATATGTTTCTTTGGCCATTTGTATATCTTCTTTGGAGAAATGTGTCTTCAAGTACACTGTCCATTTTTTAATTGGGTTTTTGTTGTTACTGAGTCGTAGGAGTTCTTTATATATTCTAGATATTAACCTCTTATCTGATATATGGTTTGCAAATATTTTTTCTCATAGTATAGGCTTTCTTTTTACTCTGTTGATTATTTCTTTTGCTGTGCAGGAATTTTTAAGTTTGATGTAGTCCCATTTGTCTGTTTTTGTTTTTGTTACCTATACTTTTGGTATTGCATCTAAGATATCATTGTACATTCTAATGTCATGAAACTTTCTTCCTGTTTTCTTGTAGGAGTTTTATAGTTTCAGGTTTTGTATTTATTTATTTATTTATTTATTTATTTATTTATTTTTTAAAGATTTTATTTATTTATTTGTGAGAGAGAGAATGCGAGATAGAGAGCACAAGAGGGAAGAGGGTCAGAGGGAGAAGCAGACTCCCTGCTGAGCAGGGAGCCCGATGTGGGACTCGATCCTGGGACTCGATCCTGGGAGTCCAGGATCATGACCTGAGCCGAAGGCAGTCGCTTAACCAACTGAGCCACCCAGGTGCCCTCAGGTTTTATATTTAGATCTTCAATCCATTTTGAGTTAATTTTTGTATTAAAGTATAAGATAAGAGTTCATCTTAATTCTTTTACATGTGGATATCCAGTTTTTCCAGGGTCACTTGTTGGAAAGATTATCCTTTACCTACTGTGTACTCTTGACACCTTTGTTGAAGATCATTTGACCATATATGTGAGGGTTTTCTGGGCTTTCTATTCTGATGTCATACTGTTTTGATAACTGTATGGTAACTGAAATTAGGAAGTGTGAGGCCTCCAGCTTTGCTTTTCTTTCTTTTTAGCTATTTGAGGACCTTAGAGATTCCACATAAAATTTAATGCTTTTTTGGGGCACCTGGCTGGCTCAGTTGGTGAAATATGTGACTCTTGATCTTGGAGTTGTACATTTGAGCTCCACATTGAGTGTAGAGATTACTTAAAAAAGGAAAATTTTACAAAAAATTTTTTTGAGGATTTTTTTTTCCATTTCTGCAAAAAAAAATGCTATTGGGATTTTGATAGGGATTTCACTGACTCTGTAGATGACTTTGGGTAGTATGGACATTTTAATAATATTAAGTCTTCCAATTTATGAAAACAAATGTCCTTCCATTTATTTGCATTATCTTTACTTTCTTTCAGCAGTATTTTATAGTTTTCAGTATACAAGTCTTTTACCTTTTGGTTAAGTTTATTCCTAAGTTTATTCTTTTGGATGTTACTTTGAATGGGAATGTTTTCTTCATTTTCTTCTCAGATTGTTCCTTAGGAGTGTATAGAAAGGCAACTTATGTTTGAGTGTTGGTTTTGTATCCTGAAACTTTGCTGAATTCATTTATTAGTTCTAATTCTCTGTGTGTATATGTATGTATGCAATTGTTAGGGTTTTTTACATATACCAAATGCAATCTGTGAAGAGAGAGAACTTTTTTTCAGTTTGGATGTATGTTAATTTCTTTTCTTACTTAAATGCTCTGGTGAGGGCTGTTGTTTTGAATAGAAGTGGCAAGAGTGGGCATTCTTCTCTTGTTCCTGGTATTAAAGGAAAAACTTTCAGTTTTTCACTGTTGAATATGATGTTTGCTAATGGCTTTACATACATGGCCTTTCTATATTTTGGTAGTTTTCTTTTATTTGTTGAGTGTTTTCTTTTTTTTTATTATGAAAGAGTGTTGAATTTTGTCCAGTGTTTTTTCTGCATCGATTGAGATGATCAAGATGATAATTTCTCATCAACTGAGATGATTTTTGACCTTTGGTCAATTAATGTGTTGTATTGCATTTATTGATTTGCATATGTTGAACCATCCTTGCATCCCAAGAATAAATCCTACCTGATCATAGTGTATAATCCTTTTAATGTGCAATTGAATTCAGTTTGCTAGTATTTTGTTGAGGATTTTTGGATTAATATCCATCAGGCGTTTTCCCCCCTTTTACTCTTTCCTTCCCTCCCTTTCTTTCCTCCCTCCCTCCTTCCTAATTCCTTAATTTCTTCCTTCCTTCCTTCCTCCCTCCCTCTCTCCCTCCCTCCCTCCCTCCCTTCCTTCTTTCCTTCTTTTCCCTGTAATATCTTCAGCTTTGGTGTCAGAGTAATGCTGGTCTGATACAGTGAGTTTGGAAGTGTTTCATCCTTTTCAATTTTTTTGAAGAGTTTGAGAATGATTGACATTAATTCTTCTTTAAATGTTTGGTAGAATTCTGCAGTAAAGACATCTGGTCCTGGACTTTTCTTTGTTGGGAGGTTTTTGATTACTGATTCAGTCACCTTATGGTTAAGGTCTGTTCAGATTTTCTCTTTCTTCATGATTTAATCTTGACATGTTGTATGTTCCTAGGCATTTATCCATTTTTACTAAATTTTTCAGTTTGTTGACATAAAACTGTTCATAGTAGTCTTTTATACTCCCTTTTATTTCTGTGGAATCAGTTTTAATATCTCCTTTTTCATTCATGATTTTATTTATATGAGTCTTCTCTCCTTTGTCCCCCCATATAACCTAGCTAAAGATTTAGTTGATCTTTTCAAAACACTAGCTTAGTTTTGTTGATTTTTTATTTTTTATTATGTTGTGTTAATCACCATACATTACATCATTAGTTTTTGATGTAGTGTTCCATGATTCATTGTTTACATATAACACCCAAGGCTCCATGCAGAACATGCCCTCTTTAATAACCATCACCAGGCTAACCCATCCCTTCTCCCCCCTCCCCTCTAGAACCCTCAGTTTGTTTCTTAGAGTCCGTAGTCTCTCATGGTTCATCTCCCGCTCCGATTTCCCCCCCTTCATTCTTATCCTCCTTCTATCTTCTTCTTCTTCTTCTTCTTCTTCTTCTTCTTTTTATTTTTTAACATTTACTGTAATATTTGTTTCAGAGGTATAGGGCTGTGATTCAACAGTCTTGCACAATTCACAGTGCTCACCATAGCACATACCCTCCCCAATGTCTAATACCCAGCCACTCCATCCCTCCCACCCCCCACCACTATAGCAACCCTCAGTTTGTTTCCTGAGATTAAGAATTCCTCATATCAGTAAGGTCATATGATACATGCCTTTCTCTGATTGACTTATTTTGCTCAGCATAATACCCTCCAGTTCCATCCACGTTGTTGCAAATGGCAAGATTTCATTCCTTTTGATGGCTGCATAATATTCCATTGTGTGTGTGTGTGTGTGTGTGTGTGTGTGTGTGTGTGTGTGTATACATATATATATATATACACACTACATCTTCTTTATCCATTCATCTGTCGATGGACATCTTGACTTTTTACATGGGGACATTGCTGCTACAAACATCAGGGTGGACGTACCCCTTCAGATCCCTACATTTGTATCTTTGGGGTAAATACCCAGTAGTGCAATTGCTGGATCGTATAGTAGCTCTATTTTCAACTTTTTGAGGAACATCCAGACTGTTTTCCAGAGTGGCTGTACCAGCTTGCATTCCCACCAACAGTGTAGGAGGGTTCCCCTTTCTACACATCCCCACCAACATCTGTCATTTCCTGACTTGTTAATTTTAGCCATTCTGACTGGTGTGAGGTGGTATCTCATTGAGGTTTTGATTTGGATTTCCCTGATACTGAGCGATGTTGAGCACTTTTTCATGTGTCTGTTAGCCACTTGGATGTCTTCTTTGGAAAAATGTCTGTTCATGTCTTCTTCCCATTTTTTGATTGGATCATTTGTTCTTTGGGTGTTGATTTTGATAAGTTCTCTATAGATTTTGGATACTAGCCCTTTATCTGATATGTCATTTGCAAATATCTTCTCCCATTCTGTCGGTGGTCTTTTGGTTTTGTTGACTGTTTCTTTTGCTGTGCAAAAGCTTTTTATCTTGATGAAGTCCCAACAGTTCATTTTTAACCTTGCTTCCCTTGCCTTTGGTGATGTTTCTAGGAAGAAATTGCTGCGGCTGAGGTCAAAGAGGTTGCTGCCTGTGTTCTCCTTTAGGATTTTGATGGACTCCTGTCTCACATTGAGGTCTTTCAACCATTTGGAGTCTATTTTTGTGTGTGGTGTAAGGAAATGATCTGGTTTCATTCTTCTGCATGTGGTTGTCTAATTTTCCCAACACCATTTGTTGAAGAAACTGTCTTTTTTCCATTGGACATTCTTTCCTGCTTTGTCGAAGATTAGTTGACCATAGAGTTGAGGGTCCATTTCTGGGCTCTCAATTCTGTTCCATTGATCTATGTGTCTGTTTTTGTGCCAGTACCACAGTGTCTTGATGATTATAGCTTTGTAAAAGGGCTTGAAGTCTGGAATTGTGATGCCGCCGCTTTGCTTTTCTTTTTCAACATTCCTCTGGCTATTCTGGGTCTTTTCTGGTTCCATACAAATTGTAGGATTATTTGTTCCATTTCTTTGAAAAAAGTTGATGGTATTTTGATAGGGATTGCATTGAATGTGTAGATTGCTCTAGGTAGCATTGACGTCGTCACAATATTTGTTCTTCCAATCCATGAGCATGGAACGTTTTTCCATTTCTTTATGTCTTCCTCAATTTCTTTTATGTTTATTTCAAAGCAACAGAATACACATTCTTCTCTAGTGCCCATGGAACATTCTCCAGAATAGATCACATCCTAGGTCACAAATCAGGTCTCAACCAGTACCAAAAGACTGGGATCATTCCCTGCATATTTTTAGACCACAGTGCTTTGAAACTTGAACTCAATCACAAGAGGAAACTCGGAAAGAACTCAAATACATGGAGGCTAAAGAGCATCCTACTAAAGAATGATTGGGTCAACCAGGAAATTAAAGAAGAATTAAAAAAAAATTCATGGAAACCAATGAAAATGAAAACACAACCTTTCAAAATCTCTGGGATGCAGCAAAGGCAGTCCTAAGAGGAAAGTATATAGCAATACAAGCCTTTCTCAAAAAACAAGAAAGGTCTCAAACAACCTAACCCTACACCTAAAGGAGCTAGAGAAGGAACAGCAAATAAAGCCTAAACCCAGCAGGAGAAGAGAAATAATAAAGATCAGAGCAGAAATCAATGAACTAGAAACCAAAAGAAGAGTAGAACAGATCAACAAAACTAGGAGCTGGTTCTTTGAAAGAATTAACAAGATTGATAAACCCCTGACCAGACTTATCAAAAAGAAAAGAGAAAGGACCCAAATAAATAAAATCATGAATAAAAGAAGAGAGATCACAACCAACACCAAAGAAAAATAAACAATTATAAGAACATATTATGGGCAACTATATGCCAGCAAATTAGATAATCTGGAAGAAATGGGTGCATTCCTAGAGATGTATCAACTACCAAAACTGAATCAGGAAGAAATAAAAAACCTGAACAGACCTATAACCACTAGGGAAATTGAAGCAGTAATAAAAAATCTCCCAACAAATAAGACCCCAGGGCCAAATGGCTTCCCAGGAGAATTCTACCAAAGATTTAAAGAAGAATTAATACCTACTCTTCTGAAACTGTTCCAAAAAATAGAAATGGAAGGAAAAGTTCCAAACTCGTTTTATGAGGCCACCATTACCTTGATGCCCAAACCAGACAAAGACCCCATCAAAAAGAAGAATTACAGACCAATATCCTTGATGAACATGGATGCACAAATTCTCACCAAAATACTAGCCAATAGGATCCAACAGTACATTAAAAGGATTATTCACCATGACCAAGTGGCATTCATCCCTGGGCTGCGAGGTTGGTTCAACATCTCAAATCAATCAATGTGATACAATGCATTAATAAAAGAAAGAACAAGAACCATATGATCCTCTCAATAGATGCAGAAAAAGCATTTGACAAAGTACAGCATCCTTTCTTGACCAAAACTCTTCAGAGAATAGGGATAGAGGGTACATACCTCAATATCATAAAAGTCATCTATGAAAAACCTACAGCGAATATCATTCTCAATGGGGAAAAACTGAGCGCTTTCCCCCTAAGGTCAGGAACACGGCAGGGATGTCCACTATCACCACTGCTATTCAACATAGTACTAGAAGTCCTTGCCACAGCAATCAGACAACAAAAAGAAATCAAAGGCATCCAAATCAGCAAAGAAGAAGTCAAACTCTCGCTCTTTGTAGATGATATGATACTTTATGTGAAAAACCCAAAGGACTCCACCCCAAAACTGCTAGAACTCATACAGGAATTCAGTAAATTGGCAGGATATAAAATCAATGCACAGAAATCAGTGGCATTTCTATACACCAACAACAAGACAGAAGAAAGAGAAATTAAGGAGTCGATCCCATTTACAGTTGCACCCAAAACCATAAGATACCTAGGAATAAAATCTAACCAAAGAGGCAAAGAATCTGTACTCAGAAAACTATAAAATACTCTTATATTTTTTTATTGTTTTTCTATCCTTGGTTTTATTTATTTCTATTGTAATCTTTATTATTTTCTTTCTTTTGCTAACTTTGGATTTAGTTTGTTCTTTTTCTAGTTCTTTGATATATAAGTTTAGGTTGTTGATTTGAGATCTTTCTTCTTTTAATTATACCTTATGGTATTGTCTTTTAAATTCTATACCAGGATTGATTGTTTATGCACCATCGTTATAATAGTACAATATTTTGCACTTGTTCATATATTTACCTTTACCCTTGAGCTTTATATTTCCACGTGCTTTCATGTTGCTTTCTAGTGCCCATTTGGCACAACTTGTAGGTTCCTTTAGCATTTCATGTAAGGCAGGTCAAGTGGGATGAACTCCTCACATTCATTTATCCGGGAAAGTATTTCTTTTTATTATTCAAGGACAGTTTTGCTCAATATGGTATTCTTGGTTGGCAGTTAATTTCTTTCAGCACTTTGAAAATATCCCACTCTGTTCTGACCTGTAAGGTTTCTGCTGAGAAATCTGCCGATGATATTATGGGAGGTCCCTTTTACATGACAAGTTCCTTTTGTCTTACTCCTTGCAAGAGTCTGTCTTGCCTTTGACTTTTGACAATTTGATTATAGTGTGTCTTGATGTGGGTCTCTCTGGGCCTATTCTGGTTGTAGTCTTTTGAGCTTCTTTAATTTGAATGTCCATCTTTTTTTCTTAGATTTGGAAAGTTTTCAGTTATTATTTCTTCAAATGTACTCTGTCTTTTTCTTTCTTTCTTCTCCTTAAATTCTCGTAATGCTTATATTGCTCTGTTTTATGGTGTCCCATAAATACCTTATGCTTTCCTCATTTTTCTTTGTTACTTCCTTTTTCAAATGATTTGTCTTTGAGTTTGTTCAGTCTTTCTTCTGCTTCATCAAGTCTTCTGTTGAACTACTGTAGTGAATTCTTCTATCCAGTTATTTTATTCTTTACCTCCAGAATTTGTTTTTTTTTTCCATAGTTGCTTTCTTTTTGTTGATATTCTCATTTTGTTCATGCATTATTTTCCTGATTTCATTTAGTTGTCTGTGTTTTCTTGCAGATCACCAAGCTTCTTTAAGGCAATTATTTTGAATTCTTTGTCAAGTAATTCATAGATATCTGTTTATCTGTGGTTGGATCTGGGAATTTATTTTGTTCCTTTAATTCAGCCATGTTTCCCTATTTCTTTGTGTAAGTTGTGATTTGTTGCTGAGGTTTATGCATCTTTACAAACAGCCATGTCCCCTAGTTTGTATGGACTGTCTTTGTGCAGAGAAAGACCTTCACCAATCAGGCCAACTACAGACTACTGGGGCCCCTGAAACCTTTTGGGGGAGATGTCACTTTTCTGGTATTGTGTGTGTAGTTTCCAAATAAGAGATATCTGACCATTTTCCTCCTTTGCTCATCATCTCTTGTTCCTTCTGGTGTCTCTTTGTGGTATTGCAGGTTCTCTGGTGCTACAGCCACTAGCTGCCCTACTCTCCTTTGTCTTAGCAAGCCCACAAGCACCCAAATCATGCCTGCCCCCAACCCCTCCCCAAAACAGACAAGACAGATAACAATCCCTTGGCAGCAATCTGAGAAGTTGGAATTCGGGATGCACAGTTGAATCTTTTTCCTCCAGACCAGGGGGAAGTCACATGTTTGGCACCTTTTGTTTGTGCTGAGCTGTGATGGCGTTAGCTGCAGAATTGCAGGCCCTCTGATGCAGCAACAAGTCACTCCCCTCCACTTTTTCACTGTCAGAGGCCCCCAGGCATCTAAGCAAGTGGAAATCAGTCCTTCAGGCAGCCCTCCAAAAAGCTGGATCACTGAATGTAAGTTCCACCTTTCCCTTGAAGGGGAAGCTGTGAGCCAGTCTGAGCTATGCTAGCGTGGGGCAAGGGCCATCACATACAAAGTGAAATGGCTCTTCTACCTGTTATAATGTGTCCCTTCTCAGCTTTGTGCTCACCTGGGGTACTGCAGCTTCTTAATTGGTTTCTGAAATTCTCATGAAAGTATTTTGATTCATATATTGTTAATTCAGTATCTTTGTGGGAAAGGCTGGTGCTTTCTGTTTTGCCATCTTGGTGATGTCACTCCAGTTAAAATGAGCTTTATATCTTAAAGTTTATGATGGGTTTCTACCAAATATTTGATGCAAAGAAACTTTCTTAAAGTTATTACTTATACTGAAATTAGGGGAACTAATTCTTTTATAATCCACAGTTTTTATTTAATAATGATGGCTATTTAGTTTTATACAGATGGAAAATCTAGTTAGAATTTCTTTAAACTTGATTTTTCTAGTGGTATTTGACTTTGAACTTTAATAAGATGAACACTTTAGAGTTATCTATGGAAGATTATCAGTTTTAAGATTTATAGCTTTTAGATAACAGAATGAAAAAAGAAACAAGATCATAGTCCAAATGTAAAGGAGCTGTTCATCAGCTAGATGGAAAAAAGATCTTGATTTAGGATATGAAGACTACTAACTGCTAGAGTTTAACCACTACTGGAATATGTTCAAGAGAATGAGGGATTTTATACTAGTGATAGGAAAAAGAAAAGAAGATTATAGAAAATCCAAAGATATCTTAGAATATGGAATTATTCTTAAAAAAGTGAATATTTAAGTATTTAGCCTATTGTTGGAAAAGTTTTATAGTGATTGAGAAACAGACTAGATGGTTTCACCAATATATTTTACCTTCTGTTTGCATCCTGTTATGCACATAAGCCCAATTATAAAGTCAGTATTTTATAGCTTTTTTCAAAGGTTATTGAAGGATCTGCAGAGAAGAGAGTAAAGTATTATGGATACAAGATTATTTTGGGGTATGTTATAACAAAGTTACATTTTAATATACAATTCAGAATAAAAATTAAATTGATGACATTATAGTTATCTATAATTATTAAATAAATGTCGATTCTAATTTTCAAAGCACTTCTCAAACTCAGAAGTATTCTGAGTTATAATCACAGATTTTCTAGGGAGTAATTTACTCACTTTTTCAGGTATTTCTAAGGAGGTTTCTACGTAAAACTCTATAAGAACATTCTAGCCTCATTCCAGGTACATAGAGTGGATTAACAGGTTATAAATAAAACCTTCCAAAGTGGGTTGTGCAAGATAATATATTTTGATTTGAGAAGATATTAGAACTTCCTCAAAATATTTTTGACTTCATTATTTTAAAAACTTTGTGTGTGTATGTGTGCGTACAATTCAAAGATTGTCTATATTAGAACACAGAATTATTTTAAAAATTAATAGGTGTATTGGGAAACATTTTACAATAAAAATATGTATTAAATTCAGGTCCATCGAGCTACAAATATTTGAACTTTTGGATTTTATCATGGCAATGGCTTTTTTAAAGCAGTTTATCAAGATATAATTTACATACCATAAAATTTACTCTTTGTAAACATAGAATTCAATGATTTTTAGTAAATTTATTGAGTTGTACAATGATCACAATAAACCAGATTTAGAACACTTTCATCACTCCCAAATTTCTCTAATGTCTAATTTCAGTCAATCCCTATTCCCTCCATTTTCTGTCTCTATAAATTTGCCTTTTTTGGACATGTCATATAAATTGAATCATACATACAGTCTTTTGCATCTGGCTTCTTTCACTTAGTATAATGTTTTTGAGGTTTACCCATGTGTTAGTATATATTCATATTTCATTCCTTTTTATTGCTTAATAGAATTGGATTATATGGATATACCACATTTTATTTATCTACTTTCTAATTGGTGGACATATTAATTGTTTCCAGTTTGGGGTTGCTATAAATAATGTTACTATGAATATTTGCCTTGAAGCACTTGTGTGAATGTGTTTTTTATTTTCGTTGGTAGACCTCTAGGTGTGGGATTGCTGGGTATATGTTAACTCTCTTTTTAACTATCTGAGAGTTTAAGTGTTTTCATGTTCTTACATTATCTGTCTTAAAGACTATAAGCCATCGTAGTGGGTAAATAGAGGTATCTTAACTGTAGTTTTAACTTTAGTTTCCCCAAATGACTATTTTGTTGAACATATTTTCCTGCATTTATTAGCCATTCTGTATCCTTCCCAAAATATCTGTTTAAATACTTCATCCATTTTTTAATTGGGCTTGTTTGTTTTTTAACTCTAAGCATTTTTAACATATTGTGGCTAAAATCCTTTACAGAAATATAATCTGAAGAAATTTTCTCCAAGTCTGTAGCCTATTTTATTGTATTAATGGTATGTTTTGAAGCTGAAAAAAATTAATTTTAAGTAAGGTCAGTTTGTCAACTTTTCATTTTATGCATTGTGGTTTTTTTTCATATCTAAAAAAACTCCCTAACCCAATGCACAAAAATTTTATTCTATTTTTTTTCTAGAATGTAAGAGCTAATCGGTTATGATCCATTTGAGATTATTTTGGGTCTATTGTGAAGTAGGAATCTAAGTTGATTTTTTGACATATGAATGTTCAAGTACCCCAGTGCCATATGTTGAAAGACTTGCCTTTTTCTGTTGAAATGTCTTGGCACTGTTATTGAAAATCAGTTGATCATAGGGGTGCCTGGGTGGCTCAGATGGTTAAGTGTCTGCCTTCAACTCAGGTCATGATCTCCAGGTCCTGGGATCGAGCCCCATGTCGGGCTCCCAGCTCAGCGGGGAGTCTTTCTCCCTCTCCCTCTGCCTCTCCCCCTGCTTGTGTGCTCTCTCTCTCTCTCTCTCTAATGAATAAATAAAATTAAAAAAACAACAAAACAAAACAAAAAAGAAAATAAATTGATCATAAATTGACTATTTCTGGATCTCAGTGTTATTCCATTGATCCGAACATCTATTCTTATACTGATATCACACTCTTGTTATCATAGCTTTGTGGTAAGTTTTGAAATCAGATAATCTAAGTCTACTTTTGTAAAAAAAAAAGTTTTGTCTATTCCAGGTCTTGCATTTCTATGTAAATTTATGGATTAGCTTGTAAATCTAGAAAATAAATTCCTTGAATTTCAATAGCAATTGGGTTGAAGCTATAGATCACCATGAGAATTGTCATTTTATTAATATTATGTTTTCAGTATTATGTTTTTCTGTAAACATGGAATAGCTTCCTATTTATTAAGATCTTTAATTTCTCTCAGCAGTGCTTTGTAGTTTTTTTGTTTCTTTCTCATAATAGATTTTTAAGGAGGTTTTAGATTCACAGCAAAATTGAGCAGAAGGTGTAGAGATAACTCCTATTCCCATAGATGCATAGCATCTCATAGTATAAGCCTCCTGTAGCAGAGTGGTACATTTGCTCATTGTTTTGTCGGTACTACATTATCTTGATTACTTAGGCTTTATAGCAAGTCTTGAAGTCAGCTTGCATTGCTCCTCCCACTTTGTTCTTCAATATTAGCTTAGCTATTCTAGGTTTTTTTGCCACTTAATATAAACTTTAGGATCAGTTTGTTGATAAACACAAAATAACTTGCTGGTATTTTGGTTGGGATTGCATTGAAACTATAGATCAAGTTGGGAAGAATTGACTTCTTGACCATATTGATCTTACTATCCATGAAACGTGGAATATCTCTCTCTTTTGTTTTTTGATTTCTTCCACCAGAATTTTACAGTTTGCCTCATGTAGATATTGTTCGTATTTTCTTGGATTTATACCTAAGTATTTCATTTTTGGAGTTGCTGATGTAAATGGTATTGCATTTTTATTTTATTTTACTATTTCATTTTTTTAAGTAGGCTCCATGCCTAATGTGGAGTTTGAATTCACAACCCTGAGATCAAGAGTCATATGCTCTACTGACTGAGCCAGCCAGGTGCTCCTAAGTATTGTGTTTTTAATCTCAAATTCACCTGTTCATTTCTTTTATATAGGAAAGCAGTTGATTTTGTATATTAATACTGTATTCTGTCATCTTGCTGTAGTTGCTTATCAATTTCAGGAGTTTTTAATTGATTCTTTTTGGATTTTCTATGCTTTATAGTTTTTAATATATAAGCCTTGCACTTCTTTTAATAAATACATTTGTAAGTATTTTATTCATCTTGATGCTATTGATAATGGAATTGTTTTAATTCACTCTTGGATTGTTCTTTGCTAGTATATGTAAATAGAATTTTTTTTTTGAATATTGATTTTGTGTCCTATGACCTTGCTGAAGTTGTTAAGTAGATTTATTTTTGTTTTTGTTTTCTTTTTTGAGCCCTTGGAATTTTTTTTTTTTTAACATGCAGGATTGGGGCACCTGGGTGGCTCAGTCATTAAGCACCTGTCTTTAGCTCAGGTCATAATCCCAGGGTCCTGGGATCGAGCCCTGCATCGAGCCCCTCATCGGGCTCCCTGCTCTGTGGGAAGCCTGCTTCTCCCTCTCCCACTCCCCCTGCTTGCGTTCCCTCTCTCGCTGTGTCTCTCTCTGTCAAATAAATAAATAAAATCTTTAAAAAAATTTAAAAAAACATGCAGGATTATGTCATCTGTGAACACAGGCAATTTTACCTCTTCTTTTTCAATAAAGATGCCTTCTATTTCTCTCTCTCTCTTCTTTCTCTCTCTCTCTCTTTTCTTCATTGCACTGAATAGAACTTCAATAAAATGTTGGATAACAGTGATGAGTTTATATATTTGTGCCTTCTTCCCAACCTTGGTGGGGAGGAAGGAGTTCACTCTTACACCATTAGGAGCACAATGTTAGCTGTAGGTTTTTTGTACATGCCCTTTATCAAGTTGAAGAGATTACCTTCTGTTTCTTGTTTGTTAAAAATTTTATTATGAATGGTTATTGAAATTTGCCAAAAACTTTTCTTTATCAATTGATTATATGTCTTTTATCTTTTGTTCTAATATGGTGTATCACGTTAAATGATTTTCATATGTTAAACCTACATTATGTTCTGGGATAAATCCCAGTTGGTCATGGTATGCAGTCCTTTTTATATGTTACTGGGTTCACTTTGTTAATATTTTGTTAAGGATTTTTGCTTCTATGTTCATGAGGGATAATGGTCCCTATTTTCTTGTGATATTTTTGTCTGTTTCTGGCATATGAATAATTGAATAGGTTGGGAAGTTTTCTTCTCTTCCTGATTGCTGTGAAGGATTGGTTTCTTCATAAATATGTTAGAAATAATTAGTGAAATGACTTTTTAATTTTTAAAAATAAAAAGGATTATATTAAATCCTTGCTTATTTCCCAGTAATGGCTTCACATTAAATGTAGAACAGATTTTCGATTCCTTTCCATGGTCTACAAGCCCAATGTATAGGGACTTTGTTTACATCTGATCTCACCTTGTACTCTCTTACTTGTATGCTGTTCTCTAACTACATGGGCCTTTTTTTAATATACCTTGAACTCTCTAGTCTTACTGCCTTTTCACTTGAAGTTCTTTCTACTGCTGTCTTCTTTCTTATCATTTATATCATAACTCAAATGAAATTGCCTCATACAATTCTTCTCAGTCCATTTACCTTCATTGCTGTCCCTGTGATCCTCTAGCTTCTTGCTTTGTTTTATTTTTTCCCCAGCACTGTTTACTATTTGAAACTGTTATTTATTTATTTGTACATCTAGCATTTATTTCCTCTCTCTACTTCTACTTAAACATAAGCTCTGTAAAGGCAGATATCTGGCCATTCTCCTTTATTGCTATATGTCTTGCACCTAGAACAATATCTGCCACTTAGTGAAACCTCAATCATTATTTGCATATTAATGAATGAAATGAATTATCTCAGGGTCTTGCTTGAATTTTGGAAATATAATTAGTGTCCCCTTTCCTGATATCTCTTAATTAAAAACCTTAAAAGTAGATAAAAATAATTTGACAAATAGAAATCATTAGAGATCGGGGCGCCTGGGTGGCTCAGATGGTTAAGTGTCTGCCTTCGGCTCAGGTCATGATCCCAGGGTCCTGGGATCTAGTCCCGCATCAGGCTCCCTGCTCAGCAGGGAGTCTGCTTCTCCCTCTGACTCTCTCTCTCTCTGTCTCTGTCTCTCATGAATAAATAAAAAAAATCTTTAAAAAAATAAATTGTAAGAGTCATGAAGAGGATACACAGAAAAATTAAAAAAAAAAAGAAATCATTAGAGATCTATTTTTGTTGGTAAATAGCATTTACAAAAGTGTAGTTTCAGTGTTGTCAATACTCTATTGGTCATGTGAGGAATCATAGAATTGTTTGGGTTCCTCAGACTCAATCTCCTCCTCCCATAATGAAACTAATTAAACCCATAATTCCCTGTGCTCATTTTAAAGACCTCAAGAGATAAATATTCCATAATATACTTTTGTGGCCTGTAGTAACCTTAGGTACCTTGAAACTAGGTTTTCTTACTCATTTTCTCCACTTGTTGAAATATGCGAGCCTCTAATAGAAGATACAGGGCAATTCTCATCTTCCTAATGAAAAGATCCCCTGAAGTTTATGGCTGACTTAAAATTTTAAACTTCTAGGAATGTAGATGAAATCCTTATGATATTTTATTTAGAAATTTAGGTTTGTTTGGCTATTAAAGCATTAATTATTAAATATTGCTTTTTTTTCCATTCTCACATATCATGAAATTATTGTATTCAAATTTATCTCAGTTATCTACCACTTTAGTGTTTTTATTATATTTTTTGAGTCATCTAATACTGCTTTCCATCTATCTAATAGATTTCTAAAGTATATCATCTTACCTTCAGTATAGTTTGATATAGAGCAATTTTGCAATTCAGCATATGATACTGTCTCTAAAATTCTATTCCAAGCTAGTAATTATTTTATAACAGTATAAAAGTTTTTATTTCTATTCACTCTTTTGAATATATATTTGTTAATAAATCACTTTGTATAAGTGAGTGCTGCATTTGTTTTTGTAACCTAATCTTTAAAAAGCTTGTTTCCATGGGCATATATTTGTTCAAACTGTGAGATACTACTCCAGGGTAATTTCTGAATTTGAATTTGATTTTTTTTTGTTTTTGTTTGTTTAATCAATCCCATGAGTTGACATATTTAAGCATGCCAAATAAGCATAGATTACAGGCTAATGTATCTTTCCCAAGTTATACTTGGTTGTTTAAAATAAATATTCAGAATGGCATTAATATCAAAGATTTTGAAAGCCCTCAAATATTTTGCAACTGTCTTTTTTGTATGAGATCATTTGGGGGAAAAATCATGCTTTGAATTTGGCCAGACAAGGATTTTATTTATTTATTTATTTGTTTGTTTATTATTTATATTTTTAAAGTAGGCTCCTTGCCCAACGTGGCGCTTGAACTCACCACCCTGTGATCAAGAGTCACATGCTCTACCTACTGAGCCAGCCAGGTGCCCTGCCAGATAAGGATTTCAAAGAATTTTTTCTTGTCTTCCAGTTTTCAGACTTCCAGGAATATAACAGACTTTTTTCTTTCCAGTTTAGTGAAGATTTTTCTCTTTAATCTGCTTTTGAAATTTGTGCATAAATAATCATTTTATTTTATCTGATTACTTATTTTTCTGTTAACCACCAGTATAAAGAAAGATTTCTAATTGGTGATACATTTTTAAAGTGAATTTCAACACTATGTGCTTTGTGAGAATATAAGATCTGTAAGATTTGATTTATTTTAAAAATTCAATAAGAGCAGGTCAGTGACTTATTTTAAGTATAAAAATGTATTTGACCTATTATGGTTAGTTTTGCATTTTTGCATGTATAACTCAAATTTTAGTTTAAGTAGGAAATTTTAGCATGTGTCAGAATTTCTTTCCTTTCTAAGGCTGAATAATATTCCATTGTGTGTGTATTTTTGTGTGTATGTGTGTGTATACATACATACCAAATTTTGTTTACCCATTCATCCATCAGTGGACGTTTTTGCTGTTTCCACTTTTAGCTAATGTGACTGGTGCTGCTATGTCTACAGGTATCTGTTTGAGTTCCTGCTTTCAACTTTCAATTTGTTTGCGTATATACCTAGGTAGAGGGAGCATTTTATCATCAGGAATAAAATAGAGGGAACAAAAAGAAAGCTCCTAACTTCTGGGAGTTCTCATCCTTAGGTTCATGGATAGAATTCAGGGGATCTGTAAACATAGGTGTGAAATAAAATGACATTTATGGTCACTAACCTATGACGGAAATGTAGCATTTCCTTCAATGTTGACTATAGGCAAGGCTGCAGTAGCATTAGCAGTTACCTGTAACTCAGTCACCATTAGAAATCACACATGTTTTTGTATCCCATTCTGGTCACTGAGGATTTCTTAGAATATCATTGCATTTGTCACTACTCCAGAGGTTGGTAGTTATCAGAACTACAGCTAGATCTTGTTATTTAATGCAGTGAAGTAGTCATCTTTAACTTTATCACAGATTTTAAGAAATATTTTGATAACTATATTTCAGTGTGATCAGTTCCCTTTGCAATCCTATGAATTTATTTTGCACATTTAAAAAGACTACTCAAAGAAGGGATCCAGATTCTTCGCCAGAAAGCCAAGGGCTCCAAGGCAAAAAAAAAAAAAAAAAAAAAAAAAGCAACAAAAAAGTTAAAGCTACTGCTTTTGAAAGTGACAGTTGGCTGAGATTGATCTGAACTGCATTTTCTCTTTTGCAGATTCATGATTTGCAATGCTGTCTCTTGCCCTCTGAGCTGCCTGACACTTTATTGCACTTGCTAAGCAACCTCATCTCTAATTGTTACATGTCTCTATGATTTATTATTTGAAATTGGAACTTGATAAAATACTTTTAAGCATTTGAAAGATTTTTTTTTTTTTTTTTAGGATTTTAGCTTTTCAAGGAAGATGCTGTGAAATTAAACCTTCAGTTTTCTTGCACTACCTAAGCAAATTGCTTAATGGTTCATATATCAGTTTTGGAATGCTGTGTAACAGCTCTTAGGTGTTTGCTCCAACTTTCTTTATTTCAGTTTTAGGTAATTTAGAGTGGTTCTTCTCAGACTCGAATGTCCTGATGAGTCACCTGGGGGTCTTGCTCAAATGTAGATTCTGCATCAGTAGATTTGTGGGCCTGAGGTTCTGCATATCTGCGCCCAGGTTTTGACACTACTGCTCATTTCAGACTATCATAAAGAAACATACCATGCAGTATTTAGTAATATGCATCTGAAGGTTAAGCTACTTTGGAGCACTATTTCTTGACCATTGCTTGGAATCTGTACTGGCTTCTTCATTTAACTTTGTTTGCTGAGTTTAATTCGCAATCGATTGATTATCATTCTAACCTTGTAGGAGATTTACAGCTATGTTAATGGTAGCTTGATTTGAAACTGTGTGCACTAGTGTATGTTCTTTAAAGATTTATTTATTTATTTGAGAGACAGAGAGCAGGAGGGGAGGAGCAGAGGGAGAGGGAGAGACAGTCTTAAGCAGACTCCGTGCTGAGTGCAGAGCCTGATGTGGGGCTTGATCTCATGACTCTGAGATCGTGACCCTGAGATCAGGACCTGAGCTGAAACCAAGAGTTAGACACTTAACCAACTGCGCCACCCAGGTGCTCCACTAGTGTATGTTCTCTAGAAAGCTTTGTCCTTGGTGTATCAAGGAATCTATATTCAGAGACTGTTGGGAAATTTTTCTTTTGAGCTAGTTAGTTACAGTTTTGAAGTTCTAAATGGTCAATTAAATATTTGGAAAAAATTATTTTTGACCTTGGGTTTTAGAAGCTCTCTTCCTTCCCCCAATCCAATCAAATAGATAGAACAATTAAGATATAGTGGTATATTTACGTGCAATTGGACACTAGTGGTTTGACAATTTTAAAGATATTTTAAGGGGCACCTGGGTGGCTCAGTCGTTAAGTATCTGCCTTCAGCTCAGGTCATGATTCCAGGGTCCTGGGATCCAGCCCTGCATCAGGCTCCCTGCTCTGTGGGAAGCCTGCTTCTCCTTCTTCCACTCCCCCTGCTTGTGTTCCCTCTTTCGCTGTCTCTCTCTCTGTCAAATAAATAAATAAAATCTTTAAAGATATTTTAAGATGTCTACTTCAGGATGTTTGCTTCCTTCTTTTTTCTGCCATCCTTTTTTCTTCTCTATTCTAAGCTGTACTTCTGAGATGGTCTTCTACAGTAGAGGGAGGGAAAACAAACTGTATGCAGGAAGATAAAGGGCCAATGCTTGAAAGAACACTTGTTA
Source organism: Callorhinus ursinus (assembly GCF_003265705.2). Taxonomy (NCBI): domain Eukaryota; kingdom Metazoa; phylum Chordata; class Mammalia; order Carnivora; family Otariidae; genus Callorhinus; species Callorhinus ursinus. The sequence goes on from NW_027397068.1 coordinate 18,372,930, forward strand.
ATTTTAGGCATATTTTTTTAATTGAAAAATTCCATCTGTAGTTCTAAGAAATACTACAAAGAGGTGCATCTACACTGAAAATAAATGAAGAGACTACCCAAATGAGAACAAATAGAGGCTATTTATTCCAAGCTTGCTATGACAAGGGAGCCAGCCACCATCACTTGCATTCAGTGGGGATTCAAAGGCAGGTGGGAGATTAGGGAAGGTTTATTGTGGAAAAAATGGAAGACCTCAGGTATGCTCTGTTTGGAGATTGTTGGCCTGAGGAAACTGGAGATGGGCTAACTGGAGGCGGGGCATCTGGGTGATTGATTTGGAGGGCATATGTGACTTTTACTCCTTGATCCTGATTTGGAATGTTGGCAAAAAATCAGGAAAATGGAAGTTACTGAATGAGTCTGGATCATTCTGGGCCAATTGCTGCAGAGGTTTGGTTTCCCATGATGGTTGCTCCAGAGGTTATGGGTCAGAGTTCTGTCATCCGATATTGTCTTGCTGTTATCTCAACACTTTACCAAGTTTCCCCTAACATTAACACTTTTGCCAAACCAGGATAATTTACCACAACCAGGATATTGACATTGCTACAATCTACTAATCTTATTCAGATTCCTCCAGTTTTATTTGTACTAGTTTGTGTGTGTGTATGTGTGTGTGTTTAGTTCTATATAGTTTTGTCACGTGTAGGTTTATGTGTACCACCATAGAAAAGATACTGAACAGGACAGTTCCATGAACACAAGGATCTCTTGTGTTGCCCTTTTATAATGACACCAACCTCTCTCCCATCTTTAAACCCCAGCAACCACTGATCAGTTCTCCATTTGTAAAATTTTGTCATTTCAGAAATGTATAATATAAATGGAATTATACAGTATGTGACCTTTTGGGAGGTTTTTTTTTTTCCGCTCAGCTTAATCTTCTGGAGTTTCCTTGTTTACTTTTAAAACCATTTTAATTACTCATGTAATACATGAATAAATTCTCCTTCTGAAGCATTAAAATAGTAAAAATAAGGTTATAGATTCCTTTAACTAAAAACACTCTCAGTCCTCATCTCCTCCCTTGAAGCAATTAAATATTTATTTAGTCATTCTTTTATTGAAGTCCATTTTTAAAATATATAGATATACATATATGTATATGTGCATATATTATATACATCTATATGTATATTTTTTTTCAAAATTCTGCTGTTGTCAGAAAGTTTCAGTGGATATCTTTGTACATGCTTCCTTGTTTGCATCTGCCAATTTGTCTCTGTTTGACACCTAAAAGTGATATTGTTGGGTAACAGGAAATGTAGAGTGTAGATATTGCCAAATTTCCCTTCAAATTGGCAGTACTTATTTATGTGCCTGGTTGTACCCCCAAAATGACTATTCCCTCAGATTGTCCAATGTCTAATAGATTTAGAACTTAATTTTTTTTCTGCCTGTTGTCTAAGTGAAGAATGCTATCTCATTATTGTTTTAATTTATGTTTCCCTGGTTAATAATGAGTGTGAGTATCTTTGAAAAATACTTATTATAATTATTTGCCCTATTTATAATTCCTGTTTTGTAGTATTCTCTCCATGTTCTTGTTCTCTATTGGTTAATTGTCTTATTGTCTTCTACTTTCTATGGTTAGTTGTCTTATTTTTCTTCTTGATTTAGATTTTAAAAATTTATTCTGGATACGAATTCATTGTTTATTGGACATGTATTTACACACAGAGTTGTATTCTGTAACTAATCTCTTAGCATGTTAACTTTTGTCATTTTTAAATTTGATGTTCAATTTATCATTCTGTCTTTTTGTGCCTTTTTAAAGAAAGTCTTCCTCCCTCTCATTTTTAAACCTTACATTTTCTCAAAGTGACAGGGTATTTTGTGTTTCACAGGCTTCGGGGCAGATTTTCCCATGTACATGTTCCGGTTCAGGCCTACTCTGGTTTCTGTCTCAGCTATGCCTTCTTGATCTTTTCAGCTGAAGTGTCTTGACTTGTTTTTGACCACTTTGAAGAGGTTGCAAATATTGGTTGTCAAGAAGAGCAAGTCCCCTTATATTCCATTCCAGTCTCATTTCTTTATGATTCATGTGGACAGCTCTACCTTCAGAAAAGCCTGGTAACACTGAAAGTACATACAATTCCAAAGACAGAATTTTAAAGATATTGGATATGTGAATAATAAATTCCAGAGGAATGTCAACTCCTAAACATCCAGATAGATTTTAATTCCTCTCAAGACAGATCAATAAAGACAAATTTGATGATTCTAGGTATAGCTAATTTTGAGCTATCCCCTTAAAACCAACTTGCTATCTATTTTCTGTAGAAATGAAAAATTGCCTGACTTTTACAGTAAACGTTACTTAAAGAAAAATTTGCCCTATAGCTCTTGGCCAAATATCGGGGGTCAGATGGAAACCTTTGGAAGCTAACAACTTTGGCAGACCCCCAGAGTTTAATAGTATTAATGTTTTAGTTTTCTAATAAAAGTTTAAATTTATTTAAATTCTCAAAAAGATTATGTCATTTGAAGAGGTAGGATAATGGCTAAAGGAATATAATAACCTTGAGATTTTTAAATATTGATTTTGGAAACACTTCACACTAAAATCATGTAATATAATTAGTTGATCCAGTTTTTCTTGTCATTGTATTTATAATTCTTATGGAAGTATTTTAAAACATAATAGGTTGCCAGCAGGAGTTTAAGTAGTAAAAATAAAGAATGGATGTCATTATAATAATTTTTGGGGGGGGAATTTTCTCCAACTCTATTTCTGTATTCAGTAAGTGTTTATTTCTGCATTTATAGTTATATTCATCACCATACCTTTTACCTAAATTTCTTTACTGTCTACAGACTCAAGTATAACTGGCTGCTAACACATTTTTACTGAGGGATGACAAATTTGTTATTTTTATACTCCAATTTTTTTTTCTTCTGCGTTCCTTAATTTGGTCAGTGGTGTCACCATCCATTATTTATTTAAGTAAGAAACCTTTTGGTTATATTTGGATTCTCTTCTTCATCTCCCATATCTAGTCAGCTGCCAAGACCCTTTGATTCTGCTTTCTAATTTCCAAAATTTTCTTTTCTCCATCTCTGTTAGTACTGCTGGTTTTCGAACTAGCTTCCTACACGGTGTTCTCATCCCAACCCTCCCTTAACTCAGCTGCCTTCTATTTCTTTTTAGTCTAGGTTTTCCCCCTAAAACAGATCCTGAGACCAGGGCTCTTGTGCAGGTGGTTTACCTTGGGAAGTGATCCTAAGGAACAGGGTGAGTAGCTGAGAAGAGTGGGGAAGAAGGAAATGGCTATCTAGGGATGTGTTCCTGAGCTGAGTTTCACTGTGGGTATGTAGGGTTCCATCCTGCCAAGTGAATCCTGAGGAGCCCTATAGAACATCCCCCAGAATTATATACTCAAAGCATGAAAGAAGGGAGTATTTATCTACTAGCTTCCATCTTCCACTGCTCAAGAGTTGCTGAGTAAGTAGGTATTAACTTGTGTATTTGCGGTTTAGTTGAACAGAGCTAATGTGGGGGCACAGTAGAGAAGTTTGATTGCAGAAAGCAAGAAAACAGGGCTGGCTTCATGGGTGTATTATCTGTTAGTGGTCTGTGTAGTCACAGGGGGCCACACTTTGAAGGTCCTAGTGCTTTGTTTAATGGTATGCTGTCATTGTTTTGAAATGTATAATTATTTATGAACAAGAGACCTCACATTTTCGTTTTCTACTGGGCCCCACAAATTTTCCAGCTATTTTTGCTAGAGACACACACAGTGGCCGTGAGATAAAAGGCAGCCTGTAGTGAAAAGGTTAGCCAAGAGAGTGTGAAGTGAGGCCAAATAGGTATCTAATACATATTCTGTGTAGTATATCCGTATCTGTGTTTCTACTTAGGAATGTACTGAGTCGCGATGATCTAGCAAAGACCAACAGACATCCTGCCGAAGAGAGTACAAAGCTTGTTCTTCCAAATCTCTGCAGAGCATGTAAGCCTGGGGTCTCTTTCTTTGAGCAGTCCCTGAGTGCAACCCGTGGGCTGTGACTCAGACCTGGGGACCACAGTGTGCTGGTCACTCAGATTAAATGTAAGAATGAGGTCACAAGGATTTTCTGATAAGCCATTTTTCCCTGCCAATTTTGACTTGAAGGACCCATCTTCAGTTTCAGCTGGGAGAGAGCCCACCAGTGTGGGGAAGCAGGTTTAGACTGAGACTCTGGGAAGAATACCACTTTTGCTTGCCTTTCTTTCTTTTCCACTGTGGTGACTCTGCTGCTTTAACCCTAGCTTTGAGGGAAGAAGGGAAGTGCAATCATTAAGAAATGATATAGGCTATTTTCTTGTATGTCCTTCCTGTGACATCTCTCTCTCACCTCCGACAGCATTATAAGGAATCTAAAGGAAAAGGCAAAAAAGGTCTTTGTGTGAGTGTGTAATCTGAAGTGCTGTATCTTCTACCCTGTAATATTTTTACTGGGCAAACACTTTTGGCAGCTTTTAAATATCCAGGAGCTGGGAATGTTTTGATTGGTTCTAAGGTAAACATTTGTTTTTGAGAAACTAGAGGAGGAAAGACTAGAAAGCACAAAGCAAAAAGAATATATTTTCTTTTTAAGTGAGAATTGACCTACAAGTTAGGGAGATGTCAAATTGCATTTGTTTTATGGTTGCAAAAACCAAAATGTAATGCAGAGAGGGCTATTAACTCTTCAGTTAGATCTAGCATTCTAAATACGAGCATGAACCCGGTTTGGTATTTTGCTTATTGAGTTGGCAGTATTATTTTTGGAATGTCAATTGTACTGGAAATTTAGGAAATCATTATCTGTCCCTTACCTTTCTCATTTTTTTTTTTTTTTTGAGTGTGAGGCTATGAAGAAACGGGAATGACAAATGATAGTTGTTTAGGCCTAAAGAACAATGGATGCCCCAAATTTCTTTTTCAATCACAAAAGGAATAATAACTACTTTTGGTCAGATTATGGAAGTAGTTGTTATTTAAGTGTTTGTTCTTTCTTTCTTTCTTTCTTTCTTTCTTTCTTTCTTTCTTTCTTTCTTTCTTTTTTTATGAATGTCTCTAGTTGTTTACACATATTCAAGTTACAAGTAAATCATTGAAGAGAAAGGTCAAAGGATTTAATAAGATTTTGTTCATGTTAATACATACAAACCATGTGTTTAGATTCCTTCCCAGTGCACAAATACAAATGTTACTATGTGTATAGACATATAAATAAAAATAGAAATGATTCAAGCATATGGATATGAGAAGTTGTTATTATTATTGTTATTATTTTGGTGTTTTCTCTAAAGAGGCATACAACTACACTCAGCTGAACACTGGATTTTTCTTTGTGTCACTGTTGTAAATTAACTTATTGTGATCTCCATGAAAACTGATGACAAATTATTTTTTGAAAAATGTAGATACATTCATCATCATCAGCTGTGATCAGCTGCATTAAAGATGTCCTTTGAAAATGAAGTGTTCTAAATTAAGATACTTAAAAAGTACAAATAACGAAAACCAAGTGAGAGAAACCCTAAGCTTTTCAAACTTGGTATGTGAATGTGTCCATTTTTAATGAAGAAAATGAGGCCAGCATCAGTTGGGGACTTTCCGAAGACCACATTGTACTGTACCAGTCAGTGACTCTCTTCTCAGGAGGCCACAGCAACACAGTCCTTCATCTTGCTGCCAGGTGGCGCTGTGCAGTAGTAGGTGCAGCCTTATGCAAGGCATTAAATGTTTGCTCCTGCCCTCACTGTGCTGCTGACCCTGGTAACTGATTCTATTAGAAGTGTGAAAATAAACTTATTTTACAAATTTCTAAATCATTTCTATACAACTATACTTAAAGAGGTCTTAATCTTTACGTTTAGTGAGAATCTTCTGTGTTTAGTGAATGCACCTTAAAGAGTGAATAAAAGACTCATGGTTTCCAGAATGCACTAATGTCTTTCATTATAACTGGTGCCTCATGCCTTATAAATACTCTGCTTTGAATATAAATAAAGCAGTATTAAAAATAAAACTCTTTTGTTGCCAATAGAGTACTTTTTTACTTTGGAATGGTCAGACTAGAAGGAATTTGCAGGCAATGAATAGAGGAAATATAGCATTAGTTTACCATGTGTAAGCACACACTTAAAGTATCTTTTTTTAAAGAAAAGTCTTCTGTGTATATTTTTTTTCTTCCAAGTAAGTATATGTTTGCCCATTTTCTTCCCCCAAGGACGATTACAATCATTCTTAAAATGGTCAACTTTCTGGTTGTCCCACCCCCCCCTTTTCAGTGTGATGTAATTTGATGGGTTTTTTTTCTCTTTGTTATTATAATGACCTGACTTTAGAGTTACTCTCAAATTAATCTTCAGACAGGAAGTTTCCAAGACTAGTGCAGGTGGCATACATCAGATGAAAAATTATTTTAAATGTTGGATTTCTTCTTTTACCATACAAATTTAAATCTCCAAATTATGTAAATGTGTAAGGTAAATGTGGTTTTGAATATGAAACACCTATTAGAAATATGAATCAATGTTAGAGTTTTGCTTTTTTAAGAGACAACATCTAAAAGATGTGAGCATTTTTGCAATCTTTATGAAATAGGACAATTTTTCTGGTTGCCAGCCTTCTTATCTCTTCATGTTAGTTATCTAGGCACTACAGTGACTAAACAGTTTAATTTATGGATGTATCTTGATTGTATTGATATTTATGAAGGCCTCTGTTTATAGAGGAAATTTCCAGAAGGGAGGCATATTTTAGCAGTAATTATTAAATTCCCCGTGCAAAATTTATTATGACAATATGAAGAAATCATAGTGGTATGAATCTCAGATTGTGAATTAGTTTCGTAGTGTTTGCAAAAGGAAATGTTTGCATTGAATGTTATTTGACAGGAACATATTTCTTAGAGACATTTTCATCAAATATCCACACTTTGTTTGCAGTGAAATCAAATAGATATTGGACAAGAGCTGTGGCTTCAAGGAGTTTTTAGTTTAACAAATGCCAGCAAATTCTATTCAAAAGGAATTCACAGAATTAGAGGACAGTTATTGCAGAGTTACTGAGAACAGTATAAATATTTTAGAAGAGGAATTAAAGTGCTGATGAATCCCTCTGATATCCCATTTAAAAATTAGGTTTCAAGAATATGTAGTGGCATGGACAAATGCTTACCATTTATAATTGGGAAAAAAGGTAGCTTGTAAAATAGTATATAATCTATATCTCTGTAACATATGATGAACCTAATTTTATGTGAAATAACTATAAAATATATATTTAAAAGATTTAAAAGATTTTTCACCAAGATATTAACAGCAATTATTTCTGGATAGTAGGATTATGAATGATTTTTTTTCCTTTTTTTATATTGTGGGCATTTCACTACATGTATTATTTTCATAATATGAAAAATACATTTTATTTTATTTTTTATTTTTTTATTTTTTATTTTTTTAAAGATTTTATTTATTTATTTGAGAGAGAGAATGAGAGATAGAGAGCACGAGAGGGAAGAGGGTCAGAGGGAGAAGCAGATTCCTTGCTGAGCAGGGAGCCCGATGTGGGACTCAATCCTGGGACTCCAGGATTATGACCTGAGCCGAAGGCAGTCGCTTAACCAACTGAGCCACCCAGGCACCCTATTTTATTTTTTAAAGATTTTATTTATTTATTTGAGACAGAGTACAAACGGGGACGGGGGAGGGGCAAAGGGAGAGGGAGAAGCAAGTTCTCTGCTGAGCAGAGAGCCAGAAGCAGGGCTCCCTGGATTCCAAGAGCCTGGGATCATGACCTGAGTCCAAGGCAGATGCTTAGCTGACTGAGCCACCCAGGCGCTCCACATTTCATTTTAAAACAGAAACATACATAAATTCCATATAATAGTATTAATTTATGTTAAATATTTACACAAACATTTTATTGTCAATATGTTTTAGGAAACTAAAGAAAAGTGAAGTTCTTTTCAATTTTACTATTAATCTTCCTATTCCCCCCAAACCCAAGGCAATATCTAAATGGTTCTATTTTCTATAATCAGACTTTTAAAAACATCTTTTGTTGTAATAAATTTTTATTGATTTAAGGGAATACCTTGTATCTAGTTTTACATGCAGGTTTAATTTTGTCTTTATCGTAGCACTGATTTAAAATACAATTGACCCTTGAAAAACACAGGTTTGAACTGCATAGGTCCATTTATATGTGGATTTTTTCCCATAAATACAGTATAGTACTGTAAATATATTTTTCTTATGATTTTCTTAATAACATTTTCTTTTCTCTAGCTTATTTTACTGTAAGAATATAGTACATAATTCATGTAACATACAAAATATGTGTTAATTGGATGTTTATGTTGTAAGTAAGGCTTCTGGTTGACGCCAGGCTATTAGTAGTTAAATTTTTAGGGAGTCAAAAGTTGTATGTGCATTTTCAACTGTATGGGGTATGGGTGCCCCTAAACCCCGTGTTTTTCAAAGGTCAACTGTATACAGGTGAAGGAGAGATGATAGGTGGCATGAATATATGTGGCTAAAGAAATCCCTTAAACAGTGGTTTCTAGGTTCAGTTTTTGTGACTAACTGATATAATTTACTAAGCACTTACTGTGTGCCGGCCATTGTGATAGTAGCATTTTAAATAGTTTATCTTGATTCCTATAGCAAACTCATGGGTTCAATATTGTTATTTCCATTTTACAGACGAGTAGCTGAAGCTCAGAAAGTTAATGATTTACCCAAGGTCACAGGACTAGTTAATGACAGAGGAAGGATCTGAAACTAGGTCTTTTTAGATTTAAAATCTATTCTCCTCTAATTGTAAATTAGTTGTAAATTAGTTGTTTGGCCATATAGGCAAATTGCTTTCTGGGGTTCAGTTATTTTCTTTCTCATCTTTAAATTGAAGGACTTAGACAAGGTGAAGGGGGTCTCAAATTTTTCCTAATAAAGAGCTACGTGTAATATTTTTAAAATCTTTTTTAAAAAAATTATTTATTTATTATTGTTATGTTAATCACCATACATCATTAGTTTTTGTTGTAGTGTTCCATGATTCATTGTTTGCGTATAACACCCAGTGCTCCATGCAGAACGTGCCCTCTTTAATACCCATCACCAGGCTAACCCATCCCCCCACCCCCCTCGCCTCTAGAACCCTCAGTTTGTTTCTCAGAGATCTTGTATTTTAAGTTTTTGGGACCTAACAAGAAAGTGTGCAAGTTGCTGAGGGTAGAAACAGCTTGGAAATTGATGAGATGTACCTTTTAAATTGCTGGTAGATAGAAATTGATTTGGGATTTCTGGGTCCTCCAAGGGACTATAAGACAATAATAATTTGTGATTCTAAATATAAATTTTTCTTGCTTAAAATATATGATAATTAGCCTTATAATTAAAAATATATAGGTGGGGTCAGTGCTTGCTTCGGCAGCACATATACAAATATATATATATATATATATATATATATATATATATATATATATATAGGTGAGGTCAGTTTTAAAGAGAGTCTATAACAAGGTATAGTAGTAATGTGAAGGATTTGTTGTAATTGAGTAAGGGAAGAATTACTTATTTGTTACAAAAGGATCAATAACATTTAAGGGAAACAATTGTCAGGTCTGAAAACAATTCATCATAGTGAAATAAAGTAATGCAATGAAAGGAGAAATAATAGAATCTCATGATGGGAGCATGGACTCTATATTGAAAATATTTTGCTGAGAGCACTTTGTACCAGGAACAGATGAAGTGAGTGACCTCACGGGGCTTTTCTAATTTCTGCCATTCCATAACAGAGCACTCTGAAAGTACCTTGCTTATGACACTTCTGGATTTACATTTTACCACATAATGAACTGCTGAATGATTTTGGTCGAAACAGTTTCCTTATTATTGCACGAGTCATCTCATTATTGAATGGAACAACCCCTGTGTGCTCCACAAAGCTCAAAACTGGAACTTGACTGTAATGATTTTCTAAGTTCATTCCATAATCAGTGGTGCAATGCTTCATATTCATATCCATAAATATGAAAGGTCCTGGTGACTCCACATGTGACCAATATTATGTGCCATTGAAATTATGCAATTTATTTTTGTAAAATACAAAAAATGACCAGAATGATATGGAAACCATAGAGTGCAGGTTTTCTTCTTATTAGCACTCCTCCTGCCCCCATCTCATACAGCACCCAATTTAGGACAAAGACAAAACGAAAGTGTATCTTGAATATGCATCACAGGTTCCAAAAATGAAAAGAAATTGGATTTGGATAGCACTTACTCAATAGACAGATATGATACATGGTAAGAAGGTGCACTGTCTGCCCTGTGATAGATTAAACTACTTTGTAGGAAAATTACTGTGAGCCAGTCACCACCACCACTGTGGCTAAATCTTTAATAAAATTCTCTTCCATATTCAGGAGTGAGGTATGAAGTACACAATAAGCAGAGTGAAGTAGAGTGCCATTTATCAAACATCAGCCAGGTCCATAATCTTCTGCTTTATCCCTTCTTTGTACTTTATTTGTCTTTATTGTTACCCAGAGCAGTGGGCATGAAGCCCACAAACCTCCTCCTTCCCCTCTTTCTCCCTTTCTTATTCCCCCTTGTCAGCCTTGTCAGTATAATTTGTTTGTTTCCTTCTAGGTGGTCCTTTGCTTGTTTGGCATTCTTTTCTCCCTTCCTTTTCTCTGCCTTTCTCTGTAATGGGCATTCATGCTATGGGAAAAATGACACCAAAGCTACTGCAATGGGAATGCTAACAGCTACCATGAAGGACTGTCCAGGATGCATTCAGTAATGACTTTGAATGCCTCTTGGCAAGATAGCAGTGTTAAAATGTTGTAGACAGCCCCTGGGTGGCAGTGCACAGCCAGTCCTGATGCCAACAAAAGCATTTTCAGAGTAAAGATTTTATGTGTGTGTGTGTGTGTGTGTGTGTACATATGATATATAGGATGTATGTGTTTATATGCATGCATATACACATGACATATGTATACATGATATGTGTGTATGATATATGTTTGTATGATATGCATATATAATATATAGATATATGTCTACATGTGATATGTGTATATAATCCATATGTGTATGTATGATATACATATATATGTCTATGATATGTGTGTACATTGTGTGTATACATACATGCATTACATATTTATCCATCTGCCCAAAACTAATCAACTAAAAAGTAACTTTCTCTTTGAAAGATAAAAACTTTCACCAATTTATCCCATGTTTCTTAAGTACAGTAATGATGATATTGCTTAAAATAACTTGTATTTTTTTAATCTAATGCTAAAAAGGTTCTAGATATCCCAGTCATATAATAACATCTAAATTTATCTTTAAAATCATGCAAATATGTGTTCAAATGCAGTGGAAGAGTTCAGAGGATAGTGAGAGTATGGCTGGAGGTGTTTTGGGCCCTCAGTCTGCACACTACCAGTCTCTGCAGCAGCCTTGGGGGTAAATTATTTTTAGTACTATTATAACCCTTTTTTATTATTTGAATAGCAGTTTTATGACAAAACATTTATATTCAGGCTGCCTTTGTACTTGACTGAAAGAGAGCAATCATGGAGAGTGATAAGGCAACAATGGTAATGATAACTGCATTTATAAAGACGTACAGAATTTAAACGGGAGTGCTAAAATAGACTGACAGTAGTTCTCTACCTGAACCTGGAGCAGAGAGGGGCAAGGTTCTTGTGGCAGAGATGCCTTTACTATTTGGGGGCAGATGACAATGTGTAAGAGTGTGTGTGTGTGTGTGTGTGTGTGTGTGTGTGTGTTTTCCTATGTTATTGTTTCTTCCTTTTATTTAAATGTACTTGATATGTAGTTGAAGGGGTAGCAATAGCAACATAGGGACATTCTGTATTCAGATTGACTATTATCATAATTTTGTCAGATTATGATACAATGCAACTGCATTTCTGAATAAACTAATTCAACTCAAGTATTAGTTCTTAGAAAAATTGTGATTTTTTTTTTGGCTCTTATCTAGCATTGGTCTATTTCTCTGTCTCCTGAGGATCTACCTCTTATGAAAAATTGACAATGTGCTCTGTGAAAGAGAGGAGTATGGGAATAGGAAGGGACCCTGTATCTTTAAACATAATTCAACAGCAAGAGGTCATTCTGTTTACCTGATACCAATGTTTTCCATATATTTTTATAGTTTCATTAATTTTCCTTGTTCCTAATGTTCTGACCATAGTAAAAGCTACGCTTCTTCTGGTCCAGTTACATTCCTTTGTTTCTTATTTTTAAATATGTTCTAAGTATTATAACATAATAAAAAGGGTTGACATTGTGCAGTTGCCTTGTGCTGTACATAAAACTGAAACTATACAATGTGGGATAGAAATAGTATCTCCTCTTCATAAGATATCCCCAAGGTCTCTTAAAATCAGCCATACATTGCCAAAGTCTATATTTTGTCTTCCTTTGCCTCTTCCTTTCTTCAGCAAAGTTAATAACTTCTATGTGAAGGGAAAAAAATCAATTTATTTACATTCTGCCTTGATTCAAAAAGAAATTAAGGTGGCTTACAAAGATACATAACATAAATTTAAAAAAACTATGAGAGGGAAATGAAGTCAAAGGAGCCAGAGAAGGGAAGGTGGAGCATGGACTATAACTATGGAACCAAATGCCCTCTCTGAAGCCCTGTATACTGGCTACATGTGGGCCACATGTTTAGTCCTCAGCTCTCTAACAGCCAACATAAAGATGGAACTAATTCTAAAATGCACAGAGAAGAGAAGAAACTGATTCTTCAGGAGATGTGCAACTATTCCAGGTGCACAGGCTCATGGGAAATTTGACTCCTGGGTCTTCATAGAACATTGTGTAATTCAGGGAAATAAGTTTCTTAACTGTAGTCTGTAGCCAACACACACTAGTGTAATGAGAGCTAGTTATATGTTATGTAACATCTTTGTAAAGGAATTCAGTGAAAACAAGTCTAGGCTTGTTCATTTATTCAGTAGTTATGTATTGAATATCTCCTGTGTGTTATCTGGCAGAAACAGGTGTAGAATGGTAATGGAAGAGATGTAGCCACTGTCCTCATCAAACTTACAATCTTTCCTTGACAATTAACATTGACAAATTAGTTATATGTGTGCAATGAAAAGTCCTACAGGTGGTCAATGGGAGATGGTTCAGGGTATGTCTGGTGGTCTAACCCAACCCAGGGACAGATATCACAAAGGCTAAAGAAATACAGGGACTTCATAAAATTTAGACAGCTCTGTACAAATGACAGTTCTGTGAATCCAGCTTTTAATCTGTATCAAATAGTGGTGAGTTCAAGATTGTACCTCCTGATAAGAGTCTGAAAAGTGCTTTTATTCTCTGTTGTCAGTTGGATACAAAGCCACCATGACTCAGGAATCAGTTGACCTGTGACTAGGAAGACAATAAAAATAGAATTTCATATTTAGCGATATTCTCTTTGCCCATATGGAGGAAAAGAGAAAGATGTTTATATATACATTTTGGTTGCTTAATTCTTCCATTATGAGTTCCTTATTTTTTGTAATGTGTTTAGTCTTTTCTTTAAGTTTTTAGACTTTAACTCACATACTAACCTGTGTCTTTATAATTTTTAAACACAGTTGCTATCAACAGTCACTGTTAGCATGTTTCAGAAAAGAAATTGTTTAAAAGGAATAGTTATATACCAGGAAAATGCATATTGTATTTAGAAAATAGCATTATGGCATCAAGGAAATCATTTATTTTTTCATCCATAATCTAATTGGACTGTAAATGCTCCTGTTACATTTTATTTAACTTGTTATTAATAGTATTCAGCATAGTTTTCACTTTCAACTATAGAGATACAACATTTCAAATAATCTATCTTTTTGATTCTGTATGTCCCTGAGAATGGCCATGTTTGTTTTTCCAAATCCGTAGTTATTTCCCTTCATATGACACATTTGTTCCTCTTTTGGACCTGGTTGTGAAAACAGTTGGAGGGAGGAGAATGATGTCTGATAAAAGGATTGTGAATCCAATGATGATAAAAGGATGGAAAAAACCCAGAAACCCTAGCAGATTCTAGCTTCACCGTAAGATAGAAAGAATACCTAGTTATTTGTAACAGTTTTTAGATAACAGGCCACACAGCTTATCAGGAAGACAGTTGCTATTTAGCATGAATTTCTTTACAAACATGCAAGGGATCTGGCAACTTCACTCAGAAAAGTAATTCCCAAGTCTATTTTGGTTTGCAGGCTTCCTTTCTTGTCTCACTTACATACACAGGCCCTGAGCCACATTAAGTGCCCACTCAAATTTTTGTTGTTGTTGTTATATTCTTCTGTCTTTTTTGCTCCAAAGTAATGGAATAAAGAAATTATTACTATTGACTTGAGTTTAGCGAGGTTTAGAAGAGCTCTGTGTGTGGTAGCAGAACTTATCTCCTACACATTCCCATATTAAAGGAAGCAGAATTTCTTTCTTTAAAGTGGATATGTCTGTAAGAAATGGGATAGGAGATAGGCAACAGTTTCATGTATTTTCTGGATAATCTAGAAATATAGTTTCATTTATTTTTTGGATAATCCAGACATCTCTTGACCTTTTGAATATTCCTAGAATAAAAGTCTTCATGCTGCTCTCCATTCCCCCCCATCTCCCTCTTCCCCAGCCCCATCCCACGACCATCTACAGGTTAAAGCTATATGGGAAACACAGAGAATGTGCCCCTTTTCCTCCCTTTCAAAGAAATATAAGCCACAGAAATATTAACATTCTTCTTCATACTTTTATAGACTGATTCTGGGAGAGCCAACTATTCCCCCCTGGGACATTTTAGTTAATGTTTATTGTTAAATTTATGTCTTTCTTGGGGCTTAAAAGCAGTGGTACAGAAGTGCATTCAAAATTTTTTTTGAAATACATTTAGATTAAGTAGAGATGGACATGCAGAATATTAAGCAAAAACCTGAAGCTTCCCCTATAGTTGCCTAACATCTATTGGATGTAACCACTATTAATTCTTCATTGGCCTTTGGTTTCTTAGCTTACAAAAAACTATTATGTACAATGAGTAGATGGCCTCTACAGTTACCTGAAGCCTATATCAATTCTTAAAAATGAAAGATGGCTCTACTCTATGGCATGATACAGTTTCTTTGAACATTAGGGATTCTGGTCTAAACTCATGCATAATTAGTTATACTGTAAAACTAAATAGATATTCTTCTAGGTGGCAGGTTCCTTTCAGGCACATAATGACAGAAAAATAGATTTGTTTTGTCAGATCCTTTTTTTCCTCTTTAGCTTCCTTGGCAAAAGCTTTTTTGCACAATGGAATGCATTGCTACTAGACTCCGTTGGGGAAAACTTAAATGTTAACCATATTAGGACACCGAGAAACAATAAACATACGTTAGGTATACAAAAAGAGAAAAATGATAGGTGAAATAAAAAGAAAGATAAAGAGACTAAGAAAGTGGCAAGAAAGCAAAGAAGAGAAAGAAGAAATTGTTCCCAATCTATTTAAAAAGCAAAAGTCTCAATATGGCACTGTGTTTACAGAAAGATAAATTTTTCCATGGACAAACATTTCAATTTTTAAGAAAGATTATATTAGAAACTTCAAAAAATCTGTCTTCAGGTAAGAAGTGTTACTCTGTGAAATGGGATTTAGTAACTTTTTTATTCAAAATAAGTTGTTCATAGAATAAGAAATGATTGGGAATAGCATTGCTGAAACAGGGACAAACTCTTTTTTTTTGAGAAGTAACAATAATTGTTATATTTTAGACATCTTTTTCGTTCCTAAAGAATTATAATTGTGAAGATGTCGTGGATAAGTTCCATTGGTAAAGAGTTAAAGGGTACATGAATTTCAAGGGTAAGAATCTCCTCCTCCCTTTGCCCTACTCTTTTGTTTGTTTGTTTGCTTGTTTGTTTTGGAAAAAGATGGCAGAAGTTTCATTTTTGGCTTGAAAGATAGGTCTTTTTTTTTTAAGATTTTATTTTTTTATTTGACACAGAGAGAGATACAGCAAGAGAGGGAACACAAGCAGGGGGAGTGGGAGAGGGAGAAGAAGACTTCCCACCAAGCAGGGAGCCTGATCCGAGGCTCGATCCCTGAACCCCGGGATCATGACCTGAGCCGAAGACAGTTGCTTAACCAACTGAGCCACCCAGGCACCCTGAAAGATAGGTCTTAAATGTCTTAACTCAGTTGATAACCAAAAACAGCGTTTTAAGCTCAGTCAAGTAAATTTCTTAAAGGGATAGGGAATTACCAATAGCAGGTAAGTATAACTTTAAATACATCAAGTTCTCTTGCCTCTGTTTTTTCTTTGTTCTATGTACACTTTTTGTGTACATGTGGAGTATGATGTCAGATTCAAGAGATGGTACTGTAGTAGGTAACATGGTAGCATGCCGTTTGATCTTCAGGAGTACCCTGTGCTTATATCCCTAAATGCTGCATTGAAAATTTTAATCCCATCAGTTTTGCAAGATTAATTTGTCCACTGCATGTAATTCACAAACAACACTAATTCTGGGTAGCTGTCTAGTGGGACAGTACTTTCGTGTGGCTTTCAAAAAAGCCACACTATTCAGCAAAGTTTTTACACAGTAAACTCTTTACCTTCCTTTGATGTATGACATTTAGGTGGAAGTACTAGTGGGTATGGGACGATAGGCAAAAGTTTAGTAATATACATTCACAGATAGATATTTAACCCAAATAGAATTATAATTGTAGAATCTTAGAACTGGCAGTGTTCTTAAAGGTCATTGACCCTAATCCTCATATTGTAGGGATGAAAAAATGAGGCTTAAAATGGAATTTCCAAGATCCCAAGTTATTAGCTGAATAAATAGTAGAAATTATGTCTTTTTTTAAAGATTTATTTATTTGGGGGAGAGAGAGAGAGAACGAGAGGAGGGAGGGTCAGAGGGAGAAGCAGACTCCCTGCTGAGCAGGACAGCCCGATGCGGGACTCTATCCTGGGACTCCAGGATCATGACCTGAGCTGAAGGCAGCCGCTTAACCAATTGAGCCACACAGGTGCCCAGAAATTATGTTTTAAAAATAAAACTTTGCTGCTTCTTCTTCTTCTTCTTCTTCTTCTTCTTCTTCTTCTTCTTCTTCTTCTTCTTCTTCTTCTTTTTCTTTCTTTCTTTCTTTCTTCTTCTTCTTTCTTCTTCTTCTTTCTTCTTCTTCTTCTTCTTCTTCTTCTTCTTCTTCTTCTTCTTCTTCTTCTTCTTCTTCTTCTTCTTCTTCTTCTTCTCTCTCTTTTTTTTCCAAGGCTTTGGGCGCTTCAATGATATGACCTCCCCCCTACTTCTATATAACTTTTTGAGTTTAGGCTGAGTAAAAACATAAAAGTTGTGAAGCCCTTATGCACAAAATTATTCTCTACTTGTTTGATTAACTCTGAGTATTTGGGCTTATGTATAACATTTCTCAGGAAGCAAGTCCTAAAAATACATTTTTGTTTATTTTGCCTATTTTATGTTTATAGAATTGTAGAGATGAAAATGGATCTCTAATATATCAACTCAGTTTAACTCTATTTTACCAATGAGGAAATTGAGGCCCAGAGAGATTTTGTGACTTTGCACTAGTTTCATAGCCCTTAATGATCAAGCGAGTACTAAAATGCCAGGTCCCAGGACTCAGTCCATTGCCCTTCATACTCTAATGCATTACATTCATTCCATTTGTATTTTATAAAAAAAAAAAAATTAAATTATAAAATATTTCAAGCATGAAGAAAAATATGAATAAAAGAGAAAAGAGAATAATACAACTAATACCTATGAATACTAGGGTCTTTAAAATCATAATGTTTTGCTCTATTTGCTTCAGACCATTTTGTCTCTTCATTTTCAAGAATAAAGCAGATACAATTTAGCCCTCTGTGTATACCTCCCCTACTTCCCTCGTTATATTTTTATTTTAATATGTAATTTTCCAACTTTTGTTTAGAAAAATTTCAAACAGGGGCACCTGGGTGGCTCAGTCGTTAAGCGTCTGCCTTCAGCTCAGGTCATGATCCCGGGGTCCTGGGATCGGGCCCCGCATTGGGCTCCCTGCTCCGCGGGAGGCCTGCTTCTCCCTCTCCCACTCCTCCTGCTTGTGTTCCCTCTCTCACTGTGTCTCTCTCTGTCAAATAAATAAAATCTTTAAAAAAAAAAAAAGAAAAATTTCAAACATACAGAGAAGTTGAAGGAATCTTACAGTGATCACCATGTAACTACCATTTAGATGCATCTATTAACGTTTTACTATATTGCTTTGTCCCACATCTATTCATTTAGTTATTCCTACAATTCTTCAATTCATCAATGTTTTTGATGCATTTCAAATGAAAGTGCAGACCTCAACACACTTTCCTCTAACAGCTAGCATGCATATCATTAATGAGTGTTCTATTTGTTTACATTTTTTTGTGTAAAATTTACATACAATGAAATACATGATTTTTAAGTGTACTTTCATTGAGTTTTGACAGTTTCATGTACCTGTATACCATCCCCAGGATCATGATGTGGAACACTACCATCACCAAGAAAATTCCTTCATACCCCTTCTCAGTAAACCCCTGCCCCAACCCACTGAAAAACAGCTACCTTTCTGATATTTTCCATTACAGATTAATTTTATCTGTTTTAGAATTGAATATAAATAGAATCATCCAGTATGTTCAGTTTTGTGCAAAACTTTTTTCACTTAGCATGTTTTAGAGATATATTAGCAGTCAGTTCATGTTTATTGCCAACTAGTATTTCCTTGCATGGTTGAATTGTGGTTTGTTTATCCACTCTCCTTTTTTTAGAATGTAGGCTTTCTAGTTTTTGTCTGTTATAAATAAAGCTGCTATGATAGCCACTCCAGCCTTGTACTTACTATTTCAATGGTGTATCTTTTTGCATCCATTTACTTTTAAACTCTGTGTCTCAGTATTTAAAATTCATCTCATATACGCAGCATAGACTTGGGTCTTGCTTTTTAAAAAATGCATTCTGATAGTCTCTGATTTTTAATTGGAATTATTAATCTACCTACATTTAATGTAATTATTGATGTTGTTGGGTTTAGGTCACCATTTAAAAATTTTGTTTCCTGTTTTGACCCCTCTGTTGTTTATGTTTTTACTTTGCTGTCTTATTTTGTACTATAGAAATGTTTTCAGAATTTTTAGAATTCCATTCATATATATTAAATGGTTACTCTAGGGATTATAATGTGCATCGTTATTTTTTCGCAGTTTAATTAGTGTTAATATTGTATTACTTTAAAATGTAGAAACTTTGTAACTGTATAGCCTATTTACTACTTCCCAGTATATGCATATAAAATTTGTGTATTGTTTTTGCCTTATACTGTTCAATTGCTACAGCAGGAAACATTCAATGTGAGATCATTTTTGAAAATTCTTAATTTTGTTTAAAGAAAGAAAATAGAAACTAAGAAGAAATTATGAATGAAATAGTATAAGAATTAAAACTATGAAATAGCATGAAATATTAACCCATGATAATAATATAATAATAAGTAATCTATTGTAATTAAAAGATAAGAGGGGTGCCTGGGTGGCTCAGTCATTAAGTGTCTGCCTTTGGCTCAGGTCATGATCCCAGGGTCTGGGGTTCGAGCCCCGCATCGGGCTCCCTGATCTGCGGGAAGCCTTCTTCTCCCTCTCCCACTCCCCCTGCTTGTGTTCCCTCTCTCGCTGTGTCTCTCTCTCTGTCAAATAAATAAATAAAATCTTTAAAAAAAAAGAGAGTAAATAATTTTCTCAAAAATTGTGGAAGATTATGAATGAGATAAGAGACAAAAACATTTTAAAGTTTATATCCTTTATTCTAATGTTTAAATGCAGAAGATACATGACATAGTCTTTTTTGACTGATTTGTTGAAAAGATCAGATATCAAAAGAGGGGCACCTGGGTGACTCAGTTGGTTAAGCGTCTGCCTTTGGCTCGGGTCATGATCTCAGGATCCTGGGATCGAGCCCTACATCAGGCTCCCTGCTCACCAGAGTCCGCTTCTCCCTCTCCCTCTGACCCTCCTCCCAGCTTTGTGTGCTCTCTCTCTCTCTCTGTCTCAAATAAGTAAATAAACTCTTTAAAAAAAAAGATATTGAAAGAAGGTTTTCAGAAGCTGCATCAAGATTCTTTTTTTCCAGCATGTAGGGCTGAGGCAGGGTGGGGGAAAGAATCAAGCAGGCCAAGCAATTATTTAGCCAGTGGTTTTATAACTTTGTAGTCAGGCAGGAGCACAAGAGGGTCTTCATCCTTTGGGGCCCCAGGACTGATGATGGCTATCCTATATGACCAGGTCAGTTAGTAGGACTAAAATTAACTGGGTGGTGGTACTTTACTTATGTAGGTAGGGAAACAGCAGTGGGTTCAGCCACGCTATTCAACTCCTTTTGTGAAGTCAGAAGTTGACTGGCCTTGTGTGGAAAAATCAATAAGGCATTTATAAACCTCCGTGAAGAAAAAGATTTTTGAAAGGGGAATATGTCGGTTACATGGAGAGATGACCCTGTGTGAAGGTGGGAAGGGTTAGAGTAAGCGGATTAAGCTGCAGTGACTACAGGGAACACACGCCAGTATTTTTGATTTATGTGAGCATTCATGTAGTGAGCACTATCTGGAGAATAGCAGTGCTTTTCAAACCCTGTTGATGAAGCCCTTGCACATACATTGTGGCACTGGGAATTTGCTGGAGTGTACTCTGCTGAAGGATTCTGTTTGGGGATAGCTGATGATCCTTTTATTTCTTGAGGGATGCCTGGTCTAATCCTTATAGTTTGGATGGGTGATATTTTGGTTCAAACCTCCTGCTCACACATAAGGTGATCAGTGATTTTCTTTTTAAAATTCCTGCATGGCCAAATTCACTGTTGTCCAACTTTTAGATTTGAATGTTTGACCCTCTTCCTCTCTTTTTCTTCACTGCTCTCACTTCTTCGTGATTATTTAGGGTGAGTCTTGTCATGGACATGTGAAATTATCAAATACATGACACTCATGTGTTTTAATTTTGGTCAGAATTTTAACTGTTCTGCATTTATATGACACGTTAGTGCCCTGAAATTTTGTTTTTCTTAATTATGTTAAGGACATTAATTCTAATAGAATAAAATTATTATTGGATTCAGAAACATGAAACAGTATAAAGGAATATAGATCTACAGCTGCTTTATGAATGCATGCCTCTCTATTGAAGAATATTCTGCATTATAGGAATTGAGTATATTTTGTCAAAGTACACACATGTTGGTATGAGACACTGCACAAGTGAATGGGCCTTGAGGCTAAATCTGCCTGTATGCCCCTCGAAGCTTTCTTGTTGTATCTTATATGATTTTCACTGCTGAAGCTGCTTTTTAATTTGTAAATGTGAAATAGGCTGGATCAAAGTCTTAGAAGATTCAAGGAATCTAATCCAATTTGATGTAGAGCAAAACACAATTTAAAATCTAAATAATTCCCAAGCTCAAGAAGCTTCTTTCTGATCTATCTTATTTTCCAATCATCACAAAGAGAGGCTCCTGCTGTAATTTTCTCTTCCCAAGATAGGCAACTCTTCTATGCATCTCTCTGGCAACCTTAAAAAAATTACCCTTGTACTGGTTCATTTGATTTAGTGGTCTGGAAATTTGAAAATGAGGTTGTCTGTTAAAGGTGACCCCCTGCAGTGGCTTTGGCAGCATGGGGTGTTCAGAGCAGGGAGCAACAATGGCAGGAAGCCCCCTGAAATAGCAGTGATGCTGACATGATTGGGCAGAGCAGTAAAGGCTGATTTCCTTACACTGAAGCTCTGCTGCCCCAGGCGTCTTCCTCTGACTGTCACCCCATTAATGCACAGCAATTGCTAGACAGTCTCCAAGTCATCACCTTCTGAAAAACAACAGATGGGTTAACTGGCTTGCGGTCACTCAATGAGTCAGGAGCAGAGCTGGGGTTAAGTCCCCAGTCTCCTCATACCCAACCTGGTACACGACCAAATGTATAGGAACAGGCTCATTAAAACGGCTCTAAACTGATTAAACTAGGTTTATATCCAGTTTCTTTCCCCTTCCTTCCTTCCTTCCTTCCTTCCTTCCTTCCTTCCTTCCTTCCTTCCTTCCTTCCTTCCTTCCAACTTCCTCCCTCCCTCCCTCCCTCCCTTCCAAAAAATATCTCCACTTAATCATGTGCCCCTTACTATACATATTTACAAGGATGCTTCCTAATTATACTGTCTGCCTCTTTGTAGTCTCCTTATATCAAATGATAATATTCTGATATCTCATCACATTTTATCATTAAAAATATAAAATTTGAAATTAAAACATTACAAGGTTTACCCTGAATTTTAGAAGAGGAAAAAAATTTTTTTTTCTTAAATGACTGTTCTGATTCCATATGTAAGTTGCCACATTTAAGTAGCAGCTACTCTTTTATGTGTGGGGGAGAAGGCAGATCACATCTAGTTGATATCTGCACATACAAAAAAGGTGACTTTAGTTAATAAGTTCAAACTGTTTAATTTACAACCAAGCTTTTATCCAAAGGCACTTGAAAATATCAAAATTAGCCACTGAGTTAAAGTACTTAGTTCTGACCAATTGGAAAAGTGAATCAAGGGCATAAGAGACAGAGAGATGGTGAGGGTGGAGGAGAAAAAGGCGGAGGCAGAGTGAAAGAATAAAGTTTAAAAAAATGGAATTAATTTTATAAACAAATTAGAAAGATGGATAATAGACTTGATTGTGAATGACAGCCTCTTGATCAGTGGTTTGTAATCTTCTTTAAAATTTAAAAATTTTTTGTTTCTAGCCCTGGTCTCTGTATAAAGTTTAATAATGTTATGAGCTCTCTCCCGAGAAACATACATATGTTTTCATCATACACAATATTTTAAAAACAGTTTTAGGTATTAAACTCCCTAAAGCCCATTCAAGGCTGTAGGTTAAAAAATCTTAATTAAAGCAAATAGAAAAAAAATTTAGAAAACAAACCCTCAAAAATAAGATATTTCTGAATAATATTGGACTTAAACTGAGGATTTTTAGCTAAACCATGGACCTCTGACTCGCTTTCTCATATATCACCTTACTAATTATTAAAACTAACAACTCTTGCTTTTGAAATTCTCAGTCCTCTTATGCCGTTGCTCTAGAAAACAGTGCTCTCAGTTAATTAGTATCATCATAGAATTAAGCAGTGAAAGGAATTCTGAGAAGTTATTTGAATTTATAATATAATCCTTGGCCATTAGATTAGGACATACCTAATCCATTCTAAAAAGTGAAATTACTATTAAAAATTTCCAAAGAAAATTCTACAACTATTCTCAATAGTTAATATCAATATCTAATACTTTTCTGTAAGAAAAATAATTTTTCTTTATATCTGACCTAAATTCTTCATACTTCAGATTAAATAGTTGTTTTTTATCATCACTGGGAATTGAACACAGCTGGTCAACAACTTCTGCAGAGTACTGCTCAGAGCGGTACCTTATTTTTTTAATCAACTAAAATATGTAGATAATAGGTTGTTTTGATTGTATATTTAGTCTTGATCAGCTCCTAAAAGATTTCGCTGTGATTTAAACTCCTTGAATTTCAGCTTACGAACCAGAGTTTCTTTGGAACAAGCAAAACATGTTAAAATAGCAATTACTCTTGTAATTGCAAATAGCTGAAAGTTCCTGGAGTTTTGATGCTTTTATTCTAGGTTTGATTTTCAATATGTTTTTGATTGCTTCCCTCAAATTTCTTTGCATTTTCTTGTAGTTTTATTTGTTTAAATCATGTTTATAGTTTTAAGCTCATCAGGAAAAAAAAAAGGAAGTCAGTTGGGGGATGGAATAAGAAGGAAGCATAAGAAAAATTTTCCAGTCTCTTAAGATGCTATATTCTTTTTAAAGAACTCCATTCAAATAAGAGTATTTTCCTGATCACTTTATGTTCATTTTCAATTAATATGTTCATTTTCAATTAATATGTTCATTAAACTTGCTTGTGGATTCTTTGCAAACTCAACTGGAGTTATAGTTAAAGGTTCTAAGCTTTCATCAACGAAAGGAATTAGTTTGGTTTTTGTTCCCCACTCTACCTCTTTCTTTTCTAAAAATGGCTGGAAGAAGTTTTTCATATTTCCATGATATTCTTGTTACTAAGCCATTCCATTGATCCTTTCAAGTGTAATACACCTGTTCCTCAGTGGGAGATTTGTCTTCAGTATCTCCGTAGGTTAATCAGGATGGCATATGTTCTGTTCAAAGTGTCTCTTTTCGTACTTTTCTGTTTCCTAATCATGACCTTATATATTGACTTCATGTCCTTAACCGCAACTTCCCTTGCTTGAGACAGTGTTTTTAATTTAAGGGGACTTTTAAAATTGCTTTAGCAAGATATTAATTAAAAATAGGAATTCTCTGAATAATTTTTGGGCATTTCTTTTCTCATAAATTATTTTAACATCTCATACTCAGCTGCAGCAGATGACACAAGATCACAGTCTCACAAACACACATGATAAACGTAATGCAACAATATTAGAAATCAATAGTGTGTGTTTTATTGTATACTGTACCTAAAATATACAATAGGGTGACTTACATAAATCATTTATTCCCAGTCATGATTGATGACCTCATAACTCACAAGTGACGGGGCAAAGCAGAGCCCCAAACGAGTTATGAAATGTCATCAATAACAAGTGGAAACAAATGATTTATCCAGTGTCACAGCCCATTGTATGTTCAGTTTATGCAACAGCAGTTAATGATAAAAACACCCAAAATGGGTGCAGCTTGTATTTTATCCATCATATATGCACATACTCTTCCTACACTATTTTACACTAGGTTAGTGCTTATTGTCCATGAACAGAATGATCAAGGTTGAAATAGGAAAGTGGGTTGATAGAGAAGATATGATCTTTATATATTTATATAGATATATATATATCTATATATAAATCCTTTTGGAATCTGTTTCTTCTTGACTAGGTTTCCCCCCTTCTTTTCTTGTCTTTTTTTTTTTTTAATATCTGTTCCCTTTCTAGCAAGGAAAACATAGAAAAGAATATCTGCAGCTATGTAATTCAACCAGTTTCTTTTTCAGTTGACATTCTAGGAGAGAGAAAAGTTATGATTTTTAAAGTTAAAGATGTTACATGACTTATTTTACTAATTTTTCCCATTTCATATTTTTTTCTGACTATATAGATTAGGACCAAGGAGTTTTATATTTCCATATTCAAAGGCAGTAAGAATCTATTAAACTGTTTTATTTTGCAACCTTATCCTATGCATTCTATGTATATTTGGAAGTCCTGCATGTTCCATATAAAAATCTTATTTGCAACATTAGAGTGCATTATATTCCCATTGCAAATTTAGAGATATGTTTCACTGAAGTTAGGGATATTGGTGGTTGCCAGAAGCTTGTATTTGAGGTTAATTTTATGAGGTTCCAATTCCAGTTCCTCAAAATTGATATTAACTTGGGGAAAAAATGCCATTTAAAGAGAATGTCAGGTTCTTTTGAACTGAATTAAAAGTCTGTCCTTTGTGACACTCTCCTTCAATATTTATAATATTGACTCATTAAGAACCCTAGAATCTTGTTAGATAGAACTTTATTAAGTGAATTTAAGAGACTGTAATATGCTGTTCTGGTTGTTGCACAAAGTTAAGCAAATCTAGGTTTTACTTCTAATGAGCAATTAGACAAAAGATAAAGGGACAATTAGACATAAAGATATCTTTGTGAGTCTTAGCAGTTATGGAAAGCACATACTGTTTGTAGGTATTGTATGAAAGCAGTTGTGTGTCAAGTTCTACACCTCCCTTTTGATTCCTCTGGAATATATTTCTCAAATATACCCCGTGTCTGCCTATGTTTTCAAATGTCCACTGTCATCATTGTAGTCTAAGCAAATATCTTTTCTTCTCCAAACTACCTTCTGTGGAAGCTTGCAAACTTGATCCTCTATTTCCTCTTCTTTCTCATCAACATATTCTGCACAGAGCAACCCTGAGTGATCTAAAACTGCAGTGCTCCCCTGCTGTAGCTCTTCAGTGTCTGTGAAATACATTAAGAATAAATCTAAGCCCCTCTAACTGAATCTGTAAGTGGTCCCTGTATAACTCTCCAGCCTCATCATAATCCATTTTCCCTCTCATTTTAGCCACATGTTCTTTTTTCATTTACCTAAAGGGGCTGGCTAAGCTCCTTACTGCTTTGGCATCTTTTCCTGTCCTATTCCCTGTGCTTGGAATTTGTCCTTTTGCCTGGCTGTTACCTGTTTATCATTCAGATCTCTCCTAACACAGATATTTCAGAGAAGTCCACCCTGAATTTTGTTCTGAATCAAGCCCCCATTGTAATCTGTCAATCTACTTTTCCTTCACAATGTCTATCACAACTTTATCTCCATTTTATTTAGTTCTTTTTTCTGAAGATGTCCATCACAATTTTAATTTTAATTGTATATTTATCTCCCCATCTAGGCTTTTAGCTCTATAAAGGACGGACATGGATTTTATTCATTGCTTCTCCTCAGTACTAACACAGTGCCTGGTACTATATATATATATATATATATTTTTTTTTTTTTTTAAAGGAGGTTTGAAAATGACACAGTAGAAAAAATTAGTAATTTCATTTGAATAATTTCTCATTCATTGATCATCTACTACATGAAGACTACAAAACCCAATAATGTGGAGATTTACTAAAGCATTTGAAAAATATTTTTTTATCCTTGGAAAACTTATACTAAATATGAGCACCTAAAATCAAGTCAAGTGTTTATTGAATATATATGAGTAAAGGAGAGGCAGAGTTAATCCTGGAAGTTTACTTGATGTTCAATTTAAAAATATGAGGAAAAGATTAGCAAGTGGGAACAGAATGAACATTGTTATTTCCCATATTGGACTGTGCATATAATCATGATAGCACAAATTACTAAAAAGTTTCTACTTTGCTGCTATGGACTGGATTTTGTCTCTTCAAAATTCATACATTGAAGCCATGAGCCTTAATATGATAGTATTTAGAGATGGGGTTTTGGGGAGGTAATTAGGTTTAGATGAGATCAGAGTGGGGTCCTCATGATAGAGTTAGTGCTCTTAAAAGAAGAGACTCCAGAGACCTCTCTCTCTCTCTCTCTCTCTCTCTCTCTCTCTCTCTCTCTCTCCCTCTCCCTCTCCCTCTCTCTCTCTCCCTCTCCACATGCGCTCAGAGGAAAGGCCATGTGAATGAACATAGAGCAAGAAAGCAGCTATTGACAAGCCAAGAAGAGAATTCTCATTTGGATCTGACTGTGCTGGCACCCTGATCTCAGACTTCCAGCCTCCAGAACTGTGGGAAAATAAATTTATGTTGCCTAAGAAACACCCAGACTATGGTATTTTGTTATGAGTCTGAGCTGGCTAAGATGTTTACCTGAGGATGTAGTTTTCCAGATCAGAAAATTTCTTGATTTGAAAAATCTTAAACTAAAATGCAGATTTAATCTAAGCTGAGAGGCTATAAAAATGAGAATGATTACTTATCAACTATGTGCCTTGGTAGAACTGTCCATTGGCATGGGCAGAAGAAGATAGTAAGATGGCATCCATTTCCATTCACTAGCTTTCATAAATGAACTTTCCTGCATGACATTCCCTCAGTAATCTCTGTTGAAGTTGGTAATTGAAAATGGCTTACTGTGTTAACTTCCTACAACATGTCTTCATTGATCAGCAACCTATAATCCCTTGAAACAAATGGATGTGTTAAGAATTTGAGCTATGTCAAGCCAGGGAAGGTCTGCCAAAATGGGATCCCAGCTTTGTAGAGGGTGTATGGTGGATTAGGGCACTGAGTATCTCAGAAAGGTAGTATTGTGTGGGAAAGGTGTTGGAAAAACACATAGAGCTAAACTCTTAGACCTCTCGCTTAAAGCAATCCTTGCTTTAATCACACTTAATTATTAGGGAACTCTTTCTTTTCCATGTCTCTTGCGTAAACCTCTGGTTAGAGTTTGCTTATTTCCATTAAATTTTATAATAGTTAGTGATGGAATTGGGTGATTCCCTTTTAAATTAGATTAGAAATTACTGGTGTCCATACCTGCAATAGGATATTTGTAGATCAGCACCCAAATATAGGTTTTCCAGATATTGCCTTATTGATCCTGTCATATATTATAGGAATTTGAGATTGAGTAGCTGTCCCAAGGATGAAGCAATTTGTGATAGATGACTCTTTCTTATAGTTGGGAAAATTTGCGTGATGACAACCTGGCAGAGAAAAGAGGATTGGTAGGTGCAGAGAGACACCTGAATCCCAAACCTATGAACAAAGTTGCTAGTCAGAGCAAAGAACTGCCATTCTCTGTTTTCATCTCTCTACTAGCCATCCAAATTGTCCATGTATAATCTCTGTCCTTTAAAGTCAGACCTTAGGGGCTCCTGGTTACCTCAGTCATTACGCATCTGCCTTCGACTCAGGTCGAACCCTGCATCGGGCTCCCTGCTCAGCGGGAAGCCTACTTCTCCCTCTCCCACTCCCCCTGCTTGTGTTCCCTCTCTCTCTCTGTCAAATAAATAAATAAAATCTTCAAAAAAAATAAAGTCATACCTTAGCTTTAATTTTGCTCTGACAAAAAAAATAAAGTCATACCTTAGCTTTAATTTTGCTCTGATTTCACCCAAATAAAGGTGGCTGGAGGTTCGGAGGAAGACGAAACAGAAAATACAGTGAAATTTCCTGTGTTATCCTAGACATGGCTCTAGGGACTTCCTTATACACATTAAAATGATTTAGTGATCTGTTTCTTTATGATTGATTTCTTGCCTTATTCTCACCTGTATTTAAGATAACTTATAAAATAATGCTACAAAAACTATAAGAATTGGGACCAGGTGAAATATAAATCAGTATGGAATAGTGATTCAGTATCCTAATTGTAAACCAAAACTTATTTTGTTTTTATTGCAGATAGCCAACCCTTAGTCCATATCTTTCACCAGAATCTTTGGAATCTGAGCCATGGTCATGTATAGTTTTAAAAGGTGGTAGATTTGATGTGTAGCTAGAGTTGAAAACAGATTTCTTAGGTTAGGAATTCAACTAGGTGGCTCTGGCTCAAGGTCTGTCCTGCAGTCAGGAAATCAATAGTTCCACTTCCATGATGGCTCACTCAAATGGCTCAGTTCCTTGTCACATGAGCCTCTCTATAGGCTGTTTGGGTTTCCTCATAACATGGCAGGTGCCTTCTCCAGAACAAGTGATACAAGAGAAGAAAGAAGGTCAGAGCCACAAAGTCTTTTATTACTCAGCCTTGAAAGTAACATTCTACTGGTCAAATAGACTAACCATGATACAGTGTGGGAGGGTGCTACACAAGGCTGTGAATACCAGGAAACAGAGGTAATTGGGGAGCATTTTGCAAGGTGGTTACCATACCTACCATGACTTATAACAGCTCCTACTCCATGAATTAGGGAACAATTGTTGGAATTTTGCCAGCTGTCAAGGATGTCTATTTCTACTATAACACTCCGGAAGTGGAAATAACTAGAGAATGAGTTTTCAGACACACTGACCTGGATGAGAGGTGGGCTTGGGCCAAAACTTGGTTTATTACATGACTACCATAAGCCTTTTCTCTGATTAGATCACAGTGGGTCCCCAATAATTAATTTTAGTCCAGAGCCCATGTTGCAAATCTTTAAAAGATCTCAGGATTTCTCCTTGCTCAGTGTGTAGTTACTTTGGGGAAGACTGAGAGGTG
Source organism: Callorhinus ursinus (assembly GCF_003265705.2). Taxonomy (NCBI): domain Eukaryota; kingdom Metazoa; phylum Chordata; class Mammalia; order Carnivora; family Otariidae; genus Callorhinus; species Callorhinus ursinus. The sequence continues at coordinate 18,402,763 of NW_027397068.1, forward strand.
ATATCATCATAGGTTCTTCTACATCAGTACCTTGCCTTCTAAGTGAGAGGCTGTGATTTTTCTATTAGGGTGACTAGTCAAGCCTCTGTTTACTGGACCTGGAGGTTTTCATTATACAGATCAAATAAGACTATTCATTTATTTAGTTATAATGACCTTATTTGTCAATTAGTCATTGTCAATTTCATTCTGATGGTCCCTCTAGCTGTAATACCTATTATGGTAAAAGTATTCTCCTTGCCTTTTGTAATTAAGTCTCTGCTACCCTTGGATCTTATCATGCCAGCTGAAGTCAAGGAACTCATTTTGGTGGCAACATGAGATGGCTCCTTCCTCCCTGCCTTTAAAGGACAGTTATGACAGTGCTTTCTGAGGAGATTGGTGCTCCTCTGACGATTCAATTGTTAATGTCTTTATGAAGATACTGTGCTTTGAACTGGAAGAAATAAGAGGTAGTTGCATGTGATAAACACTCCAATATTTTTTTCTAAGTCTTAAATTTTCCCTTCCATATATTACAAGACTTTTCCAGCATTCTCCACCAGATTATTTTAGGACACCAATGATTTTAGGTTTCAGATGACTAACTGATGACCTGCTGACATTTGACTTAGATCTGGAAGAAAATAGGGTGTGGCATGTGAAAAATTGGCATCCCTTTAAAAGTTAGCAGCCTCAAGTCAGATCATTTCCAGTTTTTCATAGAAGGTAGAGTTGGCCTCATCAGTCAGGGTAGGAGGTCTCTGTTGACTCAAAAGGTTTGTTAGGATTTGGGGGTGCTGTGTACTCAAAGATATCTGAAAAAAATCCCAATTTTCATCTTCATCAATTGTCACCAAATTCTCAAGTTTCTACTCTTTTCTAAGCAAGTTTCTAGTTTTCACATAAGAAATATAAGACTTTAATTCAGCAACTAAAGGATCAGATTCTTCTTTTGATTTAGCTAATTAGTTCTGTGACAGTAGAGATAAAAGATTCAATCTTTTAAGGTGAAGAAATTTTCTTTTTTCTGCTTATGGCTTAAAGAAAGACTTCATCTTAGGCCTGCTATTTTCTTCCTTTACATCTCCAATGCAGTTACAGACAACTAATCTACCTGACCATCCTTACATCATTATGCTCATCATACTCTCAGAAATTGCTAGTATTTCATTATGGTTGTACCTTCCTTAGGCACTTCATTCCAGGTGACTGTAGGTGGTAAGTGAAGTATCTGTTTTACTACTAGAGGCCATGGTCTACCAATATTCAACACTTTTTGACAGCCAGGTTCTCACTTCTTTTTAAGTAGACTCAGATATTCATCTTTGAGTATTTTATCTACAGTTATTTCTTATAACAGTTTATATTAGTCAAGTTTCAGTTGCTGACAATAGAAACCACTTTAGCTATTTTAAGCAGAAAGAAATCAAATACAAGGAATTATGTGCTTAGAAAATGTTGGAATTCTGGGAGGATTGGGAGTTTGATTGGGCCTCTACGGAGACTTCCAGAATAATGTTTCAGAACAGTTCTACCAAGGAAATTGAAAACTGTACTAAAATTAGCAGGCTGGGGAATCAAGACTCTTTTAGACTCTAGAGCTACACCACAGCTACTAGATTTGACCCAGAAAAAAATGGTTGTCTTGTGCATCAAGTCTGTTCAACTTAAATAAGTACTGAATTTGTGTCATGCCATCTAGTTGCTAATATCTCAGTTGCATCTAGAATTCTAGATACAAGGGAATGTGGGAAATGAGAGCTTTCTAGCCTTTATAATACATAATTTATTTAAACTATTTATCACCGTTCTTATAAATTTATGGTAAATTCTTAGTTATTTTTATTGTTACCAAGAAAGTATATCATATGTCAGTTGAGTGCATTGTATGTTTAGGGTAGACTTGCATTTTGTGTTCTACTTATTCCTGGTCCTTGTTGGCAGAGAGTGATTATTATGCACATGGATTTTATTTCCAATTGCCCTGTTGGCAGGTGTCTTCAGATTTTTGCACCTAGTTCATTCACCATACTGCACTCTTATGTAGCTTCCTATAGTGAACAGCTGAACAATTATTTGAGTTCTTATTTCACAGGTTCTTATAATAAATTGCACAATTCTTGTGCATCTTGCATTTGTTAAACCTACCTTAGTATTCTTAAAATAACTAGAAGAGCATAGTAATATAGTGAATAAGAAAAATGTAATGTGTTTTGAAGTCCAAAGAAGAGGATGCTTATAATATATTCAAAGTATCTTTAGTTTGACATTGGTCTCTGATTAGCAGCACCTTCTTAAATCTTTCTTGGTCTCATAAAGATTGCTCTGTTTGTTATTAAAGTATGTGAGAGAATAAACAGTGTCAGGATTCAGAGATACTTAGCTAAATAATAATGAAAATTCACATATTGATTATAAATGCTAAACACAAACTATAATTCTTATATAATGACCCAAATATTGACAAAACTGTACAGATGTGAAAGAAAAAGTAGTTTTGAAAATGTTGACATTTTACAGAAGGTTAAGTATGGAGAGGATCTTAAAGATCATCTGGCCTAACCTTCTCATTTCATACCTTGGGAGACTGAAAAACAGAGCTGAAGTAAATTGTCCAGAGTCATGAAGGTGGTTCATTGCAAGGCCCAAAATAGAAGTCAGTCCTCTTTTGAAGTTCCATCTAGTCTAGGGCTCTAGCCACTATAAAATACCTTTTCCTTTTAATATTCTTAATATTCATTATTTAGCTTGATCCATGTTTCTTTTAAAGTACCAAGGTTTAAATTAGTTTCACTGTTAATATGCATTCATGTAGAGAAATATTTATGATATTTTTCTGCTGTTTAAAATGAAGATTTTTGAAGATGACTTGGAAATGTTGTTTGCAGAATAGTCTGCCCTCCAAAAGTGGTGTATCAACACTTCCTGTTCTTAGAGAATTTTTTTTGTTGTCCAATAACTGCTCTTTCATATTCAGTGGAGTGGAGCAGCAGTGGCATCTGATGATTAATTAGTTCAAAAAGTGTTAGTTCCCCAAGGATAGCCTGTTAGATACTTTCCAGGTCATTTAAAAAAAGAAATCTATTGCTCATGTTTACAGGTGGTGGCACACTGAATTTAGATTGGTTATAAGGCACACAATGAATAAGTAGTAATACTTCTGCAGTTCTCATTGCTAATCCTGTTACAGTAATCCCGAGCAAAAATCCAAGTTTACATTTGACAACAGGAGGATGAGTAGGTGCCTCTTTGATTCTATATTACATTAAATATTCCTTATACTTTCTTTTTAGATTCTTGTGATAGTCTGCATCATTTGAGCAAACATGTTTTAGCTTAAAGTTCCTAGGGAATTAATTCATTTCTGAATCCTGAATGATTTTGTTAAACCAATTGGGTGAATTCTGTAAATGGTTGGTAATTGTCCTGTATAGGACTCTGGACACCAATACATCAAAGTCACCATGCAATTTAATTCCTGAAGTTGTCTCCAACAATGTTGACATTGGATTACATAATAAAGTGTACAGTATTCTTTAAAATATTATTTTGCTGTTTTTCATGTTTGAAAATCACTATTTGGTCTTGGTTCTAAAATGGTAGCTTAAACATAGTCAGTGAAGCTAAGAGATTCTTAGCAGAAACCTTGATGGAAAGATAGGGAAAGTTTTATATGAATGTAATCAGAGCCACGGGTGAAGATTATTATCTGATAACATTTCATAACAGATCTGTCCTTTTCTAGATTTTAGAGCCATTATAACCTAAGGGCAAAATTTTACTTACCTCAATATAGGAGGAGCAAGTGTTGGGTCTCATTATTAAGAAACTGAAATAGGCGAGGGCAGAGCAAGATGGCGGAGGAGTAGGAGACCTGGATTTCGTCTGGTCTCAGGAATTCAGCTGAATAGGGATCAAACCATTCTGAACACCTACGAACTCAACAGGAGACTGAAGGAGAGAGTAGCGACAACTCTCTGAATGGAGAAGCGACCACTTACTGGAAGGTAGGACGTGCGGAGAATTGAATCCGAGGCGATATTCAGGAGGTTAGACGGCGGGGGAGGGGACCTCCGTCGGCCGCTTCTGGCAAGTGATAGAGCCACGGAGCACAAAATCAGAACTTTTAGAAGTTGGCTCCGCTGAGGGACGTCGCTCCAGTGGCTAAGCTGGGGGTGGAACCCTCGCGGGACAATGTGGTCTCAGGACCCTTGGGGTCAAGAAAGACCAGGGGTGCCTGAGTGCAGCAGAGCTCCCAGGTATCGGAGTGGGGAAGCCGGCTGCAGAGATGGAGCCGAGGCGCGGGCTCTCACTCAGCTTGGGGTTGCCATAAACTGTGATCCGTGGCCCAGTCGGGCCACTGCTCCTCCAGCAGGGACCCAACAAGCGGCAGATCCGGGGAGACTCCCCTCCTCTCCCGGGAGGAGCGGCACGGGAGCTCACTGCAGGGATCTGCTGGGTTTGGAGACTCCACACAGGGTCGGGTGCCAGAGATAGAAATGCTCGGTCACAGGCTGGGTGAGCACGGAGTGCGGCCGGAGACCGGGGAGACGGGAATGACTGCTTTTCTCTGGGGGCGCACTGAGAGCGGGGCCCTGAGTTCTCAGCTCCTCCGGGCGGAGATTGAGAAGCCACCATTTTCACTCTGGTCCTCCAAGGCTGTACTGAGAGCTTGCAGGGAACAAAAGTTCCCAAAAGCAAACCCGAACAGATTGCTTAGCCCAGACCGACAAGGGTGGGGAAATTCCGCCTCCGGCAAAGACATTTGGGAACCACGGCAACAGGCCCCTCCCCCAGAAGATCAGCACGAACAGCCAGCAAGCCAAGACCAAGTTTACCGATCAAGGAGAACGGGAGAACTCCAGTGCTAGGGGAATACTGCACATAGAATTCATGGCTTTTTTACCATGATTCATTAGTTTTTCAAAGTTAATTTTTTAACTCTTTTTTTTAAATTTTTCTTTTTCCCTTTTTCAACCAACATCTTATCAATCCCTTTTTAAAAAAAACATTTTTATTTTTCATTTTTAGAGTCATATTTTATGCCTTCAGAATAGTTACTCTTATTTTTGGCATATATATATATATAAGTTGTTCTCTCTTTAAAATTTTGAGATACAGTTTCTTCTAACAGATCAAAATATACCCTAAATCACTAGTGTATGGCTTTGTTGTAGTCTCCTGCCTGATTACATTCTCTCCCGTTTTTTTTTCTTTTCTTTTTTTTTTAAATCTTCTTTCTGTTTTCAAACAACTTCTTATCTTATCAATTCCTTTTATAAAATCTTTTATAATTTTCGTCTATACAGTCACCTTCCAACCCTTCATTGTATCAACCCTTATTTTGTACATATATAAGTCTTTCTTCCTTTAAAATTTTAGGAGGCACTTTCTTCTAACAGACCAAAATGCACCCAAAATCTAGTGTGTGGCACTGATCTATGCACTAGCCTGATCATATTTGATCATATTCTGTTTTTCTTGTTTTGTTCTGTTTTTGTTTGTTTTTATCTTTTTCTTTTCTTTTTTTCCTCCTCTTTCTTTTTTCTTTCTTTCCCTTTCTTTTCCCCTGGTTTCAGGTCTTTTCTGATTTGTATAGAGTATATTTGCTGGGGACATTGTTAACCTGTTAGCATTTTGTTCTCTCATTCATCTATTCTCTTCTGGACAACATGACAAGACGAAAAAATCACCTCAGCAAAAAGAACAAGAGGTAGTACCGTCTGCCAGGGACCAACTCAATACGAATATTAGTACGATGTCGGACCTCAAGTTCAGAATCATGACTTTAAAGATACTAGCTGGGCTTGAAAAAAGCATGGAAGTTATTAGAGAAACCCTTTCTGGAGAAATAAAAGAACTAAAATCTAACCAAGTCGAAATCAAAAAGGCTATTAATGAGGTGCAATCAAAAATGGGGGCACTAACTGCTAGGATAAATGAGGCAGAAGAGAGAATCAGCGATATAGAAGACCAAATGATGGAAAATAAAGAGGCTGAGGAAAAGAGAGAGAAACAACTACAGGATCACGAGGGCAGAATTCGAGAGATAAGCGATACGATAAGATGAAACAACATTAGAATAATTGGGATCCCAGAAGAAGAAAGAGAGAGAAGGGCAGAAGGTATATTGAAGCAAATAATAGCAGAGAACTTCCCTAACGTGGGGAAGGAAACAGGCATCAAAATCCAGGAGGCACAGAGAACCCCTCTCAAAATCAATAAAAATAGGTCAACACCCCGACATCTAATAATAAAACTTACGAGTCTCAGAGACAAAGAGAAAATTCGGAAAGCAGCTCGGGAGAAGAGATATGTAACCTATAATAGTAGAAACATTAGATTGGCAACAAACCTATCCACAGAAACCTGGCAGGCCAGAAAGGACTGGCATGATATCTTCAGAGCACTAAATGAGAAAAATATGCAGCCAAGAATACTATATCCAGCTAGGCTGTCATTGAAAATAGAAGGAGAGATAAAAAGCTTCCAGGACAAACAAAAACTAAAGGAATTTGCAAACACGAAACCAGCCCTCCAAGAAATATTGAAAGGGGTCCTCCAAGCAAAGAGAGAGCCCAAAAGCAGCATAGATCAGAAAGGAACAGAGACAATATACAGTAACAGTCACTTTACAGGCAATACAATGGCACTAAATTCATATCTTTCCATAGTTACCCTGAATGTAAATGGGCTAAATGCCCCAATCAAAAGACACAGGCTATCAGATTGGATTAAAAAACAAGACCCATCCATATGCTGTCTGCAAGAGACTCATTTTAGACCCAAAGACACCCCCAGATTGAAAGTGAGGGGGTGGAAAACCATTTACCATGCTAATGGACACCAAGAGAAAGCTGGGGTGGCAATCCTTATTCAGACAAATTAGATTTTTAAACAAAGAGTGTAATAAGAGATGAGGAAGGACACTATATCCTACTTAAAGGGTCTATCCAACAAGAAGATCTAACAATTGTAAATATCTATGCCCCTAACATGGGAGCAGCCAATTATATAAGGCAATTAAAAACAAAAGCAAAGAAGCACATTGACAACAACACAATAATAGTGGGGGACTTTAACACCCCCGTGACTGAAATGGACAGATCATCTAAGCAAAAGATCAACAAGGAAATAAAGACTTTAAATGACACACTGGACCAAATGGACTTCATAGACATAATCAGAACATTCCATCCCAAAGCAACGGAATACACATTCTTCTCTAGTGCCCATGGAACATTCTCCAGAATTGATCACATCCTAGGTCACAAATCAGGTCTCAACCGGTACCAAAAGATTGGGATTATTCCCTGCATATTTTCAGACCACAATGCTTTGAAACTAGAACTCAGTCACAAGAGGAAAGTCGGAAAGAACTCAAATACATGGAGGCTAAAGAGCATCCTACTAAAGAATGATTGGGTCAACCAGGAAATTAAAGAAGAATTAAAAAAATTCATGGAAACCAATGAAAATGAAAACACAACTGTTCAAAATCTTTGGGATACAGCAAAGGCGGTCCTGAGAGGAAAGTATATAGCAATACAAGCCTTTCTCAAGAACAAGAAAGGTCTCAAATATACAACCTAACCCTACACCTAAAGGAGCTGGAGAAAGAACAGCAAATAAAGCCTAAACCCAGCAGGAGAAGAGAAATAATAAAGATCAGAGCAGAAATCAATGAAATAGAAACCAAAAGAACAGTAGAACAGATCAACGAAACTAGGAGCTGGTTCTTTGAAAGAATTAACAAGATTGATAAACCCCTGGCCAGACTGATCAAAAAGAAAAGAGAAATGACCCAAATCAACAAAATCATGAATGAAAGAGGAGCGATCACAACCAACACCAAAGAAAAAGAAACAATTATAATAACATATTATGACCAACTCTATGCCAGCAAATTAGATAACCTGGAAGAAATGAGTGCATTCCTAGGCATGTATCAACTACCAAAATTCAACCAGGAAGAAACAGAAAACCTGAACAGACCTATAACCACTAAGGAAATTGAAGCAGTCCTGAAAAATCTCCCAAGAAACAAAAGCCCGGGGCCAGGTGGCTTCCCAGGGGAATTCTACCAAACATTTAAAGAAGAATTAATACCTATTCTCCTGAAACTGATCCAAAAAATAGAAATGGAAGGAAAACTTCCAAACTCATTTTATGAGGCCACCATTATCTTGATCCCAAAACCAGACAAAGACCCCATCAAAAAGGAGAATTACAGACCAATATCCTTGATTAACATGGATGCAAAAATTCTCACCAAAATACTAGTCAATAGAATCCAACAGTACACTAAAAGGATTATTCACCATGACCAAATGGCATTTATCCCTGGGCTGGAAGGTTGGTTCAACATCCGCAAGTCAATCAACGTGATACAATACATTAACAGAAGAAAGAACAAGAATCATATGATCCTCTCAGTAGATGCAGGAAAAGCATTTGACAAAGTACAGCATCCTTTCTTGAACAAAACTCTTCAGAGTATAGGGATAGAGGGTACATACCTCAATATCATAAAAGCCATCTATGAAAAACCTACAGCGAATTTCATTCTGAATGGGGAAAAGCTGAGAGCTTTCCCCCTAAGGTCAGGAATGCGGCAGGGATGTCCACTATCACCACTGCTATTCAACATATTATTAGAAATCCTGGCCACAGCAATCAGAGAAGAAAAAGAAATCAAAGGCATCCAAATTGGCAAAGAGGAAGTCAAACTCTCACTCTTTGCAGATGATATGATACTGTATGTGGAAAACCCTAAAGACTCCACCCCAAAACTGCTAGAACTCATACAAGAATTCAGCAAAGTAGCAGGATATAAAATCAATGCACAGAAATCAGTGGCATTCCTATACACCAACGAGACAGAAGAGAGACAAATCAAGGAGTCGATCCCATTTACAATTGCACCCAAAACCATAAGATACCTAGGAATAAATTTAACCAAAGAGGCAAAGGATCTGTACTCAGAAAAGTATAAAATACTCATGAAAGAAATTGAAGACGACACAAAGAAATGGAAAAACGTTCCATGCTCATCGATTGGAAGAACAAACATTGTGAAGATGTCAATGCTACCTAGAGCAATCTACACATTCAATGCAATCCCCATCAAAATACCATCCACTTTTTTCAAAGAAATGGAACAAATAATCCTAAAATTTGTATGGAACCAGAAGAGACCCCGAATAGCCAGAGGAATGTTGAAAAAGAAAAGCAAAGCTGGCGGCATCACAATTCCGGACTTCCAGCTCTATTACAAAGCTGTCATCATCAAGACAGTATGGTCCTGGCACAAAAACAGACACATAGATCAATGGAACAGAATAGAGAGCCCAGAAATGGACCCTCAAATCTATGGTCAACTAATTTTTGACAAAGCAGGAAAGAATGTCCAATGGAAAAAAGTCTCTTCAACAAATGGTGTTGGGAAAATTGGACAGCCACATGCAGAAGAATGAAACTGGACCATTTTCCTTACACCACACACAAAAATAGACTCCAAATGGTTGAAGGACCTGAACGTGAGACAGGAGTCCATCAAAATCCTAAAGGAGAACACAGGTAGCAACCTCTTCGACCTCAGCCACAGCAACTTCTTCCTAGAAATATCGCCAAAGGCAAGGGAAGCAAGGGCAAAAATGAACTATTGGGATTTCATCAAGATAAAAAGCTTTTGCACAGCAAAAGAAACAGTCCAGAAAACCAAAAGACAACCAACAGAATGGGAGAAAATATTTGCAAATGACATACCAGTAAAGGGCTAGTATCCAAAATCTATAAACAACTTACCAAACTCAACACCCAAAGAACAAATAATCGAATCAAGAATTGGGCAGAAGACATGAACAGACATTTTTCCAAAGAAGACATCCAAATGGCCAACAGACACATGAAGAAGTGCTCAACGTCACTCGGCATCAGGGAAATCCAAATCAAAACCTCAATGAGATACCACCTCACAGCAGTCAGAATGGCTAAAATTAACAAGTCAGGAAATGACAGATGTTGGCGGGGATGTGGAGAAAGGGGAACCCTCCTACACTGTTGGTGGGAACGCAAGCTGGTGCAGCCCCTCTGGAAAACAATATGGAGGTTCCTCAAACAGTTGAAAATAGAGCTACCAACGATCCAGCATCTGCACTACTGGGTATTTACCCCAAAGATACAAATGTAGGGATCCGAAGGGGTACTTGCACCCCAATGTTTATAGCAGCATTGTCCACAATAGCCAAACTGTGGAAAGAGTCAAGACGTCCATCGACAGATGAATGGATAAAGAAGAAGTGGTATATATACAAAATGGAATATTATGCAGTCATCAAAAGGAATGAGATCTTGTCATTTGCAATGACATGCATGGAACTGGAGGGTGTTATCCTGAGTGAAATAAGTCAATCAGAGAAAGACATGTATTATATGACCTCACTGATATGAGTAATTCTTAATCTCATGAAACAAAATGAGGGTTGCTGGAGTGATGGGGAGTGGGAGGGAGGGGGTGCCTGTGTGATAGACATTGGGGAGGGTATGTGCTATGGTGAGCAATGTGAATTGTGCAAGACTGTTGAATCACAGATCTGTACCTCTGAAACAAATAATGCAATATATGTTAAGAAAAAAAAGAAAAAGAAGAAGATAGCAGGAGGGTAAGAATGAAGGGGAGTAAGTCGGAGGGGGAGATGAACCATGAGAGACGATGGACTTTGAAAAACAAACTGAGGGTTCTAGAGGGGAGGGGTGGGGGGATGGGTTAGCCTGGTGATGGGTATTAAAGAGGGCACATTCTGCTTTGAGCACTGGGTGTTATGCACAAACAATGAATCATGGAACACTACATCAAAAGCTAATTATGTAATGTATGGTGATTAACATAACAATAAGATTAAAAAAAACACTGAAATAGGTGCTGAGATCCCTACCTTATAGGGTACAATAGTCAAGACAACACATTTTTCCTTAAGTACTTGCTGTATGCCTTATGTTGTGTAGGGTGCTCCAGGGAACCAAGAGAAGCAGAAATGGGCAATGCCATGGTGGCCTGCCAGGGAAAAAAAAATAGTGGACCCTTTTAATTTAACTTCTTATTAACCATTTTTCCTCAGCTATAGGGAAGAGTGAATTTGAAGTGCTGACCCATAAGATACACTCCAAACAATTATAAATCCTAATGTCTTGGTTCTCAAGGGCTCAGAATATGGCCATCAGTGAAAGCAAGATTAGACCTTCATCCTTTTTTTTTTCTTTTTTTGCTGTCTAAAAGAGATCTCATGGGCTGAATATCACTTTTAGTCCTTTCCTGTGTCTACTATGCATTTATTGAACTTCTTTAATTACAATTTTGAAAGTGTCAGGTAAATAGATTAAAGACTGCCAATATTAATTTTTAAATGTATTTTAAATTTTTGAGAACTTTTGTTTCCTCCTCCTTGGAAAACAAAGGCAATGGCTCAGGGCTTTAATTTGGTTTTATTTTTCCCTTTTAACTCTGGTTGATTGTTGTAAATATTGTGCAAATTAATTTAACAGAAAATCTACTTTTGTATTGAAAAATGAATAGAAAGTCTGTTGAAATGTTCTCTTATTTTTTTCTAGATATAACTGATCTTGATAGTCAATGCTTGCTTTTCTAGGCTGAGAAAGTTTACAAAATTTATCCAAAAAATACAATTTTTCCACTCATTACTCACAGTCATAATCATTACCATAGGCTATTTGAAAAATCATCAATCTGCATTCGGCTCTGTGCTGTGAACTTAAACTGCTAATTTACTGACTTGTATATTAATACTGCCTTTTTTCCCCTAGAAGAAAACTATTTTGTGCTGTAGAAACTTATAATGAATTAATCACCCTATGACCCTTTATGCGGTAGAATATTTCATTAACTCAGTATCATTTCTCTTCTCTATTTTCCAGTAGAGGTGGGCAGTTTTCACCAGGAGGCCAAGCAAACTCCCCCAGTATTGGCTGCCCTTCTGTTCTCAGGTGCAGGCTGTCACTGTCCTTGTCTTCTATTCCTGACAGTCTCCGAGGATTTCAGTTAGAACCCCTAATCCACCAAAGTCCTTAAACCGTGCAGCAGAACTATTCTTTTGACCTTGGAGTAGCCAAAATAACCAGTTCTAGAACTTCAAGGTTTATCCTAGCTCCTAAGTGGCCAGGGCACCACGATAGATATTTAACTGCTTGTGACCAAGGTTCGTGCTCCTAAGGTGGTACCCTGTGCTAGGTTAAATGGCAAAGAAGTTCCTCGCGAGTCTAAGAGGGTGCTCTTGTGGGAGCTTGTTGATATGCTCTCTTTTCAATTACTGTGAAGGAGCTCCAGGCATTTCAGTTGCTGACTCCCTATCTTTCAAAAGGTGCTATATTGCCTCAGAAGTTAATTGATAAACATTTGGTAAATTGGTAATTTTGGTAAATTTGGTGAATTGGCTGCTTGGCAAGTGGATCTTCAGGTGAATTGCCCCAGAAAATTGGTTTCAAATGAACTGATTTTTGGCATATTAATGTAGAGCCAGGCTAAGCCAAGACCTTTGCTGATTTCTTGCTTGAATATACAACCAGAGTGATATTTCTAAAAACATCAGTCAGACGTGCTGCTCTTCTCTTAAACCCTTGAATCACTTCTCATTGATTTTAGGATGATTCTATCTGCTTCAGCCTGTGCTGACCCCTTCAACTCACTGGGTACTGGTCCCTACCCCTCCTCCATTCCTATGTTCCAGCCACTGTGTTCCTCTCAAATCCCTCCTTTCTTAGGGCTTACATGAATGCCTTCATTTGTTCAGAAGTCTCCTTCCCCCCCTGTTCCCTGGCTCTTTCTCATTCTCTTGATCTCAGGTGAAATGTCACTTTTTCTAGGAGGCCTTCTCTAATCCCTAAACTAAGTTAAGTCTCTTGGTTAGAAGTCCTGTATGCACTTTTAGCTTTTTTCATGGCATGTATCAGTACTATAATACAATTATTTGAATAATTGTTGTCTGTCTCACACACTAAAATGCAAGCTCCAGGAAGATAGATATCAATAGCTATCTGGTTCAGTGCTGTCAAGTTGTATTTCTTCAATGATGGAAATGTTTTGTTTTGCACTGTTTAGAATGATAACTATGAACCACATATGGCTGTTGAGTCCCTATAATGTGGTTAATGTGACTTAGGACTTGAATGTTTTAGTTTTATTTAATTCTAATTAATTAAATATTAAATTTAAATAACCATGTATAGTGACTACCATATTGGACAGTACAGGTCTAGCTCACTGTCATATCTGAAATTCCTAGCATAGCACTTGACATAATAGGTGTTCAATTAATATTTGTTAAATGAATGATTTAGTGGGGTTTCTATTATTAATCTTATTTTTGGACAATGAAACTGAAGGACAAAGAGAATATGACCATCATTCACAATTGCATATATACATTCATTTATATTTTATAATGCTTGATTTACATTTTTAAGCCTCAAGTTTCTAAGTCTCAATTTCCTCATCTGTCAAATGGGGAATATAATAGTAACTATCCTTTAGTGTTAAAAATATTTTTTCTAAAATGAGGTAAAATTGTTAAATAATGGGGTGCCTGGGTGGCTCAGTTGGTTAAGTGACTGCCTTCGGCTCAGGTCATGATCCTAGAGTCCCGGGATCGAGTCCCGCATCGGGCTCCCTGCTCAGCAGGGAGTCTGCTTCTCCCTCTGACCCTCTTCCCTCTCATGCTCTCTATCTCTCATTCTCTCTCTCTCTCTAATAAATAAATAAAATCTTTAAAAAATTGTTAAATAATGTATAAGATTCAGATACAAAACATTATAATTTGACATCTGTATACACTACAAAGAGATCACCAAAAGTCTAGTTACCATCCATCACCATACAGTGGATTCCCTTCACCCATTTTGCCTACCCCAAACCCCCTTTCTCTCTGGTAATCGTCAATCTGTTTTCTGTATCTCTGTATAAGTTTTTGTATTGTTTTGTTTGTTTGTTTTAGATTCTACATATGAGTGAAATCATACAGTGTTTGTCTTTCTTCATCTGACTTACTTTGCTTAGCATAATACCCTCAAAGTCCATCTATGTTGTCACAGATGGTAAAATTTCATTCCTTATGGATGAGTAATACATTGAATACTTATACCATATCTTTTTATCCATTCATCCATTGATGGACACTTGTTTCCGTATCTTGGCTAATGTAAATAATGCTGCAATAAACATAAGGGTGCATATATCTTTTCAAATTAGTGATTTTGTATTCTTTGGATAAATACACAAGTGGAATTTCTGGATCATATGGCAGATCTAGTCTTAAATTTTTGAGGCATCTCCATGCTGTTTTCTATAGTGGATGCACCAATTTACATTCCCACCAATAGTGTATGATGGTTCTATTTTTTCTACATCTTTTGCAACACTTATTTCTTGACTTTTTGATAATAGCCGTTCTAACAAATGTGGGGTGATGGCTCACTGTTGTTTTGATTTGTATTTCCCTAATAATTAGTGATGTTGAATATCTTTTCTTATGCCTCTTGGCCATCTGTATGTCTTCTTTGGAAAAAAAATTCTGTTCAGATCCTTGCCTATTAATTTTTTTATTGTTGAGTTGTATTAGTTCTTTATGTGTTTTTGATATTAATCCCTTATTGGATATGATATGATATGAAAATATTCTACCATTTGTTGGGTTGCCTTTTCTTTTTGATGATGGTTTCCTTCACTGTAAAGAAGCTTTTTAGTTTTATGTAGTCCCAGCAGTTCATTTTTGCTTTTGCTTCCCTTGCCTTTGGCATAAGATCCACAAATACATCGCTAAGACTGATGTCAAGGAACTTATCACCTATGTTTTCTTCTGGGAATTTTATGGTTTCAGGTCTTACATTCGAATCTTTAATCTATTTTGAGTTAATTTTTGTGTATGGTGCAAGATAGTGGTCCAGTTTCATTCTTTTGCATGTGGCTACCCAGTTTTCCCACCCATTTGTTGAAGAGACTATCCTTTCTCCATTGTATGTTCTTGGCTTCTTTGTCATAAATAAATTGTGACCATATAGTGTGGGTTAACTTCTGGGCTGTCATTTCTATTCCTTTGATTTGTGTGTCTGTTTTTATGCCCAAACTTTTTGTTGCTGTAGCTTTGTAGTATAGAGGTCAGGGAATGTGATACCTCCAGCTTTGTTCTTTTTCAAGGAGATTTCTTTGGTTGTTTGGGATCTTTTGTGGTTCTATACAAATTTTAGAATTAATTGGTTCTAGCTCTGTGAAAAATGCCATTGGAATTTTCATAAGGATTGTCTGAATCTATAGATTGCTTTGGGTAGCATGGACATTTTAACAATTATTCTTCTAATCCATGAGCACTGTATATCTTCCCATTTATTTGTGTCTTCAGTTTTCTTCATCAGTGTCTTAAAGTTTTCAGTATACAGGTGTTTCACATCCTTGGTTAAATTTATTTTTAGGTGTTTTATTTATTTATTTTTTTATGCAGTTGTAAATGGGATTACTTTCTTGATTTCTTTTCCTTTTTTTTTTTTTTTTTTAAAGTAGGCTTCACACTGAGTATGGAGCCCAATATGGGGCTTGAACTCACAACCCTGAGATCAAGACCTGAGCTGAGATTAAGAGTCAGATGCTTAACTGACAGCCATCCAGTCACCCCACTTAATTTCTTTTTCTGATAGTTCATTACTAGTGTATAAAAACACCACAGAATTCTGTATATTGCTTTTGTATTCTGCCACTTTACTGAATTTGTTTATTAGTTCTAACAGTTGTGAGGTTTTTTTTGTAGATACTTAAGGATTTTCTATATATATTATATTATATCATCTACAAATAGTGACAATTTTACTTCTTCCTTTCTAATTTAGATGACTTTTATTCTTTCTTGTCTTATTGCTATAGTTAGGATTTCCAACACTATGTTGCATTAAAGTGGGGAAAGTGGTCATCCTTGTCCTGTTTCTGATCTTAGAGGAAAAGTTTTCAGCTTTTCACTATTTAGTATGATATTAACTATGGGCTTGTCATATATGGCCTTTATTATTTTGAGGTATATTCCTTCTATACCAATTTTGTTGAACTTTTATTATAAATAATTGTTGAATTTTATCAAATGCTTTTTCTGCATCTATTGAAATGATCATATGATTGTTATTCTTCATTTTGTTAATGTGGTATATCATGTTGATTGATTTGCAGATGTTGAACCATCCTTGCATCTCTGGTTTGAATTTCACTTGATCATGTATGATCATGATTATCCTTTTAATGTATTTTTGAATATGGTTTGACAATATTTTGTTGAGGATTTTTGCATCTGTGTTCATCAAGAATTTTGGTCTGTAATTTTCTTTCCTTTTTTTTTTGTGGTGTCATTGTCTGGTTTTGGTATCAGGGTAATGCTGGCCTCATAAAACGAGTCTGGAAACAAACTCATTGTTGTTGTTTTGTTTTGGAAAAGTTTGAGAAGGATAGGTATTAAATCTTTGAATATTTGTTTGAATTCACCAGTGAAAACGTCTGGTCCTGGACTTTTGTTTGTTGGGAGGTTTTTGATTACTGTTTCAATGTCCTTCATAGAAATTGGTCTATTTATATTTTCTATTTCTTTATGATTCAGTCTTAGATGATTGTTTCTAGGAATTTATACTTTTCTTATAAGTTGTTCAATTTGTAGGGGCATAATTGTCTGTTGTTTCTTATGATCTTTTGTATATCTGTGGTATCAGTTGTAACTTCTCTTTCATTTCTGATTTATTTATTTGAGTCCCCCTGCTTTGTGTGTGTGTGTGTGTGTGTGTGTGTCTAGCTAAAGGTTTGTCAATTTTGTTTATCTTTTCAAAGAACTAATTGTTATTTTATTAATCTTTTCTATTGCCCTCTTTGTTTCTATTTCATTTATTTCCATTTTGATCTTATTTCTTTTCTTCTGCTAACTTTGGGCTTCACTTACTCTTCTTTTCCTATTTCCTTTAGGTGTAGAGGTAGATTTTTGTATTTGAGATTTCTCTTGAGGTAAGCCTTTATTGCTATAAATTTTTTATAACCACTTTTGCTGCATCCCATAGATGTATTTCTGTTTTCATTTTTCTCAAAGTGTTTTTTGATTTCTCCTTTGATTTCCTTGGTGACCTGTTGATTTTTCAGTCACATGGTTAATCTTCACATATTGTGATTTTTCCAGTTTTCTTCTTGTAATTGATTTCTAATTTCATACCACTGTGGTCAGAAAAGATGCTTGATAATTTCAGTCTTTGTGAATTTATTGAGACTTCTTTTGTGTCTTAACATGTGATCTATCCAGAAGAGTGTTCCATGTGCACTTGAGAAGAATTTGCATTTTACTTCTTTTGCATGGAATGTTCTGTATATATCTATTAAGTTTTTCTGGTCTAATGTGATGTTTAAGGCCAATGTATTCTTATTGACTTTCTGTTTTAATGATCAATCCAGTGATGTAAGTGGGATGTTGAAGTCCTCTAGTATTATTGTATTGCTGTCAGTTTCTCCCTTTAGGTCCATTAGTATTTGCTTCATATTTTTTGGTGCTCCTATGTTGGATGTATATATATCTGTAAATGTTATATATTCTTGCTAGATTTACCCCTTTATAATTATGTAATACCCTTCCTTGTCTTTATTACAGTCTTTGTTTTAAAGTCTATTTTGTCTGATAGGAATATAGCTACATCAGTTTCTGTTTCCATTTGCATGGAATATCTTTCTCCATCCCTTCACTTTCGCTATATTTGTATCCTTACTTCTTTTTTTAAATTAATTTTTTTAAAGATTTTTATTTATTTATTTGAGAGAGAGATAATGACAGAGATAGGGAGAGAGAGTACGAGCAGGAAGGAGAGGGAGAAGCAGGCTCCCCCCTGAGCAGGGAGCCCGATGCAGGACTCAATCCCAGGACCCTGGGATCATGACCTGAGCCGAAGGCAGACACTTAACCGACTGAGCCACCCAGGCACCCCTGTGTATCCTTACTTCTGAAGTGAGTCTCTTGCAGGCAGCACAGAGATAGGTCTTGTTTTCTTACCCATTCAGCCACTCTGTGTGTTTTCAATGGAGAATTTGGTTTATTGGCATTTATAGTATTTATTGACAGTGTGTACTTTTGCCATTTTGGTAATCATTTTCTGGCTATTTTTGTAGTTTCTCTCTGTTCCTTTCTTCTTCTCTTTCTTTCTTCCCTTCTGGTTTGATAGCTTTTTTGAGTGTTATGTTTAGATTCATTTATCATTTTCTTTTGTGTATTTACTCTAAACTTTTGTTTTGTTGTTACTGTGAAGTTTGCATATAACATACTATATATATAATGGTCAGTTTTAAGTTGATAGGAACTTAACTTTGAACACATTCCCAAACTTTACCTTTTTACTCCCCCATCCCACATTTTATAATTTTGATGTCACATTTTGTCTTTTTTATTTTATGTTTCCCTTAACTAATTATTGTAGTTTTAGTTAATTTTATTACTTTTGTCTTTTAACTTTTATTCTTGCTTTGTAAGTGACTGATTCACTGTCTTTACTGTGGCTTTACCTTTTTTATGAAGTTTTTACTTTTTTATGTTTTCGTGTTATTGATTATTGTCATTTGTTTCTAGCAAAAGAAGTCCCTTTAACATTTTTTGTAAGACTTGTTTAGTGGTGATGGACTCCTTTAGATTTTGCTTATCAGGAAAGACTTTTAGTCTCTCCTTTAATTCTTGCTGGGTAGAGAATTCTTGGTTGGAAGTTTTTTCCTTTTATTACTTTGTGTCATGCTACTCCCTTCTGATCTGAAAGTTTCTGTTGAAACGTCCGCTAATAGCAATATTGGGTTTCCCTTGAGTGTATGAAGTTGTTTTCTCTTCTTGCTTTTAAGATTCTCTTTTTATCTTTAACTTACTATTACTTACTATGTTAATATTTTAATTATGTGTCTTGGTGTGGACCTCTTTGGGTTCATCTTATTTAGAACTCTCTGGGCTTCCTGGGTCTGGATGTCTGTTTCCTTTGCCAGGTTAATGAAGTTTTCTGCCATTATTTCTTCAAATAAGTTTTCTGGCCCTTTCTCTCTCTCTTTTACTTCTGGGACCCCTGTAGTACAAATATTATTTTGCCTGATGCTGTTGGAAATGTCCCTTTAGGTATGTTTAGTTTTAAATTCTTTTTTTTTTTCTTTCTGCTGCTTTGTCTGGGTGTGTTTCATTTTTTCTTTTCTAGCTCACTGATCCATTCTGCTTCATCTAGTCTATTTTTGAACCCCTGTAGTATATTTTTCATTTAAGTTAATTGCATTCTTCAGCTCCATAAATTCTGTTTGGTTCTTTCTTATATATTCTGTCTTTTTATTGGAGTTCTCACTGTCTTCATCCATTTTTCTCATGAGATCAGTGAACATCTTCATTAATTTGAACTCTGTATCTGGTAGATTGCTTATCTCTTTTTCATTAAGGTCTTTTTCCAAGGTTTTGTTTTTGTTTGGAACATATTTCTGTGTCTCCTCATTTTGTGACTCTCTGTTTCTATGGATTAGGCAAGTCAGCTATTTTTCCCAGTCTTGAAGGAGTAACCTTGTGTAGGAGATGTCCCATGGGCTCAGTAGTGCTATGGCCCCTGGCCACCAGAGACAGGCACTCAAGAGGCCACCCCTGTGTGAGCTGTGCGTATCCACCTGCTATGGCAGGGCTGTGACTGTGTGTGGTAGTGGGTGGGGGGCCCTCAGCAGGGCATGTCCTCCACTGCTAACAGATTAGAGGGAATTCCTAAATGACACCAGTGCTGATATTAGCAAATTAGAATGAGATAAAAAAAAAATGACACCTACTAGTGTCTCTGTCCTGGACAGAGGCCCAATAAGTTCCTCTCCCTCCAGCATTTCCGTGAAGGTTAGTAAGTGGGTCTCCTAGGTGCCTAGGTGCCTAGGTGCTTTTCAAACATATTTTTACTCTGGATCCCAGGGTGAGTGAGTCTGTGCATAAGCCCTTTAGGAGCTGGTTCTCCATTTCCTTCAATCTTATGTTTTTTGTTTTCAAAGACAGTTGTTTTAGGGGCTCTTCTGTCTTTTGCAAGATTTAGAGATTGGGGTACCTGGTATGGAGCACAATTTTATTTATTTATTTATTTGCTTTTCAGGGAAAAATTTCATGTTTTTTATATCCCTTCTGGTTGTGGATTGCTACACCTGGGATGTTTTTTGTTTATTTGATTGTTTTGTTTTGGTGAGAGTATGTCTATGACTCTTTTACCTGTTTTGATGTTGTAGTTTTATTTTTTTATTGTCAAGGTCCTTTTCATCTAGTTTTCAAGTCTTTTTCAGAGGAAATTATTCTATATGTAATTGTAAATTTGTTATGTCTGTGAGAGGTGGTGAGTATTCTTAAGGAAAGATTCCGAGAAAAACTTGACATAAGTGCATATTTTACAACATATAAACAGTAATATCTGATATAATTATTTAAAATCTGTTAGTATCTGAAAACTTAAATCTATAGTTGTCAAAAGCAGGGGATACATTTTTAGTTAAGGAAGTTAGTATTATGGCTATGGTGTTGGTACATATGTGATTTCAGTTTTATTTATTTTTTATTTATTTAGTTATGAAAGGAATATAAATTAATTTCATGCTCTTTCTCAAATAGTTTGGAACTCTGGGAAAATGCCATCGTTCCAGCTAAGTAGTAGTCCTCTATCTCTAACACCAGTAGACATGACAATTTCAGAACTTAGACATTCAAGTCATATACCAATAGATTTTTTTTCTGAGAAGTTCCCTGGAGTTAAATTTCTCTTTAATATTTAATAGGTTGCTCAAGAAGACCAGTACAAGAAAACTAGTACATTTCTATTACTTAGCATTCAGAATGCAATCAAAAGAAGTAAGGTATATGCAAAAGTTCATGTGTGGAACTGGTCTTGGACGATGCAGTATTTCTGGTGAATTGGAAATAGTACACTCATTTTCTAAGTGAGGGTATAAGAAGTACACCATTATTTAGCTAAAACACAATTTTATTTGTTTATGAATATTTTTTATTTATATTTATTTTTTAAGTTTATTTAAGTAATCTCTACACTAGTAGAAATTACACAGTAAACTATTATTTAATTTTTTTTTAACTAGAGAAAACCTTACTATAATTTAATGACTTTAAAATCACACTCAAAACATAGAAATTTAAAATTTTAACTTATGCCAATTTACAGATGGAGAAGTCTATTTATAAATGATCTCATTCCTAAGAAATAATTAGCTTAATGGATACTAATGTGTATGTGACTTTCAAAATAAAATATGAAAATCAATGACAGTGATTTCACATTTAGTGCTTTTAGGTAGCACAATACATTTCCTAATTGTTTATTTCAATGCTATATTCAGAGGGAGTATAACTTCTTCCTTTGTATATGACATATTTTTCAAGTGTTGATGCATTTGTGTAGTAGGAATTAAAAAGATGCATTGAAGCTATAGGTTTATTTACAAACTAATATTGTTTAACATCAAGGAAAATACTACATTTAAATTACATTTAAATTATGTGAAAGCCTTCTTGCTATGAAGACAGTACCTAGAGCAATAATAAAGTCCAGATAACTGACAGAAATCCTTAATACTGTACATAAATAAATTAGAACATGGTTTCTTATAAATATACTCAAATTTTGAGAGCTGTAGAGAGAACTTAGGTTGTAATACAGGAGATGGAGCATGGAAAGAACTGTCTCTTGAGAGCCAAGATACTCTGCTTCCTGTCCAGGAAATATACTAAGTTAACTTGGAGAAATCATTGGCCTCTCTGGGGCTTCACTTTCTCATCTGTAAAATGAAAAACTGTGACTAAATGAACTCCAAGTTGTTTTTTTTTCTAAATCTTAAGTATTAAAAGCCTAAGAGTAGAAAAAAAGGACAACTTTAAGTGTAAGAGTCATATGCATTGATTGCACGTGACATTTTGAATTGTTTTTATTCATAAAAAGCTCATGCTTTATTATACTGTTTACTTATAGGTGAATTGTGCTTTAGTAGCATACCCATATTTATACTATTTCTCCTTCATAGAATTCTCTTTTGTTTTGGGGCCATATATTGGGCTATTTTGAGCCCTGTATTAGTATTGAGTGTATAATCCTTTGTCCTTATCCAATATAGGATAATAGCAACTGGACAGATGAATTGGGGTTACTTTCCTTGACAGGATGCCAAACTTGACTAGGGTGAGCATACAATTTATTATCCAAATTGGCTTGCTTCTGAGATTGAAAAGGAGCACTACTAACAATTATATGTTGACAACCGCTATTAACCAGGACTGTGAGGGAAGTATATAAAGGGTGCAAAGGGAATGATTTTAATGTGTTCTATATAACTTTGTATGCTCTTCTTTACTTATTCTCTACCCTTCTTGTGGCAGAGGGAGAAAATATTTAGGTTGAATAAAGGTAACATTTTGATTCAAATAGGTAAATTACAGGTTTCCTTTTTATATGTAAAACAGCATGAATTACCAAATAGGAGCACTCAAATTTGACCAGAAATTCTGAGAAAGACAATTATACAAAATCCAACAAACTCACTGAAATATGCAGTTCAATACTTCATCTTGCTTACCTCTCCATGAAAGGTCAAAAGTACCTCCTCCTGTGATATGTCTGCAATCCTGGAAAGATTGATTAAATTTCTATATAATACAGAATTGCTGAATCTAGTGAACCATAACTTATGTAATTTGTATTATACTTTATCAGTCACCTTTTAAAAGTGTTTAAGAATGAAACTTTCCCTTGTAGGCAATGGAAACCTCAGAAATACTTGCTTTCTTTATAGTAAATTTAGTAGTTCGTTTGACTTTATAATATCAAGGATAGTGTGGATTTCTTAAAGGGATTCAAATGTAAACATTGACTTATTTTAGGTCTTTAACTTTTGAAAGGGAAATGTCTAAAAATAAGATTACCTGGGAAAGAATGAGAAAAATAATCTTTTTACACATGGTGAAAGAGTGGCTAAAGAGATATTTGAAAACTTCCCTTGCTAACTCTTAATTCAAAAGGTAAGGTATGACATAAGTTATAAAAACCTATCTACTCTTGGAAAATATTATAGTATCTTGGGTTCCTCTTAAATATGACCAATTCTTTCGGCAGGAGAGTTGAGAGTTTAAAGGCCAAGTATATTCCACTCCTAGACATATAGAGAATTTCCTCTTTTTCCTTCTCTGCCCACCTCCCTTCCCATCACCCTCCCTCAATTCCTGATTCTCAGTTCATTTTAAAGCTTGACATGGGGAAATACTCAAGCAATATATGATCTCCAAATAAGTCTAGGAGATAGACCAACCACTGAAGGGTCTTGGGCATGATCCCTATGTCCTTGAGTAACAGAGTTCATGTCAGAGCTCCTTGAAAGCTATAGAATTGCCCCTAGAGTTCTCTGGGATGGAAATCTACAGTAAAAGAGCTGACCTCTGCGAACATCAGGGGGGATATAACAACACTCAGGTCACTGGAAATAAAATCTAAACTTAACATGGCCTTCAAAGCCCTGCATCATTCACCCCATTTCCTCTCCAACCCCATTTCTATCATCTTTCCCCCTTATTTTCCACCATAAATGTTTTTATATCTTTAGTGTTTGCCATTCTTCCTTTATTCCCAAGCATTTTAAAGATTTTAAACCTCCATCCTCTGGTACTGATTTCCCCTGCCATCAACTGTCTTCCTCTGGTTAAATCTTATTCATTTCTTACCAGTTCAAATACCTCTTCCCAAGGAGTCTTTTCTGATTAGGTCAACTACACATTTTCTGATTGTATTAGTGTTCTATTGCTGTAAAACAAATCACCACAAATTTAGCTAATTAAAAGAAGACAAGTTTAGGGGCGCCTGGCTGGCTCAGTCAGTTAAGCTTCTGCTTTCAGCTCAGGTCATGATCCCAGGGTCCTTGAGCCAGCTCCCTGCTCAGCGGGGAGCCTGCTTCTCCCTCTCCTCCCTGCTTATGCTCTCTTTTGCTATCTCTGTCTCTCGCAAATCAATCAATCAATCTTAAAAAAAAAAGGAGCACAAGTTTATTATCTCATAGTTTTCTTGGTTATGAGTGTGCATATGGCTTAGGTGGATACTCCTGTTCCTGTCTAATAAGGCTGCCATCAAGGAATTGCCTGGGCTGCCATTCTTATTTGAGTAGTTTGTGGCCAGCCTGGAAGAAGGAAGTGAGAATTTAATTATGGCAATGAAAGTTCAAGGGTAAGTGTCTAGCTTTGGGAGGAGTGAAGAGATAATATTAGGACCTATTCCTAGAGGAGTTTACTACTCAAGCATGGTAATAGGTATGCAGACATGGAGTGAGAAGGTACTGGATAGGGAGATAGGAGGGTAGTTGGAGAAGATAATTATAGTAAAGTTGGAGAGAGATAGGAGGGTAGTTGGAGAAGATAATTATAGTAAAAAAGTGACTTTTTTACAACTTTAAATTTGAATAAACTTAAGCCTGTAGAAAAGTTAGAAGAATACAACAAATACCTTGCACTTTTGTCTAGATACACTCTTTATTAATATTTTCCCATATTTGATGTGTTTATTTATATGTATATATATATGTGTGTATTTTGCTGAATAATTTGAAAGCTAGTTGCAGATTTTTCACCTCTAAGTGCTATAGCCTCTATCTTGTAGATATATGTTCTCCTACTTAACCATGGCACTGTTATCATGCTCAAAATATTTTATACTGATGCAATAATATTACCTAATATATAGTCTATATTCAAATTCTCATTGCCTCAATAATATCCTTAATAGATTAAAAAAAATTAATTGCAGTATAGTTAACACAGTGTTATATTAGTGTCAGGTGTTCAATATAATGCTTCAACAACTTTATACATTACTCAGTGCTCACCCTGTAAGCATACTCTTAATCCCCTTCACCTCTTTCACCCATCCCTCCACCAGTCTCCCCTCTGGTGACCATCAGTTTCTTCTCTATTGTTAAGAGCCTGTTTTGTGGTTTGTGTCTTTTTTTCTTTGTTCATTTGTTTTGTTTCTTAAATTCCACCTATGAGTGAAATCATTTAGTATTTGTCATTTAGTATTTGTCTGACTTATTTCACTTAGCATTATACTCTCTAGATCCATCCATGTTGTTGCAAATGACAAAATTTCATTTTTTATGGCTGAGTAATATTCCACTGTATGTATATACCACTTCTTCTTTATCCATTCATCTATTGATGGAACTTAGACTGTTTCTATAATTTGGCTATTGTAAATAATGCTGCAATAAACATAAGGGTGTATATATCTTTTCAAATTAATGTTTTCATATCTTTGGGAAAATACCTAGTAATGGAATAACAAGATCATATGGTAGTTCTAATCATTTTAATTTTTTGAGGAACCTCCATATTGTTTTCCACAGCGGCTGCATCAGTTTTTCATTCCCACCAGCAGTGCACAAGGGTTCCCTTTTTTCCCACATCCTTCTCCAACACTTATTGTTTCTTGTATTTTGATTTTAGCCATTCTGACAAGTGTGAGGTGATACCTAATTGTGGTTTTGATTTGTATTTCCTTGAAGAGTGATGTTAAGCATCTTTTCATGTGTCCATTGGCTATATGTATGTCTTCTTTGGAGAAATGTCTATTCATGTCTTCTGCCCATTTTTTTCTTAAATTGGATAATTTGCTTTTTTTGGTGTTAAGTTGTATAAATTCCCTATATATTTTGGATACTAATACTTTATCAGATATGTCAATTGCAAATATCTTCTCCCATTCAGTAGGTTGTCTTTTAGATTTGTTGATTGTTTCCTTTGCTGTGAAGAAACTTTTTTTTTCTTTTTTGTGTAGTCCCAATAGTTCACTTATGCTTTTGTTTCCCTTGTGTCAGGAGATACACCTAGAAAAATGTTGTTATGGCCAATGTCAGATAAATTACTGCCTGTGCTCTCTTCTAGGATTTTTATGGTTTCAGGTCTCACATTTAGGTTCTAAATGTGAGTTTAATTTTGTGTATGGTGTAAGAGAGTGGTCTAGTTTTATTCTTTTCCATGTAGCTTTCCAATTTTCCCAATAGCATTTGTTGAAGAGACTGTCTTTCCCATTGCATATTCTTTCCTATTTTGTCAAGGATTAATTGACTGTATAATCCTGGGTTTATTTCTGGGCTCTCTATTCTGTTCTATTGATCTATGTGTCTATTTTTATGCCAGTATTATAGTGTTTTGATTCCTAGAACTTTGTAATATATCTTGAAATCTGGGATTGTGATACTTCCAGTTTTGTTTTTATTTTTCAAGATTGCTTTTCTATTTAAGGTCTTTTGAAGTTCCATACAAATTTTGGAACTATTTGTTCTAGTTCTGTGAACAATGCTGTTGGTATTTTGATAGGAATTACATTAAGTCTATAGATTCCTTTGGGTAGTGTGGGCATTTTTGCAGTGTTTAGTCTTTCAGTCCATGATAATGGGATATCTTTCCATTTGTTTGTGTCATCTCCAATTTCTTTCATCAATGTTTTATACTTTTCAGAGTACAGGTCTTTCACCTCTTTTGTTAAGTTTATTCATAAATATTTTATTCTTTTTGGTACAATTGTAAAATGGATTATTTCCTTAAATTATCTTTCTGCTACTTAATTATTAGTATATAGAAATGCAACAGATTTCTGTATATTGATTTTGTAACCTGTGACCTTACTGATTTCATTTGTCAGTCCTAGTAGTTTTTTGATGGAGGCTTTAGGGTTTTCTATATATAGTATCATGTCATCTGCAAATACTGAAATTTTTACTTCTTCCTTACCAGTTTGGATGCCTTTTATTTCTTTTTCTTGTCTTATTGCTGAGGCTAGGACTTCCAGTACTGTGTTGAATAAAAGTGGTGAGAGTGGGCTTCCTTGTCTCATTTCTAATCTTAGTGGAAAAGCTCTCAGTTTGCCACCTTTGAGTATGATGTTAACTTTGGGTTTTCAGAGATGGTCTTTATATTATGTTGAGGTATATTCCCCCTGGCTCTACTTTGTTGAGGGCTCTTTTCATCATGAATGGATGTTGTACTTCATCAAATGCTTTTTCTGCATCTATTGAAATGTTCATATGGTTTTTATCCTTTCTCATTGATATGATGTATCACATTGATTGATTTGTGAATATTGAAGTACCTTGCATCCTAGGAATAAATCCCACTTGATCATGGTGAATGATTTTTTAATGTATTGTTGGATTCGGTTTGCTAATATTTTGTTGAGGATTTTTGCATCTATGTTCATCACAGTTATGGGCTTGTAGTTCTCTTTTTTTGTAGTGTTTCTGTCTGGTTTTGGTATCAGGGTAATGCTGCTGGCCTCATAGAATGAATTTGGAAGTTTCCTTCCTCTTTTATTTTTTGGAATGTTTTGAGACCAATAGGAATTAACTCTTCTTTAATGTTTGAGAGATTTCACCTGTGAAGCCATCTGGTTCTGGACTTTTGTTTGTTGGGAGTTTTTTGATTATTGATTCAATTTCATTCCTGGTATTTGGTCTGTTCAAATCTTCTATTTCTTCCTGATTCAGCTTTATGAGGTTATATGTTTCTAGGAATTTATCCACTTCTTCTAGGTTGTTCAATTTGTTGGCATATAATTTTTTAGAATATTCTCTTATAATCTTTTGTATTTCTCTGTTGTTTGTTGTTATTTCTCTTCTTTCTTTCTGATTTTGTTTATTTGAGTCCACCCCCCACCCCCGTCTGAATGGGTCTAGCTAAAGGTTTGTCAATTTTGTTGATATTTTCAAAGAACCAGCTTCCGGTTTCAATGATCCATTCTTATTGTCTTTGTAGTTTCTGTTTCAATTATTTCTGCTCTAATCCTTATTATTGCCTTCCTTCTACTGGTTTGGGGTTTTGTTTGTTCTTCTTTTTCTAACTCCTTAGGTGTAAGGTTAGGATGCTTAATTGAGATTTTTCTTGCTTCTTGAGGTAGGCCTGTATTGCTTATATAAACCTCCCTCTTAGAACAGCATTTGCTGCATCCCAAAGATTTTGGACCATTGTGTTTCAATTTTCACTTGTCTCCACATATTTTATGATTTCCTCTTTGATTTCTTAGTTAACACATTCATTGTTTAGTGGTATGTTATTTAAATCCACATATTTGTGTTCTTCCCAGATTTTTTTCTTGTTCTTAATTTCTAGTTTTCAAGCATTATGGTCAGAAAAGAGGCATGGTAGGACTTCAGTCGTTTTGAATTTCTTGAGACTTGTTTTATTGGCAAAATGTGATCTATTCTGGAGCATGTTTCATGTACATTTGAAAAGAATGTGTATTCCACTGTTTTAGGATGGAATGTTCTGAACATACCTGTTAGATCCATCTGATTCTATGTGTCATTCAAAGCCATTATGTTCTTGTTGATTTTCTGTTTGGATGATCTATCCATTGATATCAATTGGGTGTTAAAGTCCCCTACTATTTTGTATTACTATCAATTACATGTTTATGTTTGTTATTAGCTGCTTTGTGTGATTGGGTGCTCCCATGTTGGTTGCATAAGTATTTACAGTTGTTATATGTTCTTGTTGCACTGTTCCCTTTATGAATATACAGTGTCTGTCTTTGTCTCTTGTTACCATCTATGTTTTAAAGTCTATTTTCTCTGATATAAGTATTGCTACGCTGACTTTCTTTTCACATCTGTTTGCATAAATTGATAAATGCTTTTCCATCCCTTGATGTTCAATCTGCATGTGTGTTTGGTCTGAAATGAATGTTTTGTAGGTGGCATTCCATGGGTTTTGGTTTTTTATCCAATCCATCATGCTCTGTCTTTTGACTGGAATATTTAGTCCATTTACATTCAAAGTAATTATTGATAGGTATGTATTTATTGCCATTCTGTTACTTGTTTTATGGTTGTTCTTGTAGTTCTTTTCTATTCTGCTCTTCTTTTGCTCTCTTCTCTCAGTTTGTTGGCTTTCTTAGTGACATACTTGCATTCCTTTCTCTTTATTTTTTACATATCTATTACCAGTTGTTGATTTATGGTTACCATTAGGTTTACATATAACATTATATGCATGTTGTAGTCTATATTAACTTGATGGTCCCTTAAGTTTGAACTCATTCTTTATTTCCTCCTTGCTCCCACAATTTAGGAAATGGTGTCCTACTTTACATCCTTTTATTTTGTGAATCCTTTGACTAGTTTTTATAGATATACTTAATTTTATTGCTTTTGTGCTTCTTACTTTTCTTACTTCTACTTATGATCTTTCCTTTCCATTGAGTCCCCTTTAACATTTCTTGTAGGGCTAGTTTAGTGGTGATGAATCTCTTTAACTTTTGTTTGTCTGGGAAACTCTTTATCTCTTATATCTCTTATAGTCTGAATGATAGCCTTGTTGGATAGTGTAGTCTTGGCTGCAGGTTTTTTCCCTTCAGTGCTCTGAATATATCATGCCACTCTCTTCTAGCCTGTAAAGTTTCTGCTGAAAAATCAGTTGATAGCCTTATGGGGTTTTCCCTTGTGTGTAACTGTTTTCTTTTCTCTTGTTGCTTTTAAAATTCTCTTTTTATCACCACGTTTTCCCATTTTAATTGTATGTGTCTTGGTGTGGACCTTCTTGGTGTGGACTCCTTGGGGTGATTTTGTTAGTGGCTGTCTGGGCATCCTGGATCTAGATTTCTGTTTCCTTCCCCAGATGCAGGAAGTTTTCAACTATTATTTTTTCAAATAAAATTTCTGTCCCCTTCTCTTTCTATTCTCCTTCTGGGATCCCTATAATGTTAATGTCATTATGCTTGATGGTGTCAATGTTTCCTAAGTCTATTTTCATTTTTTATTATTTTTTATCTCTCCTGTTCAACTCGATTGCTTTCCATTGCTCTTTCATCCAGGGCCCTGATTCATTCTTCTTCCTCTATTCTACTATTTATTCCATCTAATGTATTTTTAATTTCAGTTATTGAGTTCTTCATCTATGATTGGTCTTTTTAATGTTTTTTATCTCTTTTTTAAAGCGACTCATTGAGGTCTTCCAATCTTTTCTCAAGTCCTATGGGTATTTTTATGAACATTACTTTAAATTCTCTATTAGGCACATTATTTACCTTGTTTTGTTTAGCTCTCTTGCTGTGATTTTTTTCTGTTCTTTCATTTTGGACATATTTCTCTCTTTTTGTGTAACTCTCTGTGTCTGTTTCTGTGTGTTGGGAAAGTCAGCTATGTCTCCTGTTCTTGAAAGTATTGGTCTTATGAAGAAGACATCCTATAGTGCCTTGTGGGGCAATGTGCCCTGTTCACTAGAATCTGGCACTTAAGGATGTCTCCTATGTGTGCTGTGTGCCCTACTGTTGTGACTGAGCCACTTTTGCCTTCGGTCCAGTCATATGTAATGGCTCCCTTTGTCTGTTATGGTCGGGTTTTGGTCCCTGTGTTGTTAATGGACCCATCTGAGGCTGTCTGTGTCTTAAGTTGAGTCAGCCCAAGCATTTGTGAGAGATGCAGTAGCACTGAACTGTAGGGCACTTTCCCTGTGTTGTCCCCTGAGAAACTTTTGTAGGTGGGTGGGAGCTGTGGTCAGACCAGATGTCTGCCCCCAGATCACTGCTGAGGCTGCAGTTGTACTGGTCTGCGTGGTTATCTTCTCCTCTCTCCAGGGCAGGAGTCACTTTGGAGTGGTGCTGGCTCATGTAGGGGCAGCATGAACACTGTCAGACTTGTGTCACTGCTTTGGTTGGGCTCTGGCTAAGGGTGTATTGGAGGGGACAGGTCTACAGAAGAATGTGGGGTGGGTAATGGCAGAAAAACTCATGCCCAGGCTTGGATGGAGGGAGCATTTCCACAGTAGAATGCTGGGTTGGAGTGTGATCTTAATAAACTTGATGGAGAGTGTTGTGCTGTGCTGGTTCTTACAGGTATCTGTGTGTCTAGTCTGGGGGGTGGGGATGGGAAGCAGTGCCTGCCAGTTTTTTGTTGTTGTTGTTGTTGTTGTTCTTGGAGAAGTCTTCTAAAGATCCCTGTCCCTCCAGCACATGTTTTGAGATTAATAAATCTTCCCATACACCCCAGGAGTGTTTCAATCTGCTGCTTCTTTGCTGTATCTCCACAGGACTGTTTATTGTTCTGTCTCTTAAAGGTCAGACACTCAGTAGCCTATGGCCCCCCTGGTTCTCACAGAGCCCAGCTAGCTGATTTTTAAAGTTGCAGGTGTTAAGCCTTGTTGTTTGTAAAACTCAAAAAATTATGCTCCTCTGGTTTTCAAAGTCAAATGTTCTGGGGATTCATCTCCCCCATGCAGTTTTCCCATACCTGGGGTACTTGTATGAGGGTTTGTTTCTTTTCCCTCTCTGTACCTGTGTGGTCCCTTCCTCCCTTGGACAGTCCCATCAGGCTGTTTACTTCCTGACAGTGTCTGTACCCCTTATACCCTCTTCAATGTGGCCTCTTCTCTACATTTAGCTGTGGAGACTGTTCTGCTGGGTTCAGGTTATTTTCTGGGTTATTTACACTGAAGTGTAGGTTATTTAATTTTATCCATAGGACAAGGGAGCTTAGGATCCTCCTACCCCACCATCTTCCCCAGAAGTCTAAGGTGGCTCAATTTTGTTCTCTATAGATGTTTTTTATTGTGTCTTTTAAAATATCCAGTTTTGTGGAGCATTTAGAAATAAATCTAGGAACATAAGATTTCTAGCGTATCTTTTGTAAATGTGTAGGGTGATATATTTTTGCATTCTTTTCAAAAAAGTCATTGTTTTCATCTTTCTACCAATGGGAAAGCACAACTATCAGTCAAGTATATGTGAGTATGTCTGGGTACATAATAATGGCTTTTACTTAATGGAGTTAGAGCGAGTTTTCATCTTTAGTTAAAAGTGCATCTTTGCTTATTGGATGCTAGCTTTCATATTTAAATTGCATTCATACTTGATCTTTTGGCCAAAGCAGCAAGAGGCAAGTTAAAAAAATCTATTCCTCTTAATTTAAAGGCAGCGATTAAAGGAGATTCAGAGCTTTGAAACTGTTGTGAGTATTCTACTTAAGAAAATAAACACTAATTGAAAGGACTAATCAAAAGCTCATCATCCTGAAGGGCACTTGGATAGTTCACAAGTGTGCAGCTTAGGTAGACAAGGTGCTCTTATGAGGACCTCATCATTCTGAGTACAGAGACCTTAAGCTATGCATTATCTGATTCCCCATAAAGAGTGCCTATTTATTATGTGAAATTTTATCTGCCGTTAACTTCTTTCATAATTTTGCAGATAGATTATAAAAATAATTCATCATTTCCTTCAAGAAAGTCTTCCTTTTGCCAATCTGTAGTCTATGTGCATTTAATTCTATCAAGTAGTCTTTACAAATATTTGGGCAAATAAGCTATCATTGCCACTAAAGTTGTGCTCTTTAAACATACATGAATAATTAAACACGGTCCCTTTTATTGCACTCACAAGGAGTTTTTCCTGTCCTAGTAGTGCAGCCCTCTTGGGTTAAACCCTTACCTATGGGCTTAATGAAAATATAGAGTTGAAAAAGCCATTTGAAGATTTTTTTTTCAGATAATTCTAAATGATTCAGATAATTTTCTAAGCAACAAAACTTCCTGTAAATGGAATTTCCCCCTTACCAGGCTATAAATCAATACTTGTTAGCTCTAATGATGAATTGATGATAAAATCTAACAACTGTTATCTGATGAGAAGATCACTGTTGGGTTGATAGTAGGGAATGGGGGTTTACTGATTATCTGGGAAGCTTGTTGTTGAGACTGCTGCTGCCAATGGAATTTCATTGGTCATTACAAGTGCACATGTGCAAAATTGGGTAAAGTGAGCAAGGAATGAAATTCAGCTACATAGTTCAAACAATCTGATATGAGTGTTTAAAAAGTATCATGAAAAAAATTTATAATCAATGTGCATGTAAGTGTTGCAAAATTTGGTAGTAAGAGGAATTTAGTTTCCTTCTCTGGATGCTAAATCATCCATTTATAGCTACTTTCGAGTTGCCTTCAGGTTTGGCCTTCACATTTGCCTTTTCACTATTATCATATTGAATTCAATATAAGGATGCAACTTTCTTACTTTTCACATTTTAATATATAAATATTTCAAGTTCAAATTTTCAAATACATAGGTCATTAAATCTTTCAAAGGTATTGGTACAGTCTGATGCTTGATAGAAAAGGAGTCCAAAGAGTGGGAATTCATCTTCAAACCTCATTATGGTAAACTTTTAAGAAGATGTAATCAAATTCTTTCATTTTATCAAATTCTTCATTATGAATTCTAAGCTGGGTTTAGAATTGCTGCCATCATGTATCTCATGAAAATATATCTCATAAGGTTTTCTGACCATTATTTTCAATGTTCCCCATCTATCTGCAAGGAGGTGGATACCTTCTAGGTCTCTGCCACTAGTTCATGATGTTCTTTTTATGCCCTCCTGTCCCCACACCTCTCAGTGAGCACATTGCATGAAAATGGAAAATACTAGAGGATGTAGGATTGGGTTCTTTTCTGAGTGGCCATCTTCAGAAACCCAAATAGGATACCAGAGTTAACTTAAGTAGAGCTTTAGAAGACCCTTCTAAAGATTGCTGTGAAGTTATTATAAAATCATCTCTTAAGTTGGATTATATAAAGGTACTACTTGATAGATAAAAAGAATACTTTATTATCCAATTGGTACACTTTTGGGAGTGAAAGAAAAAACTATTAATAATTAAGATAACAAGTATAACTGATACTATCCAGGCAAAGCAGAGTGTGTACTCACCCAGTAATAATAGTAGCTACCATGTAGGGTTCTTGTGAAGATTCAGTGGCAAAATGTATGCAAGACACTTAGCTGTCACGTGGGAAACATTCAATACATGGTAGCTGTTTATATTAGTGTTATTTTCCATGTCTCCTACTTTGGGCAACAAAGCAATGAACTCATAGTGACTTGTTTATTCTCTTTTTCTTTTAGTAGATGCTGCTAGGTCTAGCAATGAGGTAATGAGAGTTTAATTATATAATCATACAGAAGCCCTTTGAGAGGGAAAGGAACTTTTTATCTATTTAATTATATCTGCTATAGTTATTCTTCACCAAAAGAAGGAAAATCTGTTTTTAAAATTTAAAAATACCAGACACCATATCCTGTCTTCTCTACATACCCAGCTCCCTAGCTTCATAGTTACTTCCACAAAAAGCTACATCTACTGACTGAACTGTGTCATAGCTTTTGGTTTTACTGGGGCAGAAAAAATTGGGGAGTAACTAATTTATTAGATTAATAGTTTCTTGAAAGCAGTGATTTTTTCTATTACTTATTTCCTATGTTTATCACAGTACCCAGCACATAGTAGGAACTACTAATATTGATATCAACATCAATATATATTTTATAATATCAGTTTAAGTATTTGTTAAAATAATGAAAGTATGAAGAAGTGGATTTTAGCAGCTAAAAATCAGTAGTATGCAGCAGTGGCCTATAGTGTTATTCTATAACCAGTTTTCTACCATGATAGGGAACTTTCCTGAGCTCCAGCTAGAACTTGTAGGGTCATAGAATCAAGGAATTTAGGAATTTTATAACTGCAGTTGGTGCCAAGTTTGGAGCTGTTGGCTAGTTAGATTGGTCTCCTGTTTTAACTGATTGTAAAAGAAAAAAAATCAATAAAGCTAACCTCCAATATTCTCAGTAAGTCTCCTTGCTATACACCCTACAAATTTCAAACTTGGAAGTTTCATGTATACACTCATATTAGTTGTTTATTGTTTATTAGGATTTAGCCTCTTTGTCGATGTATTGAGAATTGTATACAATTTTTTATCTATGAAAATGGAAAATATGAATTTTATCTATTACTTCCATAGTACAGAATTCTAAAAGCCTCATCTTAACCCAGTCATCTGTACTTGCTGTCCTCTTAGAGCTGGACTTGGGACACTATGCAGATACATTTCTATCATCCCTCATGTTATTTACAGTTGGTACAAGTTAGCCTTGATTAATGGGATTGATGCTTTTAATGTCAGGGGAAATATGTGTTGCGTCCTTTGCAAAACTCTTCAGGTATTGTGTGTTGTTTTAATCCATACAGATCAGTGCATAGTTTTTGCTGTTGTTTTTATTTCTGATTTTTGCTTCCAAATCTTAGGGTCAGCAGTCCCATGCCTGAGGGTAGAGAAAGAGTTGGTAGGGAGTACCACTCTAACACTAATGTTCAGACCTGGGGCCCTCTTCCTCACCCCACCAAATTTGGCTCCATTCCAATGGATAAACCTGCCTCTCGTGTGTGAGGGTCTAAATTGTTGTCAGTGAAAGGTGGAGGTTGGTAGAAGCCTATGTCTGTGTGTGTTGGATGGGTTTTAGAGCAGGTTGTTCAAAACATTCATGGGTGGGCACCTGTGGCACTGGGGCACAGAACCTTATGGCAGGGAGGATGTGGGGAATGATGAGTTTTTGGCCTTTCTCACTCCTAACCTCTGGTCAGATTTGAGACTAATAGGATATTGGTCCTGCCTCCCTGAGCCAAAGAAACAAGTTCACGTTCCTTCCTTCCTTTCTTTCTCTTCCTCACATTGTCCTGTAAAACCTACCTTCCTTGTTCATTCTTAGAGGAAAGAGAAACTGGAAATTCACATTTTTTATTATATAAATGATGATAGATGTTAACATGATAAGAGTTTCTACAACTTCAGCTTCTTGTGCCAAGAATACTTCTATTATTTTAAAAGTATGATATTCATGTATATGCTGTGAAAATGTTGTATCATAGGAATACATAAATGGTCAAAATGTCATAAGCATATCCATAGGAAGGGCTACTGGGCATGAATAGAAACCAATAGTATATGGAACTAATTAAATTTAGCAAGACTTAAGGTCAGTTAGTGAGTCTATGCTTGGTAAAAGCAATTCTATTCTGGGGGTATGGATGGACATCATAGATGAGTGATCAAGATTTGCATACTTCTTTCTAGTGTGGACCGTTCTTTCCCAAGTGCTGGGGAGTTCAGAGCTGTCTTGTAGAGTTGGCATGAGACACCAAACTCATTTTACAGAGCAAAATTTTCCTTAGGCAGAACTAGGAATAGTATTACCTATCAAAAAATTATACATCCGCAGTAGTTTATATTTTTAAAGGCAGTTTAGCATACAAGTCACCAGAGTTACAAAGCCTATACTATGTTTTATATACTGTTATTAATCCCTCTGTTTGATTTAGGGACCCAAAAAAAGAAATACCTCTAAGGCCATATGCGTTCTAATTTCTGCCTCAGCTCCCTGTGTTCTTTGACATTAGCCATTTTATTTCTCTCCATTTCATTGCCCACATCCCTAAGATAGGAAACAATATTGGATAGTTGCAAAGCAAACATAAATGATTACATTCATGTTAAATCATCTTTTAGAAGTGTGTGAACAAGATTAATACTAATTTAAACATTTGATCAATAAAAAACAATGGATGCCGTTTTGTGTATTGTTTTGTGTATTGTTACAAGTAAAGGGCAATTGTATGCCAAGAACAGTAGAAAAAATATGACGGTGTTAGATATATTCCTGGCTTGAGCAGTGAGATTTCTTATTAAGGGACAATATTAGAACGCTTTATGAAGTTTATGAACTTGTAATTTGCTCCTGTAATTAGATGAGACTCTGTCAGACCCATCCTTCTACAGTTTCATAATTGAGGGCCTTCTGCCTACAATAGACTGTTGAATCAGATATACATATGCTTAATGGACTAACTGTTTTAAAGATTGGCGATGGCTTATGCAAAATAACAATCCTTAGAACATTTTAAAGGCTTCCTGCCACAAATTGCTTTTGCAATTTTCATTTCATTTTTAACTATAAAGTTAAGGCATCTTTAGTTATTTTTATTTTAAATTGCTCCTGCTGTTGTTCTCCTTCTAGAAAGTAGCCACTATTCTTTTTCCTTTCTCCTGGCCATTGTAATCTTTCTTACATGAATAAAAACAAAGTGGTTTATTTTTTTTAAAGAGTTTTTAAATCCTCCCTTGCAGTTGCAAGGAAAATGCCTTATCATTATCAAACTGAAAAGGGATAATGTAGTGCAGTTACAAGTGAGTTTTATCAATGAGTGTTTTCCTTGGTGTTCTTGTCTTCCAGAAACTCTTTCTGTTGCGTCCTTTAACATCTGTGGCTGCAAAAGTTAATTCTGAAAACAAAGTAGATGTGGAAAGGCAGGTGATTGATCAAGGCAAAAATTAAAATTGGGTACCAGTGGCACAGTCTCTTACTTTTTGGCCCACAGGAGTCCTGATACAAATTAATTGTTTCTGTGATTCTTAGACCTTCATCAATCAGATGTAAATTACACCATGCATGATTGGCTGCCTTTCCATTCGCGAGTTCCCCGCAGAGAGAGCTGTTGGCGGCCAACTGCTGTAGAGACTCTGGAGCACCAGCCTGTCCGTGGCCGCTCCGGGACCACAAACAGAGCACTGTAGCTGACTTGCAACCACAATAGCATGCCTGAGGATGCAGCCAGCACCCTTCCAGAGTAATTTTTGTTTAGGGCATGAGAGACATTTTTTCAAACCAGGTATAATGTTACCAAACCTTGTGTGGCCAAGGTTTGATTTTTAAACAGGGTTTCAGATAAATCTAAAAAGGATGCTAGAGCACAGAGCACCTAGCCGACAGCAGGATTGAACGTGAAATGAATCTCAAGATTGATTAGGGAAAAACAAATACAGACACTCTCAAAAACAGGTTTCCTAAGATACTTTATGTACCTTTAGAGGCAGCAGAAATAATAATAGCGGAAACTTAATTAAAGTAACATAAAAGACCCCAGCAAGGAGACCTTGTGACCATATTTGTAGCTGAGTACTGAATTTAGCCCCAAGAAATATGAGATCTACTTTTCATCTTGCAGCAATTTACCATTTCAAAAAAACTCATATAAAGGACGTGATTAGAAGCTACAGAGTTGCCTTACTTCATACACAAGAAAAGAAGGGTACCTTTTCAAAGAAACATCACAATTAAAATTTAAACAAATATTGGGAAATGAGAAAATTGGAATGACCTGGATACATGAAATGTAGTTTTTTTTTTTATCTGAAAGCATTCATTCAGATCTTCTTGGACTTGTCTTCACTGTAATAAATTATTTGTGTTTATGGATTGCATATTTTAAAAAATACCTGATAAATGCTATTTGAAGAAAGTAGATTGGCCCTTAGGGCTGGAGTCAAGGACTAAGATTGCCTGAATTCAAATCTTGGCTAAGTGACTGTGTGACTTTGATGTATTACTTAACTTGTCCAGTATTTGGTTTCCTTATCTATAAAGTGGACATAATAATAGTTCATATTTTAGCAGACTTTGTAGCATAAAGGAGGTAATTCATTTCCAACAGCCTGATGATCAGCAAGTGTTAAATACATGTTAATTATCATTATTATTTTATATGTATTATCTGTAACTCATTTAAACCATTATAAAAAGTGAAAATTTTCCTTTTAAGAAATCATTTCTCAATTGAAACATGAACAACTCCTTAATGGGAAATCCCTATAGGTTTCTAGGGACACATGTAACTATAAAATACATTTTCTGCTTCTGTATTGTTTTGCTATTGAGGGGGCTCTTCTGTGATTATATTGTGAACTCTCATCACTGGGTAATAATGTTTATTTCAGTGTTTGAGGGTTATAGAAATAAATAATAGAATAAGATGACATTTGTGAAAGTGCTAGGCAGGGCCTGGCTCACAATAGGTTCTAAATAAATATTAGCCTTTTAGATACACACTTACCTTCTGTATAGCAAAGGGAACGTACATTTAGCATTCCAAACAAAAAACTGTTTTTCACCGTACCATTGAAGCTTGAGATATTCCTATGAACCACACAACATTTTTTTTTAACTTTTCTTTTATCCCATGGCAATTCTCTTCCAGCCGTTCTGGGGCCATCACTTGAATGTCCCTGAGTGGTGGTATCTACTATAGTCTAAAGATACTGGTACCTTATAATGTCAGTGGAGACAACTGGACTCTAAGAAAGACAGTGAAGCATATAAAGTGCCTCCTGGGTGCTTAGGAAATCTTGCTCTTATTGGCTGACTGTAGATAAGCAAGCACTCATGTTGAAATACCCCACTTGGCAAGGAGCTTCATCTGGCCTCTTAGAGCCGGTGGCAGCTGCCGGTTGACAGCCTGCAAAAAACAGAAACTGTCTCTCCTACAACTGCAAGGAACTGAATGCTGCTAAAAACCATTTGATCAGGAAAGCAGGATCCTTCCCCAGTCTACATTCCAGAGGAGAACCCAGGCATGACCAACATCTTGAGAGACTGAGCAGAGGACTCAGTTAAGTAAGCCATTTCTAGATTTCTGACCTACCGAAATAGTGAGATAATAAATGTGACTTTCTTTTTAGGCCACTGAATTTGTGGTAATTTGTTAGGCAGGAAAAGAAAACCAACACAGATTTTTTTTTTTCTCATTTAATCTTAATGCAGAATCCTTGCTTCATAGGGAAGTGGCTTTTAATTTAGGCACCAATGACTTCTTGGGTTGAAATTTAGCAAGGCGTACCAGGCACATATACAGCTAAGAAGCCCTTACCTTCTGCTCCATTATCTATACCTGAAAAGATAAGTTTGAATCCTCACTCTGCCACTATTTGGTAGATATATTCTCTCCGAGCCTCAATTTCATCAGCTGTAAAATGGAAATAATACCACCTAGTTTTTAGGATTATTCTAAGGATTGCCTGAGCTAGCCAACATAAAATGTTTAGCATAGTACAAAGTTAATAACAGATGCTCAATAAATTATAACTTTTTATTAATAATGTCTGGGGACTACCCTGTATTCTTAGGTTTTGTACAATGCCAATGCATGTAGGGAATTAAGAGGTTGATATGAATGCATTAACCATTGAATATATTCTAACAATAACTTGATCATGAAGACTTCCCTTTTTATGATAAAGAGATTTGATTCCTTGAGGTTTAATAGAATGAGATACCATGTGATTGTTTGAAAAGTTTTTGTTAAAAAAAAAACACACACAAAGAAAGTAATATTTGGTAAGGAATCTTTGCCCTGTGAAAGTCAAAATCCTGAATTAGGAGGAAGAAAGAAGACAAGCCTTGTTTGCACCTATTTACAACATCTGTTTGAAACCTGACATTATTTTGATGATCTCTTCTACTCTTCCCTTCTGCGCCAAACACTGTTTCAGATCAGCAGAGAAACTATTAAAGGGACTTCTGACTCTTTCTTTCACAGTTAATACAGCATAACTTTTGTTATGAGATACCAAGAAATTTTTTTCACTATAGCTCCAAAATAAGCATTTTAAAAATCTTAATATGTTGTTTTTCTTTGTATTGCCATACAACTTTCTTTTAGAAAATAAGACGAAATGATATTTTAATCATACCAACCAATAAAATATCTTTCTCCTTATCTATTCAGTTCTTAGTCATTTGCTCATCAATATTGTTGAGTATCTACCCCATGCCATGTACTATCCCAGGTACTAGGAATAGGGTGGTAAAATGTAAAATGCCCTGAACCACAACTTGTACCAGTGTCCTAGGATTTAAGACTTTGATTTCAAACTTTGATTTCCACAGTAGTTCAGGCAAGATGAAGAGCCTTTGAGTGGCTTACAAAAAGCACTAAGATGTGGCATTTAGCATTACAATGCAAAAGGCAAATTTGATTGTTGGTTTTCTTTACTTCTTTTTCCTGAAAGTCAAAGATATGCAGGGTAGTATAGTAAAATATAAACAAATGGTGGTGTACAAATAAATACATGCACAAATGTTTAATTGAGGATAATGACTGGATTTTATTAATCGAGGTTTTACTGTATAAACTCTTGGTTCTTTTCTATCCCCAAGTAGTTGGAAAGCAAATAAATATTAAATATCATGCATGAAGTCTGATAATTTGTCTTTTAAGTTCTGCTTATTTTTGGCCCTTAAGCATACGAACTTAATAAGCTTACAATAAAAGTGTAATTCAATACCCGTAAGATGTGCAGTTATTTACTACATATTGGTATGTAAGTATGTATGGGTAGAAACATAGATGCATCACATATATTTTTGCACAGATGGCCACAGGGGTAATGGGATTCAAAGAGAACTAGAAGACATTGTGGTAGATTGAGCATTCTAAAAATTATTTGTTGCCTTTTCCTGCCAACCCCTCCCTGCTAGAGAATTATACTTTTCCACCCTGCTGGCATCGGGATTTGCTTTGGTTAGTGTAATGTGATGAGAATGATGTGTACCACTTCCTAACTAAAGTTTTAAGAGCCATCATGTAGTTCCATGTTACTCCTTTCCCTCTGTAAGAGACCAGAAGTTTCAACTAGCAGTTGCTTCTTCACCATGGCTATCTCATTGAAGAGGATATTGAGTTAGAGTGGTAGCTAACCCACAAATGAAAAGTAATGTGAGCAAGAAATAAACATGTTTTTAAGTTATTGAAAATTTTTTTGTTGCTTCAGCATAACTTAGCTTAAGTTGGAGGAAACAGACAATATAATAGCTAATATTGAGTAGTTTCTGTGGGCCAATAATGATGTTTGTCAATTTCACACTTGTCTCATGTGATCTTCACAATAATTCCATGAGTTAAAAATGATCACTTCCGCATTTCACAACTAAGAAAACTGCAGCTCATCAAATTTGTGTAGGGTTGATGAGCTAAGAAGGTATATGAAATATAAATAGGAACATACATCTGGCTAATTTCTAAATTTCACCCACAGAGTCCTGCCTTATGGAACTTTAGAATTAGATATCGTATAGTGCACTATGTTCATTTTGCAAAAAAGTAACCTCAGGTCCTCAATTGTCATATGTAGTATAAAGCTGACAATTAAACCATTCATTTCCTGAGCTAGAATTCAAACCTGTAATCTCATGGTCGTGCACACGTGGGCACATGTGTGTATCTATATAGATATAGGTAAAATTATACCTTTGTAAATATGGAATATATAGGGCACACATATCATATTTATATGTCTTTTTGGTATTAGAACAATAAACTTTAAGAATTAGCTTATTGTAACATGTATTTTACTAGTATAATAGTGTAATACCTAGACAAACAATGAAAATGTTTTTGAATTATTATTTTATATCTTATACTAACAGATTCATTTTGATTTATATGTTATGGACTCTTGATTATTATATAGTGTCATTTATCATGATTTCCCTTTTCCTTACAGTATAACAATATAGATAGGATTATCCTATTTCTTAAAGGTGACTTGAAATTTGATATTATAATTCTTGCTTAACTTGTTAAAATAAGAATTGTTTGCATACAGTTAAAATGTAGTTATACATTATTTAGAGAAATACTTTAGCTTTATTAAATGAAATATATAAATCCATTTTTTCTTGTTAGAAATATCTACTTAAAAAGAAGAGAAAAGTTGGGGTGCCTGGTGGCTCAGTCATTTAAGTATCTGCCTTTGGCTTGGGTCATGATCCCAGGGTCCTGGATCAAGCCCCACATCCGGCTCCCTGCTCAGCAGGAAGCCTGCTTCTCCCTCTCCCTCTGCCTGCCACTCCCCCTGCTTGTGCTCTCTCTCTCTCTGTCAAATAAATGAATAAAATTTAAAAAAAAATAAAATAGAAAAGTTAAAAAATTCCTTTTTTACAATCTTGCATTACTAAACCATGCAAATATATAAATGTGCCATAAAGCCTATTAATAGGCATTTTGTTTACATATTTTTATCTCAATTATCTATGCCCATAGGACTCATTCAATCAATTTTTCACTAAGTAGTTTTCAAAATATAATTACTCTTATGGGTAGGTCTATGAACAGCAGTGTCATTTATACTATAGTTCACTAATTGCACTTCGAAGCCATTATAATGAATTATACCAGTACATTCTTCAAGAAGATCAGTTAATGCTAATCATTTGTATCACATATATCATTTAGAAGAGATCCATCCATAAAGGTCTTTCATTTATGGCCTCATTTCTTTTTAATTCTCTTGTAATGCAAGTTAGAGCTGTAAATATATACAGCATGTGCTTTTGTTACCTGTTAGCCTGGTGGACTTTGATTCTGAGTTAAGTATTCAAATCTGAGACAAATAATATTCTATAGTAGATGCAAAATTATTTACTTTGAGATCCTGTGTAATAATTACTCTTACATAATTAAATTATTATTATATATAATAATCTATATTTGGATCAGATTTTAAGAGCTTAAATAAAATCTCATTCCCCTACATTTTTTTAATCATCTCCCTCAGTGTCCCCAGCCCATATTTTTGCATTTCTTTTCATTCTCAGGAGAACTGGTATTTATGTGTCTCTCACTTAAAGTTAAGTGACAGGAAAGCTTATGTTTTTAAACCTATACATATAATGGGAAGATTTTATAGATAATGAAAAAATATAATAGATAATAAGCATATTGTCTTATGATAAAACAATCTTGTAGACCCAGTATCATGGTAGAAGATGACATAAATGCATTGACAAAAATATTGAAAAGTCTCCCTTAAAATATTACTTATTTGTAAAAAGGACCTATGAAGTGGTTGTGCCTACAACTGAGAAAGATTCTTATGAGAATCCTTTTTGTTATTGTCACATATATGAAAAGGCAAGTACAATTTGAATATTGTAGAAGCTGATTCATTGTGAAGTATTGATTTTCTATTCAAAACAATATTTTTTTAAATAATATTTTTTCTTTTTTTTTTAAAGATTTTATTCATTTATTTGACAGAGCACAAGGGGG
Source organism: Callorhinus ursinus (assembly GCF_003265705.2). Classification (NCBI taxonomy): domain Eukaryota; kingdom Metazoa; phylum Chordata; class Mammalia; order Carnivora; family Otariidae; genus Callorhinus; species Callorhinus ursinus. The sequence continues at coordinate 18,446,532 of NW_027397068.1, forward strand.
GAGCAGGAGAGGGAGAAGCAAGCTCCCCACTGAGCAGGGAGCCCGATGTGGGACTTGATCCCAGGACCCCGAGATCATGACCTGAGCTGAAGACAGATGCTTAACTGACCGAGCCACCCAGGCGCCCCAATATATTTTTTTTCTTAAGGAAAGAAAGTTCATGTTGTCTGTTATCATAATTAGAATTTCTGACCTCACCTTATGAAACCAGGCATAGAAGGAAAAGAAGATGGCTTTCGTGAGTCTTTATGAGATGCAGTGAAAGCTGACAATATATGACTGATTATGTATAAAGTTCAGATTCTACACAATATCATATTTAATTCTTCCCTAAATAATATTTTTGTCCCTATTTTATAAATAGTAAAACTGAGACTCAGAGAAAAAACTTGCCCAGTATTACACAGTTATGAGATAGCACTGGGCTCTAAAGCTATTAGTTCTACTCCAGAATTGAAACTTCTGTGTTACACTGAATTTGGTGTGTGATTGAATATCGAGATGTGGCTATAGCAGGTTATGGCACACAGCATACTTGCAAAACTCCATTTTACAGGGGGAAAATAAACCAGTGCTCTCCATCCTTATAAAGACCCAGAACTAAGAAAACATTTAGCTGTGTTGTCTCTAGATGTCTTATCTTGTCTTTGTAAGAAAAATGAACATCTTAAAGTTACTTTCCATTTGATATGCTTAATCATACAGTAAAATATCATTTTAAAATATATTAAACATGGATTTAAGCCAAAATTAATTTCCCCAAAACACCTTCTAACAAAAGCCCAAGATTAGTTGTTCTATCTCCTAACACCAGTATCATATTTCACTCCCTTGCATTTATGTTGCTGTTACCTTATTTAAAAAAATACTGGTATTTAGGATATATGTTGGGTTGTCTTGGTTTTCTGTTTTGGTTTGGTTTTGGTAGAAATTCAAAGAAGAGCTATTCTGTTAAGCATTCAAATGGAATGCTGGACATGGAAGTCAGGATTTCAATTTCCAAGAATGCTATGACAGGGACTAGATTTATCCTTTCACTTTAACTTAAAAACTGGACAAATTATGAAACAACAGTTTTCAGAGTTTGGACAAGAAGCCATACAGGATAATGATTCCAGAGAGAAGAGACACATCAGGGAGAACCCTATGATCACCATAGCATATTGACTGGAAAGCATTTCCAGGATGCAACCTAGGTAAGGGCAATCGGAACAGAGACTGCTGGTCTTGCTGAGTTAAAAATACAGACATTTAGGGGTGGGGAGTTCAAAACCAATAGAAATAGTGCGGAAAAATATGACAGAGGAGGGAGCCACAGAAAGAGAGTTCTGGAGATGACTTAGGGGTCCCCTTGAGTCTTTGGCTGAATACTGATCTATGTAGGTAAGTGAGGGTACTATCTGAGGCCAAGGAAAGAACCAGTACGAAAGAGCAGGCAGAACAACCCTGGAAGCTCACGTAGGGCTAAGAATAGTATGTGTTCCTTCCAGCCAGAATGGAAAGAACTCCTAACATATGAGGCCTTGTAAAGAGCTCAGAATGGTATTGCCTTAATAGTGGGTCCAAATTGGCCCTAAACTACTGGCTTCCTAGGACCCATGCTAACAAAGCTGAAAAGCAGGGCTCAGAGTCAAACTGATTCTAAATAATTTAATTACATCCTAGAACAAACCTCAATTATATTTAATGCAATACAATAAAATTCAGCACCCAGAAAAGTAAAATTTAAATGTCTACTTCCAATGAAAAATATCAGACATACAAAGAAACAGGAAATGATGACTCATAACGGGAGAAGTTTAATCAACAGAAATAGACCCATATGATAGAGATGATAGAATTAGCAGACAAGGATTTTATTTTATTATTATTTTTTAAAGATTTTATTTATTTATTTGACAGAGAGAGACACAGCGAGAGAGGAAACAGAAGCAGCGGGAGTGGGAGAGAGAGAAGCAGCCTTCCTGTGGAGCAGGGATCCCGAAGTGAGTCTCAGTCCTAGGACCCTGTGATCATGACCTGAGCTGAAGGCAGACACTTAACAACTGAGCCACCTAGGCGCCCCCTAGCAGACAAGGATTTTAAAACAGCTATTATAAATAACATTTATTATGTTCAAGAAGGTAGAGGAAAGGATGATATAAATAAGACCTAAATTTCTAGATGAAAAATATAACATCTGAAATGAAAAATATTCTGGCTGGAATTAATAGCAGATTAGACACTACAGAAGAAAGATCAGTTAACCTGAAAATATAGCAATGGAAACCATCCAAAATGAAATACAGAGAAGAAAAAGACTGGGAAAAATAACAGAGTATTAATGACATATGGTACAATACCATGTAGTCTAATGTGCATGTAATTAGATTCCCAAAAGGACAGAAATGAGAGGGCTCAAAAATATTTTAAGAAATAATAAAAATTATAAACCCACAGTTCTGAGAAGCTCAATGAAGCCCAAACAGAAGAAACATCAAATGCACACAAGTAGTCATTGTAATAATTTCTAATCTCTTTATTCTAAAGAGTTATTGAGATTATATTCCCATTCTGTAAGTGAGGGACTTGAAGTCCAGAGTGTTGGTTTGCCATGGTCCATGGTTTGTCTCTTGGGTCTTGGTGGTCAGTGGCCTTCCCTTCTTATCCTGAGTTCAGCCCCATGAGGTTTTAGGATGCTGGCTGGTGGACCACATTTTCCTTTTGATATGGTACCCACAGACTCCAAAGGTCAAGAATGTTTAGCTCCACATAGTCTATGTAAATACCACATGTATTTTTTCACCATGCAAAAAGCATGTGGAAAAATACAAGATGCTGAGTACTAATGAACAAGTAGGAATTGGGGGAGAAAACTATTTGCAAGCAATGTTTGATTTTGGAGACTATTTTAATTTGTGGAGAAAATAATAGAATTTGTAGATGAGGAAGAAAACTGGGATGATTGTTTATTACGAATGATAAAGAAGAAAGAGCAATTTAAGAGAAATGATAGAGAAATGAATAATTGAGGAATAAGATTGAAAACAACAAAAACAAAAGATAATGCTATACAAAGATAAACTGGTAAATCAAAATCTTTGTAACCAGGATCCAAAAATTAAGAGATGATGACTTTCGGCAACTGTTTTCACAGAGGTGTTTTTCCCCCCTTTTACTATTCAGTTTCCTAACATCTCCTGACTAAACTGCATAGCATTATCACTTCTCTATTCTAATCTCTCTCTTGCTGCTTAAAATTATCACTCTTTTATTTCAAAATGTGGCTTTTTATCCTTTGATCCACTAATTGGTTTTATTATCCTCGAACCCTTCTTCCCTTCCCTATGTGATGCCTGATGATTTTTTTTTTTGTAAAAAATCAACTAATTCCCAATATTTCACACTCCTCCCTCCCAGTTCTTCCCCTTTCCTCTGGATGTTTAGAGCCCTGGAATGCAAAGACTCTATCAGAAATTTCAGTTGTTTCAAGCACTGAAAATCCCTAATTAAGGTTGAATATGTAAAGTGCATCTTGGAACATGGACATTATGCCACAAGCCATTAAGAGTTTAGGGATATAGAAATCCTATTCTTTTGTGGATCAGTCTCGTAGGAACTTAAATAAAACCTCCAGAAAGTTTTCTTTCTCAAACACCTAATCACACTTCATTATCACACTTTATCACACTATCCAGCTTTTTTTAGAATCAGGATTTTTAAAATCTGGTTTGCAAGAGGTATGTGGATACAATTCAGAGAGCAAAAATTACATCTTTATTCTCATTAACCTGTAATAAAACTTAGCACTTCCTTCACTTATGAAAGAAGGCAACAACCACAGTGGTGTTAACAGTACTTGTGATTTAGTACTAATAATAATCATTGATATTTTAATATTACACTACAATTATAGATAATTCAAAAATTATTTACCCTCATCACTATTTTAAGTTAATATCATTAGAAATGTTGCTATATATTATTATTTAATGAAATCATAAAGAATAATAATTTGTCTTTTCATGGATAAGCTTCTGGCATTGATAGTGATGATAATTTCATGGATATATACTTATTTCCAAACTTGAATATCTATAGATTTTGATGTCAATCATACCCCAATAAAACAGTTAAAAATGATTTTCATATTGAAATTTCATGTACTTGCTTTTTTAATGTAGGTATTTGCTTTCATGAAATTAAAAACACTATCTGAGAAGGGGGTTGTGGCACAAAGACAATCTAGAACTCCTGTATTAGATAATGGTGCAGTATGGTTATGAAGGGAGGCCTGTGTTGATTTACCTGAGGCACTGCACAAGTAGTCAAGTGATTTTCTTAATGTTCTAAGACGATTCCCTTTAGCACCTCCTGCAAAAGAGTTTTCTCAGTTTGATACTATTACTCACTGGAGGAAGACTGCAAAATCAGCTTTCTGTCTCTCATGATTTAATGACAGAGATAATTAGTAAAAATGCTAATAACATGTGCTGCCCATGGAGAGAGGGCCTGTCCCTTAGAGAACAGAGATCAAATTGGAAGATGGAAGCCCAGGATGCAAGTCTGGAATCAGACTCTGGGTAGGTTCTCTCATATGTAGAATAGAGGAATTGTAATTGGCAATATTTAAGATGCCTTTCTTTTTGATATTTTGTGGATCTTCCTATGAATGTTACTGATCATAGCTCCACCAAGCATTTAGAGAAACTCTTCAAAGAATGAGTCTGCCAGATTGATCCATCCTGTCCAATTCCTCCAGCCTCTTGACCAATATACTCGTAGGTTTTCTGCTGGTCAGGAAGCTGTCACATAGTCTGGGACTGTAGATTAAGGGGCTTTATTTCATCTGCACTTCCAATTTTCTCATTTGATGATAATAATTATAATCACCTCTGAGACCAGTAAACATTGAATAAAATATCATTGATATCAAAATATCTAGGTAGAATGGGATCTGGCACACAAGCAGATGTTTAATCTATCTTACACCTCAGTTCCTCATAGAACAAAGGGAAACTAATATCTTACTGAAGACTAAATCCCAGTATTTTGAGACTTCAGTGCCATTCTCTTTGAGATTGAGCTACTAGGCCTTAGTAAGTGGATTATGTGTGGGTGTATGAACATTTGTGCAGCCAGAGTAGGACTCATGGAGTCCCTGCCTAGAGTCTGTCTCTTAGTAATTTATTAAAAATAATCATTAACTTCTCTACCTTTCCTTCCTTCTCTCTTCTTTTTGTTCTTTTTCTAGCTCTTCTGTTTGGGTTAAAAATGTTATTACCATTTTTTTTGCAATGTCTTAAATTTTTTTAAAAGATAGTTCTTGATGGCTGTCATTCATTATGATGAATAAAAATGATATGGCTGTTATCTCAAAGAGAATTCTTTTTTCTTTGGTGGCAATAGAGTGTATATGTGTGATATTTATATACATGTGTACATACATACATATATAAATACATTTATGAAACATTATACACATACACATGTATGTGTATGTATATATATTTTAACAAAACCTTCTGCTAGAAATCAATAATAAAATAAGTTCATTTTATCAGAATATACACTGAAAGCATTCATGATAGTCTAAAAATGTGAAAATAATGCCTGCAGAGAATGTGAGTATATATTGAATTCCCTTACTTTACTGTTTCTCAAACTATAGCCCTACCAGATGACATAATCTAATTGTATCAACCTAGAAATATATAGGATTTTATTTTATGTTAAAAAGATCAGTACCTTTGAAACTTAAAATCTTTCCTGTCTTTTCTCTGCTCTAAACTCATCATCAAAGGATTATAAGATGTCTTTAAGAAAAAGTATTTTATAAAATTAAATTTACTCACTTATTTCCATATATAGTTAAGTTCTTTTGATGAATACTCCCTAAATATATGGCAAAGCAATATATACTTTATTGAATGAGAAGTGAAATTTACAGTAATATATTTGATATGGACATAAGATTTCTTTTGAGGCAATTTTTTGAACTCTATTATTGAATATGATATCTTTTTATCACTTCCAACCTTATTCTAATATTTTATTGCTTTACTTCAATCTGAAAATGTTTCAAGTCTTGAATAATATTCTACTAACTTCAGAATGAAACTTATTTTTTGATTCTGCTTGGATTTTTAGAACTTTGTTTTCAAATGCATTTTAATTATAATTGAAAAATTACCCATTATATTCATGGCTCTGTGCTGACCATTAAAGGGAAGATTTTTTTTTCCCAAAACAATTCTTACATTTATTTAGCTCAACTTGAGAATATAAATTTATTCCAATGGAATAAATACAACAACTACAAAGTAGCACATCAATGAGTTTAAAACGAGTAAAAATGTGTAATTGATGCTATTAGGATTTGGGACCAAATGAGCTTTTTAGTAATAGGAAGGTTTTTCGCTGAGAATTATAAAGAATCTCTCTTTCTTTCTTTTTTTTTTTTTTGAACTGGAGGAAAAGGTTCAGAGGAGAATCAGGATGCTCAAGGTCACTGAGTAGCTAATGCTAGAGTTGCGACTATATCTCAGATGTTTTGACTCCTAGTTCAATGTTAGGTTTCCTGGGAGTCTGTATGAACTGGTCATATCTTTCAATGTTGGGTCAACCCATATAAGATTGCTTGTAATATGATCATATGAAAGTGGCCAAAGCACTTTTAGCTCTGAGCAGGAAGAAATTTGAAATTTCTTTAATATAGATAGGCTTATTTAGCACTTCTGTTATAGGAGAGATTCAACAATAATAATGCCACTATTATAATGCCATTTCTGTAATAATAGCACTTCTGTTATAAAACACCATTATTATAGAAATGCTGTTATAAGAAAAGCTCTGTTATTTAGAATTGCTTCTGCAATAAAAGTGCTAAAAAAGTTTTCTTATATTATAGAAAATTATTGCAAATTTTTCTTGCTTTGCGGTGAAATTTTCATTCCAAATCTTATTTGATTCTCCTGTAAAATGGCTCTCAGATTTTATTCTGATGACTCTGAGGCCTGGGCCAGATTGCTGTTTAGGACAGGAAATTGCTTGACAGCCAAAGTCACTTGGTCAAATAAGTTCACTTCCTATCTGTCAGCTTCTTTGAGGTCAAGTGAATCTTTCTTCCTTGCTTTTTCATTCTCAAATACTATATTTTTTATTGTCTTTCTAAAAATACCATATGCTACTTTTTTTAAAGGGTTTGAATAATTTTGTTTCACTGAAGTTAGTTACAATCTTGCTTTCACATTAATTCCATGAAACTAAACAAACATATGGTGTAATTGATTAGAACAAAATAATTTAATATTTAAATTATACCTCATTTATACTTTACATAATGGACAGGGTGAATTTCAATAACCTGCATGTTGTAAATATGAAGTATGAACTGAGGGAAAGGCATGTTTATAAATAGGGGTTTTTTTGATATCTGTATATCTTTTTTTTTTTTTTTTTTTACAGTTGATGTTTTTATTGAGAGGGCCTTAGTTCTCCAGTTGGGCTTTTTATAGAACCCTAGGATTCTCGGGCTTTCCAACTCAAGTCAGAAGATTGCCGTTTTAGACTGTTTCTGTACTAGGCTTCGCTTTGGTTAAAATAAACACTGAATTAAAGCATTGTGTCTGAAATACCTCCACTAACCATGCAGATCTATTGAGGAGTTACAGGGTGCAATCTATATATCTTAATGTAGTATTGAAACACTATGTCATCGTTTAAGTTAGGGCTGTCTCTTTTTAGAAAATTATTTATAAGACATAGTAAAGACAAGCTAGAGTTTTCCTACCATCAATATTAAATCACATAAAATCATAGGTTCACAGGTTTTAAAGAATTTTAATGATTACGCTAGTATTTTCTATATACACTTAAATATCAGAAAATACATTTCAAAATTGAAATTTTTTTCAGAATCCCCAGCAATTAAACAGATAAAAATGACATTTTACTAGCCCAAAATATTATATGTGTTCATGTTTATAATATTTTCTTCTTTTAAAGATTTATTTATTTACTTGCAAGAGAGAGAGAGAGAGAGAGCAAGCACACAGAGGGAGAGGAAGAAGCAGACTCCCCACTGAGCAGGGATCCTGATGCTGGGCTTGATCCTAGGACTCTGGGATCATGACCTGAGTGGAAGGCAGATGCTTAACTGACTGAGCCACCCAGGCACCCCTATAATATATCTTACCATAACATCAGTGAGTTTGGTACAACATGATGATCACAACATTTGAAATTATAGGTATGTATGTTGGTTGCTCTCCTCTGGATGCTTCAACTATCATTTAGTTCTGTGTTTTTTCTTGGTTGCACAGTATCAGATCATCCTGAGTAATACAGATAAGTAGTTAAAAATAACTATCCTATAAAAGAGTGTCTTCCAATGTTTTTATCCTCTTTAACGAGCAGATATAGAAGCTTGAAAGATAGAAGGAGGGAATTTTGGTTTCGAGATTGAATTGGTAACTATAACTAATAACACATTACATTCCTTCCCCAGTCAGAGAACCAGTACTTAAAGTAAAACACTAAAATTATCTCTAATACTATTCAGGACACACTTTATGTATTCATTTGTTATCATGCAATCAACTTTTGCCTGTCAGAAAGTATGTGCTATGCTTATATATCATGGCAGTGTCTAGCAATTAGCTGAATATGGGGCACACCTGTGCTGGAGAAAACACCTGCCAGAATGGTAACCAAATGGAATAACTGGTGACATAAGAAAACACACTGGTAAATGAAAAATATTTATATTTAACACATTTCAGTATGTTTTAAAAATTAAAGTTGTGAAAAGAGAGGAACAAGTATTTTTATTTATACTTCATTAATTAATTTAAATTCAACCCATCCCCCTAACTGCCTCCCCTCTGGCAACCACCAGTTTGTTCTCTCTATTTAATAAGCATCTGGGTTTTTTGTTGTTGTTGCTTGTTTGGCTCTTTCTCTTTTTTTCTTTGCTTGTCTATTTGTTTTGTTTCTTAAATTCCACATGCGAATAAAATCATATGGTATTTGTCTTTCTCTGACTTACTTCACTTAGTATTGTAGCTTCTAGTTCATCCATTATTGCAAATGTCAAGGTTTTGTTTCTATGGCTGAGGTATATTCCAGTGTGTGTGTGTGTGTGTGTGTGTGTGTGTGTGTGTGTGTGTGCGCGCACACACATCTTCTTTATCCATTCATCTATTAATGGACACTTGTGTTATTTCTGTATCTTGGCTGTATAAATAGTGATGCATTATACATAGGGGTGCATATATTTTTTTGAATTTGTTTGTTTTGTTTTTGAATAAATACCCAGTAGTGGAATTACTGGATCATGTGGCATTTCTATTTTTAATTTTCTGAGGAACCACTATATTGTTTTCCACAGTGGCTGTACCAATTTTGTGTTCTTACAGCAAAGGTTCCTTTTTCTCCATGTCCTTGCCAACTTTGTTGTTTCTTGTGTTTCCTATTTTAGCCATTTTGACAGGTATAAAGTGATGTCTCATTTGGCTTTAATTTACATTTCCCTGATGATTAGTGATCTTGAACATATTTTCATGTATCTGTTGGCCATCTGTATGTTTTTGGAAAAATGTCTATTCAGGTCCTCTGCCCACTTTTAATTGGGTTATTTGGGGGTTTTGTGGTGTTGAGTTGTGTAAGTGCTTTATATATTTTGGATATTAGCCCTTTATCAGATATATCATTTGCAGATATCTTCTCCCAGTCAGTAGGTTGGCTTTTTGTTTTGTTGATGGTTTCCTTTGCTATGCAAAAGCTTTTTTGGTGTCGTCCCAATAGTTTATTTTGCTTTTGTTTCCCTTGCCAGAGGAGACATAACTAGAAAATTTTTTCCATGGCTAAATCAGTGAAATTACTGCCTATGTTTTCTTCTAGGAATTTTGTGGTTTCAGGTCTCACATTCAGGTCTTTAATGCATTTTGAATTTGTTTTTGTGTATGGTGTAAGAAAATAAAATGAGTCTTTTTTAAATTAGATTTGAATCATATATACAAGGAAATCCTTAAAACACTAAGTTTTTCAGACAAGTATTTAAAATCATTAGCCAAATCCAATGAGCCATTCAGTTTTTGAAACCCAAATGTAATAGTTCTCCTAAGTAGTTATTCAGTACCCACATAAATATCCCTGCATCCTGGGACAGTCCATTTTGTTCTTGGGGCATCTCTGATCCTGAGAAAATTCTTTACAGTGAGCTGAAATGTTTTCCTGAAACTTGTATTATGTTCCAGGTCTACTCCTTGGGATCAGACTGAACAAATCTTTTAATATTATGGTGACTCTTCAGATATTAGAAAATGATTCTTTTTTTTTTTAAAGTTTTGATTTAAATTCCAGTTAGTTAACATCCAGTGTAATTTTAGTTTAGGTATACAATAGAGTGGCTCAACACTTCCATACATTACCCAGAGCTCATCACAACAAGTACACTTTTTTTTTAAAGATTTTATTTATTTATTCATGAGAGACAGAGAGAGAGAGAGAGAGGCAGAGGGAGAAGCAGGCTCCCAAGGAGCAGGGAGCCTGGTGTGGGACTCGATCCCAGGACCCTGGGATCATGACCTGAGCCGAAGGTAGACGCTTAACCATCTGAGCCACCCAGGCGCCCAACAAGTACACTCTTTAATTCCCATCACCTATTTCACAACTCCCCTCCTTTCTGGTAACCAGCAGTTCTCTATAGTTAAGAGTCTGTTTATTGATTTGCCTCTCTCTCTCTCTTTTTCCCTTTGCTCATTTGTTTTGTTTCTTAAATTCCACATATCATTGAAATTGTTTGGTATTAGTCTCTCTCTGACTGACTTATTTCACTTAGCCTAATACTCTCTAGTTCCATCCACGTCATTGCAAATGGCAAGAGTTCATTCCTTTTTTATGGCTGAGTAATATTTCATTGCATGCATGCGCACGTGCGCGCACACACACACATATACATATATATATATATCACATCTTCTTTATTCATTCATCAGTTGATGGACACGGGCTCTTTTCATAATTTGGCTATTGTAGATAATGCTGCTATAAACATCAGGGTGCATGTATCCCTTTGGATTAGTATTTTTGTAATCTTTGGGTAAATATCTAGTGCAATTGCTGGATCATAGGGTAATTCTGTTTAACTTTTGAGGAAGCTCCATACTTTTTTCCACAGTGGCTGTACCAGAGAATGATTCTTATATCTTACTTGATTTTCTCCATCTGAAGGCCCAATATCTTTAGGTTCTTTCAATTTTTTTCCCATATAACTTGTTTCAATTGCCCTCCATTATGTCCTCTTTTCCAAATGAGTTTCATAAGCCTATATGCCTATTAACAAATGGTACCTGGACCTGAATACAGACCTGGATGTGGGTTTGACTTTATAGAAAATCATCACTAATTATTACCCTTCTCCTACATATGAAGAAAACTTAAATTTCATTGAACTAAGCTTTCCATTAATTATGCTATTTACTCAACTTGATATTATTACCAAAAAGTTCAGTTTTTCTGCCCAAATATGCATATTTTGATGTTAAAAATCTGCTTTAGACATTTGGTTTTAGGAACTAGAATGAAAGATTTTAAATTTAATTCAGATAAATATTACTTGGACCCATTCCATTCTATCATTTTGATTTCTGGTTCTGTCAGCCATTATATTTCTTTATGTAGCCTTGTGATCTGAATATGTGATAAAAATTCTCTGTGTTTATTCAAGTAAGGAGTTAAGGAGAATTGTTAAAATCATTAGTGAGAACTGTTTGAGTGTCAGTATTTCTAAAGTTTAGATATATTGTGTCTACTACATTTGCAAAATATTCCAGTTTAACAACTTTATTATTAATTTTAAAAATTATGCTTACTGAATCCATGGTATCTCTGTAATGTACTTACAAACTATCATTCCATCCTGGAATTTCACTCAGGATTGATGTTAAACTTACCATTCTATTTGATTGTAGAAATCTCCCAACCTTTTTTCCCTGCCTGTTGGATAATTGCAACATTTTTAGTTTTTTGGTGTTAATAAAGTAAAAAAGATGGTGGCTGGTAAATTTTGGTAGTTCTAGGAAAAAGCTTACCGGTGTCCACCAACACAACTCAGAAAGTAGAATTTGCTTCAGTGAATTTGCCAAAATTCAAGCTGTTTTTCACCTTTGAGCATGCTATGAATGGATTTGTTTCTCAGGAAGGAACTTCCATTAGCCCAACTCATTGGAGACAGATGTACAAACAAAGCTATTATTCTATCAAATTATAATGAGACACAACTCTCATGGAGACCATAGAATTCTGTATATTGATTTACATAACACTGAAATTTTACTGAGGGGATTACCTTGGTAGGCATTAAATTGAATCAACTATTCAATGGAATAAGTTAGCTGCAGCAGTCTTCTCAAGCTAGATACCTTAGGTTGGGAATGAACTGTTCAAATCTGTGAGCTAGAACACCTATTTTCTTCTGTTCTAGACATAACAGTCTCTTTCAGATTGACAGCTCTTTTCATATTCATTCATTCAGTCAAGCCTTGGTTGCCTGAAAATCTTTCAGTTTCATTAGATTCCTTTTATATCTCAGATTCATCCTGCTTTATGTCAATTTTATAATTCTGAAGGAAATCTTACTTTTCTTATTTCCAAATGGAAAAAAATAGCAAATATTTATAAATTGGTGACTGACATCTGAATCCAGCATAGGCAGAATTTTTTCATCTGATTTTTTATTTCTTTTGTGTTTGACCTGTAAATACTTTTTGCAATTTGATGGTAATATTTTTACATTAAAATCTGGATTTTTGAGTACTCCTGAAAAATTATAGGGCCTGCCAGCTAAAGGGCATATGTCCTCATACCAACAACTGATTAGAACTGAGTAGTGCTGCTCACTCTAGACAGAGCCTGTGCTCCCCATTTCACTCTGTCCCCTACTGGTCTACCTCACTCATTTATACTACTTGTCTGCCCCCTAGAGGCATTTGAATTTGACAAACTTGAAAATTGTCTGTAGTTACATTTTCTTCCCACTACCCCTAAGAATACCCTCTAGCTTCCAACCATTTCCTTGAATACTGTCAACTGTGGTTCAGTAATCTTGCTCGCAAGTTCTATTAATACCCTGAGATATAATATGTCAGGTTAAAGACATTTGTCCTCATTGGAGGTGGCTAGATACATCTTGAGAGTCTCTTTAATCATGTTTTCCTTCCTTTCCATTTCCTATTCACTAACAATATATCTCCAGTGTTGAGCATTGTGTCTATTCCTCATTTAATCATTTTACTCAAGTTAGTCTTCCATAACAATAGTGAAATGTTTATCTCAATGAAAAAATTTGGTATTATGAGTAATATGTAATCATTTTGTACAGCATTCTCTGTGAACTTGTTAATAAATAAATATATTATATTGCTTTGTATGCATAACAAAAATACAAGGAGAAATATGACAATATTGCTAGGAATCTTATGCTACAGTCAGTATAAACAAAGCAAGATTAAAAAACAACGGCTCTGACCAAAGGAGAAAAAGGAATGAAATAAACAGAGCAGGTCTACCTTGGAGTTTTTTGGTGTGATTTTGCAAGACTAGAGAGACCAATAATAGAGAGATGCATTACGGGTTAGTATAAAGATGGGTTTGGCTCTCAATGAGCTGATTTAAAATGCTAACTGCTTTAGCCATGAGTATTTGGGCAAGACTTTTATGAATTGAGCCTTAGTTTTCTCAACTGTAGAAATAAAATTAAGAAAGAGTTTTGTTCTTATTTTTGAATCTTCCTGTTTTTCAGCATATTTTAGGGTTTTAGAGAAAATGGAAAATGAGAATTCAGCTTTGTAATATCTTTGTATCCCATAGGTGTTTGCCCTTAATTTTCAAGGCATCTTGCTTAATACTTACACTTACTTATTATGGATTTGATTGTGGATTTAGAATAGGTTCTCTTGCTTGTTTCGTACTGCTAACACATCTTATGAAATCTCAAAATAACTTGTTTGCACGATATCACAAATTATAAGCACAGAGATATAGGTACTACATATTTTCTTTCAATTTTGATCGACTTAGTGCTAGGAAGTTGAGGGAATAAAGGATTTCAATACTGTTTGGTCCTGAAAAACTTAATTTGCAGAATGGTTATATATACCCTAGCAGGGAAATTCTGGTAACAGTGTTAAATATGATAGAATTTTATTGGAGGCTTAAATATAGAATGGTTAAATGCACAAAAACATTACACTTAAGAATATTAAATTATTGTGATATTTTTTTCAGTAGTATAGTTTTACTGAATTTGCTCTACAAAGACTGTAACTGGATTTACTTTGAGCATTATAGGAAATGTATTGGCTTTCTTGTCTGCTGGTGACTTACTCTACCTTTAGCCTCTAACCTCAAACACCTTGTAATTTCCTCCTAAATCAAGGCTATCATATAACTTTTAATTTTGAAAATGCGAAGTACTTTTGGTTATACAATCTTGGGTTCAAAACTTGAAAATGGTACTTATTAACTCCTCAGTGTTGGATAATTTATTTAAAACTCACAGACTTGGGGCATCTGGGTGACTCAGTCAGTTAGGCATCCAACTCTTGATTTTGGCTCAGGTCATGATCTCAGGGTTGTGAGATCCAGCGCCTTGAGAGTTGGGCTCTGCACTCAAGGGGGGAATCTGCTGGAGATTCTCTCTCTCCCTCTTCCTCTGCCCCTCCCCCTTGCTCGTATTCACTTTCTTTGTCTCTAAAATAAATAAATAAATCTTAAAAAAAAAAAACCTCTTGGCCTTTTGTCGCCTATAAAATAGGGAAAATAATATTTACTCTAGAGTATGTTGTGAGAATTTATTGTCATTTAGAATATATTCTGTAAATGTTAGTATTCTCCTTCCTCCCTCCTTCCCTTCCTTCTTTCCCTTCCTTCCTTTCATTTATAGGATATGTATTTAATGCTTACATAATATGCATTTCAACTATATCATATGCATTTAAAAATTCAACCCATTGTCTGTTGGGCACCTCCTCTGGGCTAAGACACTTTGATAAGTACTGGGATTCAGAGATGAAGAAAATGTGTTCCTGTTTTTAAAGTGATAAAAACTGAAATATAAATAAACCAACAATTATAATACAGTGTGACATGTTCCATTTTTAGAAGGAAGTGTTATAATACCCATAAGCATCCAGGTCAGCCTGGAAGGTCAGGAAAGCCATCTATATAGGAGAATGCACTTTAGCTGTCAGTTAGCAAGGAGGAGGAATGATCTAGGTGGATGAGGAAGAGAATCAGGCTAAGGCCTAAAAGTACCTGGCATGTTTAGGAACCTACAAATTAACTGACGAGGCTAACACATGGGATGTGTTGGAGGCCCATGAAGGGAGCAACAAATGTGATGGTAGAAACAGAGACAAGATAATAAGGGGCTTTGTGTGCCATTTTTAGAGTTTTTACTATCTTCTACCTGGCTTTCTTCATAGTTATAATTTTGAATGGCTGCATAATACACATTATTCATGGGTTCCATTGCTTGTCCCATTTTCTCTCTAGACAATAATCCTTATGGCTCTGGTTCTCAACCTTGGCTATACATTAGAATAACCTGTGGGGGGTGCTTAAGGAAAATGAAGTCTCAGCCCACCCCTAGAGATTCTGATTAAATTGTTGTGATGGTCTGGGTGGGGGGATGTGATATCTTTGAGTGACTGTTGCCTCAAGCGATTTCATTTTTTCTATTTGGACAGTTGAGGATTTGTTCTTATTGGGGTTTTCTCATTCATTCTTTCCTTTATGTCTGCTTTAGTCTATAAGTCACTTGAGGGATCTTCTCACAAAATCATCTCATATGCAACAAAATTCAAACAAAATTGGGACCCGGAGCAATGAACATAAGATCAGGAAGTCAGGACTAAAGGAGGGCATCAAGTGTTCTGATATACAAAAGTTGAAATGAGATAAAATGAATAAAAATAATTCTTAATATAAATTTCTGAGGAAACAGCCTTTCTTATCATTTAACCATAAGTGGTATTGCTCATCTGGGAACTGCTTTAGACAAGGAATGCTGTGGTAGATGTCTACATCTATAAATCTTTTCATGTTTTTGGGGGTAGTATTTTCAGCAGAATTACTAGGTGGAAAGACTTATAACCCTTTCTAAAACATTGTACTGATTTACAACATCACCAGCAATGAAAGAACACCTGCCAGAAAATTCTGACAGTGAAGCAACATGCTAATTGTGAATTTTTTCATTGTCTCAGAGTTTTGGCTGAAAACAAGGCAATACACAACAAGTCAGTTATACAGATAGGATAATCTGGGCATAAAATTGAAGAGGACAGAGATCAGATACCTAGCATTTCTTTGAAGAGAGAGTTACTTGTGTTCTGTGGCATTTCTTCTCTCACTCCCCAAGGAGGAAGAGAGGGGATATTTCTACAGCTCAAGTGAAGTTGGATGAACTCTAAGGTAACCGTTTAGAGAGAGTGCCTGTGTCTCCTGACATGGAAGTTACACAGACTGGTATTCAACGCATGTCTGAGAAGTTCAAAAGTGACAGCCTGGCTACCTAGGCCCTGTAGAGAGGAGCCAGCTGCATTACTCCCAGATGGGACAAAGATGTTCGGGTTTTTCCTTGTCCAAATGGAGTAGGGGAAGGGAACTTGACTGTATCATCTTGAAAGGGACTCTACCCTGGAGAGTCCAGGAGTCATCTTCTGGTAGAAGCAAGTCTTCTGGGTAGGGGAAGACTTTTCCAATAGACAAAGCCTCAGAAACTACTGATTGAGGGAACTTGTCTTAAAAGCCAACATGAGGGCATCCTCTACTTTGAAGGAACTGAGAATTTCTCTGAAATGCTTCAGGAGAAAATAAGCAGGCCCTGATGTCAAACACAGCCCCTTTCCCATAATCCATCTTTCCCAGACCCAACTCTAGAGAGACTAAAATAACAGCTAGAGAATGATTAGGAAGAAGTGGAGTAAAGAAAAAGTAAAGAAGGTGCTTATATTCCTTCTCATTCTGCAGATTTATGAGTCTAGGGTAGGCCAAAACTGGAGAAGAGAAGAAGAATTGCATTAGATTATGGCTTGGAGTTTTGATATTAGACTGGACTGAACTTATACTCTCTGTAATTGACTACAAGTAGCTTTAAGATCTGATCAGTCAGGGACAGCGGTGAGGAAGATAAGTTGGTTATTGCCTATCTATGACTGGTCCAGTAAACTCCTTTAGTAACCTCAACATTTATATCTTATGGACATTTTCATTGATTGGAAATTCTAAGTGATTGTATTTTCAAATCTGTTCAGCTTTTCCATTCTTATTTCTTCTTTGCTTCAAAGCTGAAAAAGTTACTCTTTTATAGATCTAATATTCTATACTCTTTCCTTGTCATTTTCTAGCAATTGGCTGAAAAATATTTAACTATTTCATCTCTTTGTGGTTTACTTTAGTATGTAGTAAAATGTTCATTAAATGTAAATTATCCCAGATTACTACACAGATCTGAAAATTGGCACATTTTTATTTATTCACTTTGTCCTTTTATATGTAGGCCTAAATGTTTTTTACTCTTCAGATAGGAAAT
Organism: Callorhinus ursinus; assembly: GCF_003265705.2. Classification (NCBI taxonomy): domain Eukaryota; kingdom Metazoa; phylum Chordata; class Mammalia; order Carnivora; family Otariidae; genus Callorhinus; species Callorhinus ursinus. Next base: position 18,464,110 of record NW_027397068.1, read on the forward strand.
TGGAGATATTCTTAGATTTTTTTTTTTTAATCTAGAGTCCAAGACTGAAACTGGCGGAAGGAATTGTTTGTGGAAGGTGGGAGTGAAGTTTTAGCATATTCCAGGCAGCATTTGACACAATTGGCCACTTCCTCCTTTTAAAAACTGGCCCTTCTCCTACAAGAAGCTTCAAGAGACTATTCTCATTTTCTTCTACTTCTTTCCCCCCCTTTTTACCAGTTATTTCACTTCTATCTTAACACTAAATGTGGGAATTCCTCTGGATCTGGTTTTAGATATGTATTCCTTTTCTATAATTTCTTCCCAGGAAACTCAAATACTAATCATTTAAAACATATATTGGTGGAACATGGGGTGCCTCGGTGGCTCAGTCAGTTAAGCTGCCAACTCTTGATTTCGGCTCAGGTCATGACCTTAGACTCCTGGGATTCAGCCCCACATTGGGCTCCCCATTCAGTGGGGAGTCTGCTTCAGGATTCTCTTTCCCTCTGCCCCTCTCCCCCCAAATAAATAAATCTTTAAAAAAAAATGAAAAGAAAGAAAAAAATGTTTTCTTTAAAAAAAAAAAGAAAAAAAAATATTGATGGAGCGTAAATCTGGATCCCGTACCCTGACAGCCTCTGTGTGCTCTAGAGTCATGTATTCAGTTTTCCCCCATTGTGGGGGAAATGGCTAAAGTCATCTAACCAGTTGCTAATGTATCCTTGACTTTTTTTCTTTACAGTTTCCTCCCATATCTAACTTATTAATAAAAGTAACTAATTCCAATACCAAAATATATTTCTATATGTTTTCTTCTCTACATGTTTTATTTTTACTGCATTATTTCAAACCTCTAATTGCTCTAGGCAATTTATAACATCCTAAAAGACCCCTCCCCTCTATGGGACCCTATTTATTTATTTATTTTTTTGCCTATTTGCCTACGGAAAAGGTTGTATTTTTTTTTTTTTTTTTTGCCTATTTGGCTATGGAGAAGGTTGTATTAGGTCCTTTATATGTAAAGGTCCTTTATAAAATTCTTTGCTTCATCATTTTGTAGTTATTTGATCAGGTATCGATTTAGTAATTTAAAATATTTTATTGTATCTGTTTAATTATTTTATTGAGTATGTATTTGTGTGTTTCCATACTCTTAAAGTATAGAATTCCACATACATTATATGATCTAATTCATTGATTTAAAAACTTTCTTTTTTAAACCATTTTGTTGGTTCTTTAACTAAAATAATGCAGTTTTTATTTTTTAATTGGCAGGATATGTGCTGTTTGATGAAAGTTACATTGATTGACTTCATTTCCTATAAATCAACATTTGTAGCCCTATTTTATTCTCTAGGCTGGAGTATCTATTTTCTTTTCTTTTCTTCTCTCCTCTTCTGTCCTCTCCTCTTCGATGTTATTTTTCACTTGGTTCTTACCACTATCTCCATTGAATAATAACATCTGTTGTTTTGCATCAGCAGTAATCTCTGTTGAAAAATCTCCCAAAGATTACTGGCTTACATTGTTGTTGTTGTTGCAATAAGTAACTATAAGACAAATTGAACTTTGAAACTGGTACTATGTATGAAAATAGTTATAATCATTGTGTTTTTCTCTAACTTCCTTCTCTCTGTTATATTTTCCTTGGCTAGGTGATACACTTTTAAATATTTTGTATGACTTGCAGGGAATCTTAAAAATTGACTTTTAATAAAACCACTATACACTGACTATGATTGATTTCATAAATTTATCTTTAATTCAGTAATATTTATTGTTCATCTACTACACATCAGACAATGATGTTAACAGGTATTTCCTATTCCTACTGGCATTAGCTCATGGGGATACCATTTTAATTACATTTTAGATATATTTTCACCAGTTTCATTAAGTCCAAACCATTGGGATAGCTTATGGGACTGTAGTCATTTCTGTATTTAAATTTCAATTTTCTTATGATTCCTTTTTTTTCCAAACTAAGGGCACCTACCAACTGATCTTTCTTTGTACATATAGGTTTTCAGTTTATAAATCTAATTTAACAGTACTTGCTGAGTCCTGAGTATGTTTTTTACACTGAGCAATAAAGCATAGTCCTTCCATCATAGGGGCCAATTGGGGAAGAAGACAACATTCTAGTAAACAAGTAAGTGTGTAATTATAAATTGTGTTAAATAGTTTGGAGAAAATAACGTGTATTGAGGGAGAATAACATCAATGAATTTGTTTTGTTGATCTAGCTCAATATATTCAATCCAACCTTTTGCCCGAGTTGTGGATACACATTGTTTTTACTGTCTGCTATGTATTTCCATTGTGTATGAACATATGGTACCTCAAACATAACATCTCCTCCTCCTCCCTTTCCTTTTCCTCCTCCTCTTCCTCTTTTTTTCTCATTTCCCAATTATTGAATGCTTAATTTCTACCATGAAATGTGGTGGGAATTTTATAAATGGTGACTCTGTAAATTTTAATTGCAGGGTAACTTAATATTATTATGCTTATTTTATTGAGAAGAGAATTGAGAGTCATAAAGTGTGAAGTAACTTTCTTTTGGTCACTCATTAGCAAATGTTCAAACAGGGATGCTAATTTCTGACTCCAAAGTTCATGTTCTTTCTTCTCTGGATGTCATCTGCCCAGCATTTATTATGTGCCCATTCTGTACTAAGATTACATGCATTTCTTCAAGTAATCATTACAACAACACCATGAAGTAGATACTATTATCATTTCACATGTGAGATGTGAGAATCAGAAAAGTTAAATAACTGTCCCAGTGGCACATAGTAAGAAACTGAGATGGACCACGAATCCAGAACCATAAATACCTAAAGACCATGCTTTTTCCCATTTACCATGTACCATCATTTCCTTTTGTGACACTAGAATGTATTATTTTTTTTCTTGCCTGTGAACACCGTGAGGACATAGATGAAATCTTCAGACTGTATACGATGGACACTCAGTAGTTGTCTATTAAATGAAAGATTCTATAGGTAGCTTATTTAATAAGTTGCTAAAATTGTATAAAACTTGACTATAATTATTTTACTCATTTTGGAGCAAAAGCCCATCCTCGTGTTTAGACTACAATATTTGAAACAATTTTTCTCAGCCAGGCCTCTAACTCTGTAAATACTGTCATTTAGTCAAGACAAACTCCAGCTTCCTCTATGGAATTATGTTCAAATAAGAGAGATGATTTTCATATCACATTTATTCACTAATCCATTCAAAAGACATTTGAGCATCTACTGGGTGTCTTGCATAATACTAGGCTCTGTGAATACAACGACAGGGATAAACCACATTGGTCCTACTTTATGAGCAACCTAGTGATAGAAAGACACAATAACCAAATAATAACACTGATATATATATAAAATTACAAAGTAAGATAAATGTGATGAATTCAATACTAAGAAAGTCTATCTGTTATTAGAAGACAAGCCTAATTTGGAGGTAATAGTGAATGTAGGGAGATCTATCAAGAAGGCATCCATTTGAACTAGGATATGAGGGATTTTTAAGATCCTAGTTATGCCTATAATACTTGGGAGAGAGTGTAGGTATAGTACCTTACTAGAAAGTTATACCTTTAGTTGTTCATGCATATCCTTGGAATCCAGCAGATAATACAAAATATATATTTATTCTTCCATTAAGTCACTTATCAGTCCACACAGAAATCTCCTATAATTGGCATGTAAGAGACTTTTTTCTTTTTCCCTACTTCTTGTTTCCTTCACCGTGCCCTTGGAAGTCTTCTGTCCATTCACCCTCTTGTTAGGATCTCAGATCCGTCCTGCAGTTCCTATATGCCTCTGGAGATGGCTCCGTGGGAGGAAGGAGGAAATAATTCCAGGTAACTAGAACGGAATGGATAATCTTCTTGCAAGAGAGAACAGTGCATTCAGAAAACCAGGAAGGCAAGGAAGAGATGGCTACATGGCTGGAGCACAGGGAGAGTGATTTGAAAAAAGGTATAGAAAAGACAGAGGTCATATAATGATTTGAGCTCAAGATGCACCAAGTGTGTCAAATTGAAAATGAGTGCAAAATGTTGGGCTCATTTCTTTCTTTCTTTTTTTTTTTTTTTTCATGACCATAAAACTCCCTCAGAGAAGGTATTTTTAAAATTGATTTTTAATTTATTTTTTCTTCCAAAATTTTATTTAAATTCTAGTTGGTTAACATATAGTGTACAGTATAGTATAGTATAGTGTATAGTAGGTTTTGGGAGTAGAATTTAGTGATTCATTACTTAACTATAACACCGAGTACTCATCATAACAAGTACCCTCCTTAATACTCATCACCCATTTATCCTATCCCCCCATCAACTCTCTTTGTTCTCTATCATTAAGAGTCTCTTATGGTTTGCTTCCCTCTCTCTCTCATTTTTTCCTCTTCCCATATGTTCATCTATTTTGTTTCCTAAATTCTACATATGAGTGAAATCATATGGTATTTATCTTTCTCTGACTGACTTATTTTGCTTAGCATAGTACACTTTAGCTCCATCCATGTTGTTGCAAATGGCAAGATTTCATTCTTCTTGATGTCTGAGTAATATTCCATATATTTATATATATATATAATTATATATATCCATTCATCAGTTGATAGACACTTGAGCTCTTTTCATAGTTTGGCTATTGTTGATAATGCTGCTATAAACATCAGGGTGCATGTATCCCTTTGAATCTGTGTTTTTGTATCCTTTGGGTAAATACCCAGTAGTGCAGTTGCTGGATCATAAGATAGTTCTATTTTTAACTTTTTGAGGAACCTCCATACTGTTTTCCAAAGTGGCTCCACCAGTTTGCATTCCCACCAACAGTGTAAGAGGGTTCCCCTTTCTCCACATCCTCCTCAACATCTGTTATTTCCTGTGTTGTTAATTTTAGCCATTCTGACAAGTGTGGAGTAGTATCTAATTATGGTTTTGATTTGTATTTCCCTGATTATGAGTGATATTGAGCATCTCTTCATCTAGATGTCTTCTTTGGAGAAATGTCTATTCATCTACCCATTTCTTAACTGGATTATTTGTTTTTTGGGTGTTGAGTTTGAGACGGTCTATATAGATTTTGGATACTAACCCCTCATTAGATATGTCATTTGCAGATATCTTTTCCTATTATGTAGGATGCATTTCAGTTCTGTTGATTGTTTCCTTCACTGCACAGAAGCTTTTTATCTTGATGAAGTCCCAGTAGTTCAGTTTTACTTTTGTTTCCCTTGCCTTCTGCAATGTGTCTAGTAAGAAGTTGCTACAGCTGAGGTCAAAGAGGTTGTTGACTGTGTTCTCTTCTAGGATTTTTATGGTGTCCTGTCTCACAATTATGTCTTTCATCGATTTTGAGTCTATTTTTGTGTATGGAATAAGAAAGTGGTCCAGTTTCATTCTTCTGCACGTTGCTATCCAGTTTTCCCAACACCATTTGTTGAAGAGACTTTTTTCCATTGGATATTTTTTCCTGCTTTTTTGAATATTAGTTGAGTATATTGTTGTGGGTCCATTTTTGGGTTTTCTATTCTATTCCATTGATCTGTGTGTCTGTTTTTGTGCCAGTACCATACTGTCTTGATGACTACAGCTTTGTAGTATAGCTTAAAGCCTAGAGTCGTGATGCCTCCAGCTTTGCTTTTCTTTGCAGGATTGCTCTGACTATTTGGAGTCTTCTGTGGTTCCATAAAAATTTTAGGATTGTTTGTTTTAGCTCTGTGAAAAATGCTGATGGTATTTTGATAAGCTGTGCATTAAATGTGTAGATTTCTTTGGGTAGTATAGACGTTTTAACAATGTTAAAATTGTTTTCGGTGCAATTGTAAATGAGATCGATTCCTTGATTTCCTTTTCTGCTGCTTCATTACTGGTGTATAGGAATGCAGCAGATTTCTGTACGTTGATTTTATATCCTGTGACTTTGCTGAATTTCTGTATTAGTTCTAGCAATTTTTTGGTGAACGCTTATTGATTTTCTACATAAAGTATCATGTCGTCTGCAATAGTGGAAGTTTGACCTCTTCCTTGCTGATTTGAATGCCTTTTATTTCTTTTTGTTGTCTGATTGCTGAGACTAAGACTTCCAGTACTCTGTTAAATAGTAATGCTGAGAATGGACTTCCCTTTTTTGTTCCTGGCCATAGAGGAAAAGCTCTCAATTTTTCCCGATTGAAGATAATATTAGCTGTGCATCTTTCATATATGGCTTTTATGATGTTGAGGTATGTTCCCTCTATATCTACTTTTTGAAGGTTTTTATCAAGAATGGATGCTGTATTTTGTCAAATGCTTTTTCTGCATCTATTGAGAAGTTCTTATCCTTTCTTTTATTAATGTGGTATATCATGTTGGTTGATTTGTGGATATTGAGCCACCCCTGCATAGGCTCATTTCTTTGCAGTTCCTCTTTCTCCAGGATCTTAGACCATTAAGTCCTGCTGCTTTGGTAATCCCATACTCCAATTTTTGTTTCTCCAGGTCCCTTAGACTGCAGGAAGCTCTAGAGCATCAGAATGTCACTGTCTGCATCTTTTCAGAACCTCTGTGGCCTGTGCTGCAAATTTATAGATGTCCTAAGGGAAGTGTGAGTCAAAAGTGTCTGGTTCACCCAAATGTCTTTAAGTCCTAGGTGCTGTGATTGCTTTTCTGTGCTTTTGAAGCCTTTATTTTTTTTTAATTTTATTTTATTATGTTATGTTAATCACCATATATTACATCATTAGTTTTTGATGTAGTGTTACATGATTCATTGTTTGCGTATAACATCCAGTGCTCCATTCAATACATGCCCTCCTTAATACCCACCACTGGGCTAACCCATCCCCCCACACCCTCCCCTCTAAAACCCTCAGTTTGTTTCTCAGAGTCCATAGTCTCTCATGGTTTGTCTACCCCTCCAAGTTCCTTTTTCCCCCTCCCGATTTCTTTTTTCCCCCTTCTGATTTCCTTTTTCCCTTCCTACTATCTTCTTTTTTTTTTTTTTAACATATAATATATTTTTTGTTTCAGAGGTACAGGTATGTGATTCAACAGTCTTACACAATTCACAGCATTTACTATAGCACATACCCTCCCCCATGTCTATCACCCAGCCACCCCATCCCTCCCACCCCCCACCACTCTAAAGAAGCATTAATTAGACTGGCATCTGGCTTCTCAACAGAAATACCAGAAGCCAGAAGCACATGCCACAGTATCTTCTACCTTAATACCAAAGGTTGGTAAACACATGATTATAAGTGTAACCACATTATTATTCACCCTATAGGAAATATAAATTTCATCTTGCAATATATAAAAAGGATGACATATCAGGGCTAAGTAGGCTTTATTCCAGGATTTCAGAGTTGATTTAACATCTAAAAATTAATTAATATAACTTACTACATTAAAAAAGAAAAATTGCATGGCTATCTCAGTAAAGTAGGCAAAAACATTCAATGTCTATTCATGATATACAATCTTAGCAAACTTGGAGGAAAAAAGAATTTCCTTAATCTGATATATGGTATTTTCAAAAAATCCACAAGAAATCATACCTAGTGGTAAAATGTTAAAATTCTTTTGTCTGAGATCAAGAGTGGAGCAAGAATGCTACTTTGTAATGTTCTACTTGTAATAAGGAATTAAAAAGAAAAATAAGGAAAAAGGAAATAAGGCTTTAAAGAAAGAAGTAAAAGTTCTATTAAATATGATATGGTTGGATACATATCAAATAAAAAAATATGGAAATATTTTTTAGGATTACTGGGCAAATTTAATAAGGTGGCTGGATATAAGAATAATATAAAAATCAATTTAAGTTCTATATACCAGTAACAATGAAGCAAAATGCAATTTATAACATCTTTCAATAACATAAAAATATTAATTAATTAGACACATAGCTAACAAAAATGTAGAAGACCTATACAGAAAACTATAAAATGTTATTGGGAGATGCTAAAGAAGACCTAAATAAATGGAGAACTATAGCATAATTGAAATATTCAATATTGTAAAGATATTAATTCTCCCCAAATTTATTTATGGGTTGAATGCAATTCAGTTCAAAAGCCCAAAAGGTAATTTTTGAGACTTGAAAGAAAAGCAAATTTTGAAACCTACATAAAGACACAGACTGTCAAAATAGATAAGATAATCTTAATGACGAAGAACAGGGTAGGAAGAATTGCTCTACCAGATTAACTATAAAGCCATAGGAATTAAGATTGTATGGCTAGAATAGACAGATGGACCAATGGAGCAGAACAGAGAGCCCACAGCCTATTATTTTCATTATCCATTGCTGGGTAACAAATTGTCCCAAAACTTAGTGGCTTAAACATCAACAACCATTTATTTTCTCTCATGACTCTGTGGATGCAGCAGAATGGTTCTTTTCCTCAAAATGATACCAGCTGGAGCTATAGGCTTCAAGAATCTCAACAAGGACAGAATTTCCTAGATGGCTTATTAATATGTCTAGCAGTTAGTTCTGGCCTTCGGCTGAGAGATCACTAGGTCTGTTGATCACAGCATCTCAAATCTCCATTTGGCCTTTCTGCAAGGTTCGGCCTTCTCACAAGATTCTAAGGAGTTCTAAGAGTGTTCCAAACATACAAAAGAAGAAACTACCCATATCTTAGTGTTTACTTTGGGAATTCACACAGCATCACTTTTGCCGCATTCTAATGGTCAAAGTAGGTTACAGGGTCAGCCCAGATTCAAGGGGATGGGAGGGGGCAGGAAATATCTTCTACCTCTCAATGGGAGGAGTGACAAAGAATTTGCAGTCAGCTTTAGTCTATCACAGAGCCACACATATCTGTATACTTGACTAGTGCAAAGATGACATTATACGTAAAGGTTTGACTTTTCAATATATGGTACAGAAAGAATTGGATGGAAAAAAGTGAAACTTGACTGTACATCATACCCTAATCAAAAATAAATTTCATTCAGTAGGGTTGTATACTTAAATGTGATGGCAAAAAAATTATATTTAAATAATTCTATAGAAAAATATCATTGTGACCATGGGTTAGGGATTTTTTTAACTGCACACAAAATGCTTTAATCATGGGGAAAATATTAAATTGGACTACATTTTAACAGTTGCCATTGGTGCTCATGTCATATTCCCTTGACCCATCTCTAATTTCAGCCATAGCTAGTGGAAGGATAGTTCTGTGTTGACTCATACTCACCTCTCTGACAGTGTTTCATAGTTTCTGTCCCAGGACCTTTTGTAGTACCAAGGATTCTCTTAGCCAATGTGCAAACACCACCTGAAAGTATGGGATTAATGACCCTAAGCACAGTCCTAAAACAGGAGGGCAAGATCTGGGATAGATGCTTCAGTCTCCTGTCCTACAAAATCTACCTAGATTCTGTACAGTTCTCAGGAGGTTGTAGCAGAATTAAGCCCTGCTTCCTAGAGTGGTGATGTAAAAAACACACCTTTATATATCGTTTCCTCCCTAACTCTTCCTAGTCCCTCAACTCTAATACCTAGGATAATGTCTCTTTTAAACTACTACATGCAAGTGCCTGTCTTGGGACTGTTTTTGGAGGAATTCAAACTAAAACAATATTAAAATTAAGAATCACTGCTTACCAATGGTGTTGATAAAGAATAAGAAGAAGCCCACAGAATAGGAGTAGATATTTTCACAAAATGTAATCAAATAAAGCTTATATCCTGAACATTTAAAAAAGAAAACATTTTAATAAATAAGAAAGAAAACCTATAAATAAAAAAGATAATATTTTAGAAAAATAGACTTGTTTTGTATATAAGCCATTTAAATAGGGAAGAGGTACTCAACTACAAATCCAAACTGAAGCACATAGGATGCCACTACACATCCACCAGAATGGCTAATATTCAGATAAGGACAATACCAAATTTTAAGCAATAAAAATCCTTCTATGCAGTGCTATGGTCTGAAGTTTGTGTCCCCCTAAAATTCACATGTTGAAATCCTAACTCCCTATGTTGATAGTGCTAGAAGGTTGGGGTTTGGAGAAATGATGAGGTAATGAGGATGGAGTCCTCATGAATGGGATTAATGTCTTGATTAGTATTCAGTAGTGAAATACAAAATGAAGCTCACATATCTAACCTTTTCTGATACATTCTTCTTTAACTTACAATTAGTACCAAAATTCTAGATTCAGATAAGTATGTTGATGAAACTGTAGACTACACTCTTAGGGCAATTTCTCTCAGTTTAAAAAATTTTGGTCAGGGCCTACTGGGGTCATGTCAATGTCTTAGAGAGGGTACTAATTTTAAACACATTTCAATATTTTTTTGACAACTGTATACTAGGATTTTTTTTTTTGGTGCTGAATTTATTTTACTAAAATTTGAATGCCTCTTCATTTAATATCTTTATTAGTTACCTTGTCCTCTTCTTTGAGTTCCCTCAAAATAAAACTTCACCTACACAAGAACTTTAGTGAATAAAGTGAATTTAGAAAAATCAAAATATAGGGCATTTTTACACAATGCATATCTTCTAACTCAAATGGCATCTCATGGAAGTTCCAAATTCCTCTCTTCAACCTCACAGCTACTAGGATCTTTTCTCCCTGGTGTTCTTTAGCCTTCTAGACCTCTTCCAGTAAAATTGTATTTGATTATTTTTTAGGTCTTTTTTTTTTTTCAAATTTATCTTCCTAATCCAGAGTAAACAAAGGGATACAGTTTGACTCCTTTAAGTAGGTAAGATAGATACAGTTTTAAAATAAAAACTTCTGAGGTAGGCCTCCTAAACAGCTGCCTCAAAGTTTTAGGGGAAATATAGAGGGTGGGTGGGAAAAAATAAGAGAAATCATAAAGTCCCATATAGTCACCACTTGTTATAGTTCCTGTTAGCTCAGAGAATAACAGTAGAGACACTAATCTTGTTAATATTTACTGTGTTTATTTTGTACAGGAATTCTGTAATGTACTGGTGTTAAAATGTGCAGAGACTGGTAGAAGGGTAAGCAGAAAATCTCTGGAATTCAAACACTACCAATTATGTTTGTATCACTACCATTGTCATACGGAGCAAATAATTGCTCTGAACTATAATTCTTCACCTGTAAAATGGAAATAAAATAACACCCACTTCCATGGTTGTTAGGATGTAGTGCTCACCTCAATGCCTGACACATCATAGTTCTTCTGTTGAGCACATTTCTCCTTTCCCACCACCTCTAATCTCCATAATCCTCTGTAACTAAGATAAAGGGGAAACAATAAATTTAAAACAGTAAATCAATAAGCAATCCAACATGTTCATATTGGTTACCTACTTTGTCTAGTACTGTGTTGAACAGTAGGGATTGTCTTAGTCTATTTGGGTAGTTATCACAAAAATACCATATACTGGGTGGCTTATATACAACAGAAATTTATTTCTCACAGTTTTGGAGTCTGGGAGGTCCAAGATCAAGGTGCCGGCAGATTTGGTGTCATATAAGGGTCCACTTTCTGATTTATAGATAGCCATCTTTCTTGTTGTGTCTTTACATGATGGAAGGGGGAAGAGAGCTCTCTGGGGTTCCTTTTATAATGGCACTAATCCCACACATGAGGGTTCCACCGTCATGACCTAATCATTTCCCAAAAGCTAGCCTATCTCCTCACACCATGACATTTGGGATTAGGTTCTCAACATATAAATTTTAGGGGAATACAAATATTCAGTCCATAATAGAGATACAAACAGGAATAAAATATGGTCTCTGTTAGAGGTACCTCTAGCTTAAATCAAGGGGAATCTTAAATGCTACCTAGTGAAATTAATTCTTCAGAAGGTAAGACCTGAAATGAGTAGATTATCAGGTGCTTAAGAGATATAAAGTATACAATAGGATGGATATCCCAAGAGGAATTTGGATGGCCAACATGATGCTCTCCATTGGGCTGTATTACCTTGTCCAGTTGACCATGATCAACATTGTCATCATGCAGCCAGTGGCTCAGTCTTTGTGCAAAAGTACACATTTAACAAATTTCATAGTTATTAATGAATTTCCTAGAATGTAAATTTGTTAGGGTAAATGAACAAAATACCATTATATGTACTGGAATACCGATCTATCCATGAATAGCCTTTTCCTATGGACATATCTATATAGGAATCCAAATTAAAATCAGAAGGCAGATAAGGCAGTAAAGAATTAATAAATGAAAGAGATGATCTTAAGAAGCATACACCAAAGTAGCTTCAGGTACATTTTTTCTCATAATAGGGATAATCTTACCAATGAATGGTAATGCTTATGTGGTAAGCAAATATGGGATAATATAAGGAAAAATGACTAGTATTAGAAGTAATGGGAAATATACTTTTTATAGGGTGATAACTTTCTGGTAGGAGGTTAACTACAAACCTATTAGAAATGGAAAGAATGCCTGTTGTTTATTTTAATTTTCTATGTGAAATAATAGGACATTTTCAGGAGTACTCTCTCAGTACCTATTCCTGAAAATTTCTGACATTTTTTTTCTACCAATGTCTTGGGAAAATATCTCAGAATTAGAGGGAAAGTCAAAAATAACTACAGAATATACACATTTTTCTTTTTTTTCCTAAATAGCTTTAATTTTCTAACTATTCTCTGAGCATTTGGAAAAACATACAAAGTGAAATCCACATGATGGTTTAATAGTTTATTTAGTTATCTACTTAATACATGGCACAAAAGTAAGCTTATGAGGGGAAAAAAAGTACATAATGTAGCCCTGATTTCAAGCAGCTTAAAATCTTATTGGAAAGACAAAAATAAAAGTTTGAAACAAAAACTTTATCAAATAGTAATATGTCAGTTATTAAGAATGGATTTAACAAATATTTATAAGTATATACTCTTGCCTCAGTTCTGGACTATGTATAGGGATGCCAAAAATAGTGATTCCTGCTTTGAGGCACTCACAGGGAAATCCAATATGTGACAAATAGTGGTCTCACTCTAATGGAGTATGTGTAGATGCCAGGGGATGCAGAAAAGAAGTGATCAAAGGATAAGGGTGTTACCTGGTTAAGATTTCCTATGCAGACAATTTAAGAGTTGGGTCTGGAAAGACATAAATTGGCAAAAACAGCGTAGGACAGTCCAGGAGCTAGGACGGGGATGGGGGTGGGGTTGATAGTGATGTCATGGGGGTGGGGGTGGTGTTTCTACACCATAAGTAATAATATGGGTTTAGAAAAGAACAATTCTGCTTCAGAGAAAGAGTGCTAGTTTTCAACTTACTTTTCTTTGACCAATCCATTATGTCTTCTTTCTACCCTCAGTTCTTTTCTTAGTTCCTTACAGACAAGCATAACATGATGTAGGTTTCCTTGCTATGTGATAGTGTTCCTATGAAAACTTTTATAAGCCAAAATGGTGTAAAGAAATAATTACCATTAATTTATATGAAAAATTTTTGAGCATTCTGAGACCTAAAAAATAACCTGTCAGCCTTTTCTGATAACCTTAGGACACATCTTGCTAATGGATACACAAAATAAATTGAGACAAAGAACAGATGCTCACAGACATAGTTCAAGCTATAGTAGCTTGATGCTAAGATGCTGAGTTTAGTTTCTAGGGAAGGAGCTTGGTAGGGGGCCACTCTTGCTGCTGAGGGTGCATGCTACCTCTATAACTGCTTGCTGCAACACAAACACTTCACACTATTTTTGCTTTTTACCTTTTTTCATAAAAGTGAAAATCCCTTTTGAATTCCTTTTGATTAGCAAAAACAGGTACTTAGATGTAGGTATTTCATAAAAGCTAAGTGGTATAATGTGAACTTTCAAAAAGTGGGGATACCTGTGTTGGTTATTCAGCTTTTAGGAATTTGGTTGCTAGACTGTTTTGAAGTGACCAAGGACTGAAGGGGAAATTCTTTGTTCTTAGTCCGTGATGAAAAAGGTACAGAAAGTTTTGTATCATATAGTTATTCAAGGATTCGGGAACTTCCCCTGCTATAATAATACTACCATCTTCAACATGTAGGTACAAGCTCACCTTGCTGTTCCACAGGCCGTAGATAGAAAAAGAGAGTGTGGTGCCTTGTGCAGCCTGCTCTAGTAGAGAGTAAGGTGGCCTACATCCATCACTTCCTTTCACATTCCACTGGCCATAACTCAGTTACATGGCCCCTCTAACTGCAGGGAAGGCTGGGAAATGTAGACTCCCTTTGTGTTATTCATAGAGTCCCTGAGCAATAAGAAAAATCTAGGTACTAAACAGGAGTAGGAATCCTGGTTTTGGGTGTGCAAGGATGTTATCAGGAAGGTCAGAAGTGGCTGATCAAAGTTAGGCACTAGTTGCCCTCTTTCTACACTGGGTTATTTGGATGTCAGCAGTATAATGAAGGGGTCTCTGAGATCAAAGATCCAGAATTATGACTAGAGATGAAATGTATGACTTTTGTACCTCCGTGAAGCTGAGGTATGAAAATATAGGGAGTTATTATTTTTAGTTTAGTAGGTATTACTGTATACTGAGGGCTAGTGGGTCACTACTAAATCCTCAGCACCTCCCTCATCACTCTTTAGGCTTGTTCATCTCTGCCTTTTTGGTGTACATACATACCCTTAAAGATTTACGCATTAAGACCCATTAGACATGGAGTCAGACATCTCTTCCATTCACCTCTGTTTTTCCCCCATACCTGGCTGTGGGTTCAGTTAATACATGATGAAATCTAAAGGAAAGAATTTATGTTTATGTGAGGTATCAAATATGTCTGCATATGCAATTACATTCATCTATTTCAATTCTGTGAGTTTGTTTTCCCTTTTAGCTCCAAGGTCTATCAAAAGAGCATAATTTTTGTCTTACTATTTTTCAGAGTTGTAGTATACAATGCACCCATAATAGTTTGGATAGTTACTCAGTAATGATGACTCTACAGTTGCACATACTATACCTATAGTAAGAAATTTTAAATGCATGTTACCCATTTTAGCCTTGTACTCACTTGCTGCAGAGTGAAACATACAACGTGTTTCTTTTATGTTTTGACTTTAAGTGTAAAGCATAGATTTGTTCTTAACATCGGATGCCCGGTATTTTCAGACTGTTTTTTTTTTTTTTTCAGAATGTTTATTAGTTTTCTTAAACAAAATCATCATTGAATAAAATGAGAACATTACTGGTAAAGTGTGTGTGTGTGTGTGTGTGTGTGTTTGTGTTTAGTGTTGGTATTGTATGGGTGAATGTTCAGTAGCTCTTAATCTAAAATAAACACAAAATATTCCTTGGTGTCAGTATTTTTTTCTAAGTGGTATCTATAATTTTCTTCTTGTGTGTGAATGAACAATAGCGCAACAGTGATTGCACCGTAGTTTATAGCTCAATAAATTAGTCTTAGTGTGTGGGAGATTTATTGTACCATAATCAATGAATAATTATTCCTTTCTGATCTCAGTAAGATCACATAAAAGGGGGGTTACACATGTAGCCTTATTCCTTTTGAGGCTGGAAACAAAACTGTAAAACTACTAAGCTCAGTTTAATTCTCTTTTGTAGCTGTGTTGAGGAGAGTATCTATACAGTATCTATATGTGATCATCCCTTACATCAAGGGAAGGAGCAGGGGATAAAACATGCCTCCTGTTTAACATGAATAAAATGTGTTTCAAACATAGTGGAAAATGGGTTCATATTACATATGTTTTGATTAGCAGATTAAAGGAGTTTCTTAAGAACTGATGCATAATTAATTTATTTCATAGATCCAGGTTTTAAAAAGCTGTTAACTGTTCCTTAATCTTAAACTCGATATAACTGCTTTTTCTTTCTTTCTTTTTTAAAGTAGTGGCCACATTGGTAGAGTGTGGTAGAATGGAAACAATACAGGATTTCTAGTCACATGGTATGGCTCCAAATACTAGTATAGTCCTCTGTGTGTTCTGTGCATTTAGCAAGTTATTTTGAATCCCCAGTTTCTATTTTATAAGGCAAACACAATAATACCTTCATTCAAGGTTGCTGAGAAAATTATAATTTGCCTGGGTAATATATACATATATAGTACTCAGCACCTATACAAGTTATACATGACTTATACACACACACACACACACACACACACACTCACACTCATATAAATTTTCCTCCTCTCCCTGCCACCATCGAGGAAGATGCATAAATGGGTTTCTCTCTTGTAATAAACTATTTGGATAGATAAAAACAGTCACCAAATGCAGCTCTAGGGACTCTTCCCAGCAGCCATCCAAGCATCAAGGGTGCTTGATGTCTTGTGGGAAGATTGACAACTGACTGCTGGTTTCTATACCTTGAATGAAGCTATTAAAATAGAAAGAATCATGGCTTCTGGGAAGTGAGGAAGTTAGTTCTTATTTTGCATTCTTGAAAAAGTTAGAGTTGACCTTGTATTAGGCCTAGCCTTACTTCTATTTTTAAATGTACAATGAGATGGAAGTTTCAGCATCATAAGAAGTAGAGAGCAATCAGAGATACATTTTATTATCCTTTCCCTCTCATCCAAAGCAGTGTTACTGAAAGTTTAAATGTGACTTGCATGACATTTAGTCTTGCTAAAGGCTGGTTGCAGGCATGGGCAAAGAGGAGTTTTACAACCTACAGCCAAGTTTTATCCATGAATAAAAATATTTTTTTTCCTTTTTTCTAATTTGGACAGATTTTTTTTTTCATGCCTAATTACTATGGCTAGAGCATCCAGTGCAGTATGAATACAAATGGTGAAAATGGGCATCATCATCTTGTGGTCCTAAGGGGAAAATTTTTGGTATTTCATTATTGAGTATAATTTTGGCCATGAGTTGTTCATAAATGCCCTTTAAAATGTTTATTTACCATGAAATTTTCTTCTCAGTTTGTTGAATGTATTTATCATGAAAGAGTATTAGATTTCATAAAATGATTTTCCTGCATCAATTGAGATGATCATTTTTTCTGTTATATTCCTTCAAAAAATGTTTTTATTTGAATATAGTTGACATACAATGTTACATTAGTTTCAGGTGTACAACTTAGTGGTTTGACAAGTTTATGCATTATGCTAGGTTCACAACAAGTATAGCTAACATATAACCCATTAAATTGCTATTACAATATTGACTGTATTCCTTATGCTCTGCTTTTTATTCCCATGACTTAGTTATTCCATAACTGGAGACCTGTATTTCCCATTACCCTTCACACATTTTGCCCAATGCCCAATCCCCCTCCCTTCTGACAAGCATCAATTTGCTCTCTCTTTTTATAGTTATGATTTTGCTTTTTGTTTATTCTTTTTTTTTAGATTCCATTTATGAGTGTAATTATATGGTTTTATCTTTCTCAGTCTGATCTATAACAGCATAATACCTTCTAGATCCATCCATGTTGTCTCATATGTCACAATCTCATCTTTTTTTCTGGCTATATAATATTCCTCTGTGTGTGTGTGTGTGTGTGTGTGTGTATACCAATATATACCGTATTTTCCTTATCACATTGACCTATGTGTAAGTTTTTGTGTCAGTACCATACTGTTTTGGTTACTATAGCTTTGTAGTATATCTTGATATCAGATTGTGATACCTTCAGCTTTATTCTTTCTCAAGATTGTTTTGGCTATTTGGGGTCTTTTGTTGTACCATACAATTTTAGTATGGTTCTGGTTTTATAAAAAAATGCCATTGGTTTTTTGATAGGGATTGCACTGAATCTGTAGATTGCTTTGGGTAATACAGACATTTTGGAAATATTAATTGTTCCAAACAATGAACATGGAATATCTTTCCACTTGTTTGTGTCATCTTCAATTTCTTTCACGAATGTTTTAGAGTTTTCAGAGTACAGATTTTTCACCTCCTTGGTTAAGTTTATTCCTAGGTGTTTTATTATTTTAGGTGCAATTGTAAGTGGATTACTTCGTACATGTCACTTTCTGTAACTTTGTTGTTATATATAAACACTACTGGGTATTAATTTTGTATCCTGCCACTTTACTGAATTTGTTTATTACTTCTAGTAGTTTTTTTGTGGACTCTTTAGGATTTTCTGTGTGTAGTATCACGTCACCTGCAAATAGTGGGAGTTTAACGTCTTTACCAATATGGTGCCTCTTATTTTTTTTCTTGTCTGATCACTGTGGTTAGGACTTCTAGTACTATGTCGAACAAAAGTGGTAAGAATGAACATCCTTGTCTTGTTCCTGGTCCTTAGAGGGGAATCTCTTAGTTTTTTACCATTGAGGATGATTTGCTGTGGGTTTTTCAAGTTTGAACTGAGTCAGCATATAGATGGGTCTTAGTTTTTTTTTTTTTTCCTCCATTCTTCTACTCTGTGTCTTTTGATTGGAGCATTTAGGCCACTTAAATTTAATGTTATTATGGATAGGTATGTACTTATTGCCATTTAAAATTTTTTTTTTCTGGTTGTTTTTGTAGATCCTCTCTATTTCTTCTTTTGCTCTCTTTGTGATTAATGAGTGTCTATAGTGTTTTGTTTGGATTTCTTTCTCTTTATTTTTTGTGTATTCATTATAGGTTTTGGGTTTATGGTTACCACAAGATTCATATATAACATCATAAATAAATAGCAGTTCATATTAATTTGACAGTCCTTTAAGTTCAAACAAATTCTAAAAACAAACAAGATACAACAAGAAAAAAACATAAATAAAAATAAGTTTCTTTTCTTTTCCTCCTTCTCTTCTTTTTATACCCGCTTCTCCACATTTTATGTATATATTCTCATAGGTTACATCTTTTTATTCATATTTTTCTTATGTCTAATTATAACCATTTCTTTTCCACTTGAAGTCCCTTTAACATTTCTTGTAATTCTGGTTTAGTGGTGATAAACTCCTTTATCTTTTGTTTGTCTTGGAAACTTTATATCTCCTTCAAATCTGAATGATAACCTTACTTGGTAGAGTAATCTTCTTGGATGTAGGTTTTTTTCTTTCATCACATTGAATATATCATGCTACTCCCTTCCCTCCCTAGGTTAGGAAATTTTCAGTTATTATTTCTTCAAATAAGTTTTCTACATTCTCTATCTCTCTTCTTCTTCTGGGACCCCTTTAATGTGAATGTTTGTTCACCTAATGTTCAAAAGATTTCTTAATTAATCCTAATTTTTAAAAATTCTTTTCTCTTTGCTGTTCAGCTTGTGTACTTTCCATTACCCAGTCTTTGAGAACATTGATATGTTCTTCTGCATCCTCTATTCTAGGGTTGATTCTCTCTAGTGTGATTCTCTCTAGTTGATTCTCTCTAGTGTGTTTTTTATTTCAGTTATTGTATTCTTCAACTTTGATTGGTTCTAGTATTTTCTGTCTCCTTATTGAAGGTCTCAATGAGTTTTTCCATTCTTTTCTTCAGTGAGTATCTTTACAATCATTACTTTAAGTTCTTTATCAGGTATATTGCTTATCTATGTTTCATTTAGTTCTTTTTCTGAGTTTTTCTCTTGTTCTTTCATTTGGAGCATATTCCTTTGTTTCTCCATTTTGCTTGACTTTCTGTGTTTGTTTCTATGGATTAGGCAAAATGGCTACTTCTGAAATTGGAGGAGGGGTCTTGTGTATAATGTCCCCTATGCAGACTGTGTACTTGGTGACCTTTGCGGGCTGGCTGGAGCTGTGGCATATATGCTAGTTACTCTTTTAAACCATGGCTTTTCACAGAAGAAATAATGAAAAAAAATAATAAAATAAATTAATAAATTAAAAGAAAAATTTAAAAAAGGAAAAAGAGAAAGGAGAAGAAAACAATGAAGAAGAAACAAAGAAAAAGAACAAGAAAAGGATAAAACCAAAGAGAAAAGCAATGCAAAATAAAACAACACAAGACAAATTTTAAAAAGTAAAACAAAACAGAAAAACCCCAAACCCCCATAAAGCTGCAGCTTGTTTTCTGTGTGATTGGGGACTAATAATTAAAATAATAAATCTCATATTTTTTTAAACATCATGTCAGATACTATGCTTAAGTTTAATCCCTACATCTTCATCATGAAGTAGGTGCTAGTATTATCCCATTTTTATCTATAAGAAACTTGACTCCAACTGATACTAGCTCCTCAAAGCTTGCTTCTTAACCATACTACTAGACATTTTTAGATGTTCTTTCTGTGAATGAGTTAAAGTTTAATTATAACATTCAAGAAGTGTTTGTATAAATCTTCATGAAAAGCCAACATCCTATGTGAATATCTATCCCCCTTGAAATGAAAACTGAGGAGTAAGTTTTTGACATAGAAGATCTGGTTTCAAAGTATGATGCTATTTTTGATGAAATCTTGAAATATAACAGAGCGTAACAAAAAAATGGACTTGATTCTCTTGATGGTACACTCAGAGTTTAAAAATCTCAGAGTTGTGTCTGTATCTGCACAGACAGAAACTGGAGATGTTAATTTTTTGTTGTTTGGCTTCTAGATGTCCTTGGCGTGTGCACCCCTGTGGAATCCGGTTCATCTTCAATCTGTCAGGAAGCATCAGAGGTGGTTTTGACTCCTTATGTCCTGAGCCTGTGCACAAAATGTGTGAGTACACTGAGATAATGAGGCCAATTTTACTGTTGTCAGGGGTCTTCTAAAATGATTTTGTAGTGGTTCTTGTATTGGAATTAACTTACCCTGCAGTTTCAAGCTGAGGAGGGAAGGGCAATGTTTGGTTAAGATTGGAAAATATCTTTCTTGGAATTGTCTTACATGTACAGGCTCATTTTTTGGCCCCAGAAAGGCTTTGATGGACATGACTCTGAGTTAAATCCAAAAGTTTTACCTCAGTGAGAAACAAACAAAATTCAGTATGTTATCAATTAATTTAAATATTAACAAATGATAGACCATAAAATTTATGAATATATATAGGAAACTTTCCCATTGCATATTAGCATCTCTTTCATCAAGTTTTTAAGAAGGTAACATATTAGGAATTCCTTCTCTCTGCTCTTGAGGCAGGGTAGTATCCTCTCAAAAGAAACCCAGAACTTTGAAATGTTTTCTAGTTAAGCTAGTGGTTGCATCAACAATTTAGAACTTTCGATGCTTCTGGAAATTGATTTTGGAATTGTTGTATATATCTGTACCACGTGAATATTGTGCAGATGGTTTTATTTTGCTTTGGGATGGGATATTTTGGGTATATAAAATGATTATGCCTGCTGAGGAGATTAGGTTTTATGTTTTTTTTATTTGTAGGGATTCAGATGATCATTTCAGACACAGATTTGTGAATTTTGAGCCAATTATTGAGTTTTCACTATTCATCCGTCTTCCTACATTTCAGAAATGTTTTTGATATTGCTTACCTGATATCTTTTCCTCTCCTATTTTTTTATCCTAATGGGCTTAATAAGTTTTAAAATTCTTTCACATTTAGTTTAGTGTGGTTTTGTAAGGATGATGAATAAATAAATGCATGCATCCACTGTGATGCTTAATCAAAAGTTCATAAGATACCTTAAAGCAGTTCATGCAAAAGATAGTGATACCTCCATAGTATGACATTAATACTATTTAAAATATCAATTTATCACTATAATATCTGCAAGTTAAAGAGGGCATAAATCCCATGAAAGCATAAAGGCCTGCTTTTTCCAGGTTTCGTGTTGTTTTCTCAGTAGAAGAACTAATTCACCTGAAACCTTTACAGAGCCTCCTGCCTGAGTTCTTCCTCCAGTTTTACTTTGCAGATCTTTCTGTTGTAATATTTACTTCATTTTTCTCTATCTGTTTATTTATCTTTTTTCTCACTAAGCTCCAGCTACTTGAAGGCAAATATTAAATCTTATTCATCTTTGTACTCCCTGGGCTTAGCACAGTGCTTGCTTTGCATGTAGTAGGTACTCCATGCATGTTTACTGAAATATGTTGAATGAGTCTGTTAATAATGTGTCCACATTTTCAAAGAACTCTTAATATGTCATATCTAAAGTAATTACTCTTCAGGCTTTTCCCCTTCTCCCTTCCTACATCCCCCACTCCCAGCAAGCAAGATATACTTTTACTCATCACTTGAACTAAGTAAATATGGATATATTTCAATATATTTCTATTGCCTAGTTAATTTTTACAATTTAACTGAAGCTGTTTAATCGTTTGAGGTGTTTACTTATCAAAACAATTTTCTCCAGAATGAGGCAACAGTTTTTATATGTTGGCCATTTATTGACATTTTTGCCTGTTAGGATAAAAATAGTATAAGGTAGTAGCCAAGCTTAAACACAATTGTTAACTTAGTTCAAGAGTTATTTACTACTCTTTTATGGCTGAGTAATAATATTCCATTATGTGGAATATTCTTTATACATTCATCAGTTGATGGGCATTTGGTTTCTTTCCATAACTTGGCTATTGTTGATAATGCTGCTATAAACATCAGGGTGCATGTGTCCTTCAAATCAGTATTTTTGTATTCTTTGGGTAAATACCTAAAATTAGTGCAATTGCTGGTGGGGGGGTGGGTTGGATGGTGACGGATATTAAGGAGGGCACTTGCTATGATGAGCACTGGGCGTTGTATGTAAATGATGAATCACTAAATTCTACCCCGATATTAATAGTGCACTGTATGCTAACTAACTGGAATTTAAATAAAAATTTGAAAGAAAAAGAGTTATTTACTGCTCATGTGTTACATTCAGAACAGTGTACTTAGCACTGTTTAAAAATCAAAAAGAAAAAAAAATCAAAATGAGTAAGAAAAAATCCTACCATTAAGAAGTTTACCTTATAGTAAGTGAGAAAAAATAGGATGGTACCCTCTAAAAAGGTAAAAAATAGTGAGTGCTATAGAATTCAGCAGAGGGAGAGCACACAAATATATAGAATCATGCAGGGTGTTTTGGGAAAGTAACATTTCAAATTATGCTTTGATGAATAGTGGAAAGGAGAGAGAATCCAATGGAGGAGATGAGAAAGTAGAGTAAGAGGCAGGAAAAAAAAATAAGTAGATATGTTTGGTAATAGAAATTAATTCATTTAGCTGGAGAGTAGAATAGAGGGTATATAAGGATATATGGAAGAAAAATCTAGAAAACAGGCTGAGCCATTTTGTAGAGGACTTTGAATGTCAGGTTAAGGTATTTTTGTTCAGTGAAATAGTCAACAGGGAGATGCTGAGGGTCTGAAGCTCATAATATTTGAATTATAAGAATACCAGTGAAGCAGATGTATCAAAAGAGGAGAAATAGGAGGAGAGACCCATTACAAAGCTACTTTTGCAGTCAAATGCTCTGCCACTGAGCTATACCCCCACAAAGCTACTTTTGTAGCCTGGGAAGAAAAACTGATTTTTTGAAAAGACTAAAGACAGTAAGAATAAAATATATTTTTTTATATCGCCTTTAACATCTATTTAAAGTACTATTCAGTACAATTCAATACTTATCCGTTGTTTGTCCTTTCCCACTAGAATGTAATCTCCTTGAGAGCAAGGGTTTTGTCTCTCCTCTTCAGGTCTGATCTACAATGCCTGGAATAATGCTTTCAATATTATAGTTGCTCAGGAAATGCTTCTGGAAGGAATTAAGGAGATAGAGAAATAAAAAAGAAAGAGAAGGAAAATCAAATAGGTCAGTCTCAGGTGCATGAATTAAGTGAAATAAATTCAAATAGATCAGTCATCCCAATTAATGAAAACAGAGTGAACTCTGCAACTAAAAGATAGAAATGGTCAGATTGGATTTTTAAAATCCCAGTTGTATGCTATCTAAAGATTCATACTTAAAACATAAAGACACAACAAAGATGAAAGTAAAAGGATGGAAAAATTATCCCAAATCAATGATAATCAGAAGAAAGCTGTAACTGTGCCATTATTATACAGAATAGATTTTAAACTAATATAAAGTTAAGTGGAACATATATATGTCTGTATATTTAAAAATTACATCTACCTAATAATATTATTAAAAATATATGAAGCATAGGGATGCCTGGGCGGCTCAGTTGGTCAAGTGTCCAATTTTTGGTTTTGGCTCAGGTCATGGTCTCGGAGTTCTGAGATTGAGCCCTGTGTCGGGCTCTGCCTTCAGCATGGAGTCTGCTTGTCCCTCTCCCTACCCCTCTGCTTCCTCTCTGCTCCTCCTCTGATCTTCCTGGCTCTCTCTCTCTCTCAAATAAATAAATAAAATCTTTAATATATATATTAATATATATTATAATATATATTAATATATATAGCATAAATGGGTAGAACTATGTGGGAGATCAATAAACCCACAATCCAAAGAGATTTTAACACACTTGTCTCAGTAACTGACACAACCTTCATCTAATAGGTCTATAAAGAGTTTACATTTAGTTTCTTTTCAAACACTAAACAAATATTTAGGCTGAGTGGAAAAAATAATGGCATTGCAGACTGGAAGTACAGCACAAGCTAAAGAATGATAAGCAAAGATGAAGACGAAAATTGTTGATGTAGAAGGCATGGGGAATGGGTGAGTGGGCATTGACTGAAGATGAGAGTGGGGAGAGACAGGCATAGAGGGTCCTGGTTGAGGAGCATCTGACATGAGATTGAAGGTTTCACGTTGGGGAGTAGCACAATGAGATTGTTTAGGAATAGAGAGTCATTTAATGAGAATGTTGAGGAATAGAGAGTGGAATATGGAATGAGGAGTGAGTAGGAAAGCTGGGATCGGGAGAGTAGTTGGGAGTTTAGCATGAGCCAATGAGGTTCTGAATTAAGGCAGTATGAGCAGAGATTGAAGGAAGATTCAGCTTTGGTCAGTGTTATGGAAATAAAATTGTTAGTACAAGTGACTTATTGAAGGGGAAAATATCAGTATGGTTCTCAAATTTCTGGCATGGGTGGATGGTAGTGCCATTCACCAAGACAGGATCTATAACAAGAGGGCTGGTTTCAGGGAATATACCTGTGACACCTCTGGTTTAGAGTAAATTTTTTTAAAATTAATTTTGTAATATAAAAATGCCTGTGATAGTACAACAATGGAAAATGTCATACTCTCTTTTTGAGTTTTTTATCCCCTCATGTAACCAGGTAACATGACATATCTGAATTATGAATATAAACATCACCTGAGAGACCTTTACCTCCAATTGGCAGATGTGAGCTTAAGTCCTGACTCTGCCATTGCTCTGTAACCTTGTTTGTATCTTATGTGCTAGTGCATGTGATTATGTCTTTTTGTTAAGTAACAATTTAGGTTGTAGTAGATTTCACAATTCGTGCCTTAACACCATCATCTCTAAAAACCATTCCAATTAATTTCCCTCAGATATGCATGATCTGAACCAGTGAGTGTGTGTTAATTCTTTTGGGTTCAATGCAATTCCAGCAGCATTTGATGACATATTTCAAAACCACTTTCTTCATATTTCACGTTCTTTCCCTATTTTAAGAACTAACCTTTAAAAAGTTAAAAAAAAAGGAACAACTTGACAGTAATCATAGTGATGATGATGATGATAAAAGTAGAGAGCTTCTTATGGCTCAAGTTAAACATTTGAAATGTAATTCTTGCAATGACATCCCATGTGTTATTAGACCTGTTTTATATTTGAGGAGTTGAGAATCTGAGAAGTTAATGTAACTTTCTAGAGGTTGCATCCAGCAAGCAAAGGGTAAGGCTGGAATATAACTTCAGCTCTCTGATTCCAATATTTGCATTCCTAATAATTGTACAAAATGCTATGTGAAATTGGACTTGGATTTGGTGAATCAAAAAATGTTATTTATAAAGTGCCTTTCTGTATTGAAAGCATAGTCTGCTGCCTTGGGTTTCTCGGACAACATGGTATATTTCTTACAAATCGGGCAACATTCTTATAGCTCGTGCAGAAAAAAGAGTTGTTTCTGTTGTGGGAGACAAAAATGGTCAGTGCAAATGTGTTTATAATATTTATCCTCTTTCATAAATATAAATTTTCTTTGTCTTCTCATCAATATAATCACTTAAAAAGATTTAGTAATTGTTAGTAATTAGATTATTAAGATTTAGTTTTAAAGTGGTAAACTGTGGCACTATAGCATGCCTTCAGAGTTTCTCACTAAGAGATAAATTAAATTCTATGTTAATTCTCAGAACTGAATCAAATTGACTTTAGCGATGTGTGTTTTAAAATGCTCAATCATGTATTGTCCTTAGAAAAAGTCAAGAATGACTACACATTTTCTAAGGTGCTTGAAGAATTTGATATAATTACCACTAAATGTAAGGTTTTTCTTATAACGACCTTAGTGGATGTCATAGCTGTGTTGGGGTCTGTGCCAAATGAGGGTCAGTTTCTGAGAGTCCAATAGTACATTTATTTCATTTTGTAAAATTAAAAATCATCTACCAATTGTCCGTAGCCCTTGCCACATTCTGGGAAAGGCTCCAAAAGTTCTGTCAGATCATATGGTATATTTTTGCTTAATATCAGTATTAGTAGCAATAATAATAAGAGTTTACACTAGCTATGTACCATGTGCCAGGAATTGTGCTAAGTAGTTTCCATGTTCTCCTTACCTTATCTAGCATTCGGTGCTAGATACAGTTATCATCCCTATTTTAGAAATGAAGACCACGAGACTCAGAGAAATTAAATAACTTGCCCAAGGTTACACAGACGGTATGTATGAGAACTTGGATTTGATCACATATTCTGCTAAAATGTGTTCAAAGACTCTGTAAGTGGAATTTGCAGTTTCTGAAAGCAGTGGAAGCAAACAGAATGCCTGTTTGTTTCTGTGGCCTGACACCTGGGTCATCATTCATGACAGCTTGATGCACACTTACTGATTCCAAGTGTCAGTTGAGAATGGCTGATGCAGTGGCCCCACAGCACTCACATTTGTTGGAAAATTCCATGTTGATCTTTATTAAAAAAACAGTTGCCTAAGCTTCCAAGGTGGGCTATTTCGGTCACGGTTCATAATCTGAGTGTTGGGGAGTCGGCATGCCTGAGGTGTGAAGATGATGATGTACTTCCTGTAGGCACGAAGGCACTCAGAAATAAAGCAAGGCCCTAGAACTGTCATCTGTTGTTCTTCCTAGTCATGCTTTTAAGAAAGAAACTAAGGTCAATTAACTGGGAAGCTTAACCTCTCTTAGCTTGTCTTTCTTTGCATAGGCTTTTTGCCTTTTAAATAAACCATTTTTCTCTTCTCTCCCTCCCCACCCCCTATCCATTTTGAACACGTTCTTGGATTTCTCATGCTGGGCCTAAGGAGCAGACTGCTTATATTCAAGAATGATTTGGAGGGGATAAAGTGTGCAGGATTTTGAATTCTTGCCATAAGTCCCTGGCAGACAGCCAGGCAGCCTCAGAGGAATAAGACTAATGAAGGGAGGGTAAAGAAGATCCGAGAGTGCGGCTGGTAATGCAGTATTCATTTAATTGGGAGCAGGTACCGGTGCAAACTTCTCCATTTTAATTGGAAAAAGGGAAGGGGATTGTTAAGGAAGAAGGAAAAAAGAATGCATAAAGTTTTCAAGCCGAGGAGCCAAAGGCAGCCCTGTCTATGCCAGAGAAAGAACTCAATTTAGGGCAATTTGCTCTGCAAGCTGGGCTGCAGCCTCCCCTGGGAATAGGGATGAGGAAGAAAATGAAACCAAAAGAGAACTTGATAAAATCACCTAGCACAGACAATCTCAGTAGAATAGGTTTTACTGAGTTAAATCTGCCCCAATCAATATGATTCTTTTCATATAAGTTACAAATAAAAAGCCACAAGATTACAATAAAAATCGAGACTCCAGCGATGCTGATGTTGCACCTGGGAGTCTTAAGAACTTGTTATGGAATATATGTTTTTGCAACTATAATGTTTGTTTTTCTTTTCACCCTGGTCATGCGAATCAACTCTTTGCTTTCCCTCCCCATCCGTCCAGTTTTCTATATTGTTTTAAAAGCCATCGGAGGCAACACTTCCTGCTTAGTTTCTCTTGCACTGGAGGTTGGAGATCGGTGGTTTCTTTTTGTCTTGAAATGTGTTGAATTGAACATGGGACTGATTTCTCATGCTAATGATAAACAAAGAGACTTTTTTCCTATTGCACATTTTATGACATAAGTATTTATAACGTTAATGTATTACTAAACAATAAAAGATAGAGGGTTTCATACAAGAAGAGAAAGCAATGCTTTTTGATGCACATGAGGGACTATTAAAATAAAATACAGATCCTGTAATTTCATGTTTAATAACCATCAGTTCTTAATAATCTTTGGCTATCATATAAATGGGAGTTTTAAGCAGCTGATGATTTTAATGCGATAACTATAATTTTGATTCTTCATGAATAAGGAGGTGGAAGACCAAGCAAAACATTTTGGTCTTTCTGCCAGTGCGGTTGAGTTGACTAATCAACGAACTTGGAGAGAGAAGTCTTTATTTTAGTACATAAAAGTACATTTTAAAGATAAGTGTAAAGAGCTTAAGTTTCCTGGCAATTCTGTGTTATTAAATCTCTTTAAAATTATTCATAATGGATAGTAAAAAGAAGATGATGACGCTTTGTTTAGATAGATTCTACCTTACATATATTACAAATATTCAGTGTTGGTAAACCTGATGAAGAAGTGACCATGAGCATTTTCTCTCTTTGATAATTTTGATTGTGGGGTGGGAAATTTTTGCTGTTAAATGCTAGTGGACTGTGGCCTGCTTATTTGACTTTACCTCAATGACTAGAAACATAAGATTAGAAATGAAGAGATTTTTCTGGACAGAATAGAGTAACATCTCAAAATGTGGTGCAGTTGTCAGCCCAGATAGTCCTTTTTTTTTTTTCTCAATACCATGCTGGATAAATGAATTAATCTATGCACCAAAAATATTTATAGAGGCCCTCTCTATGCTAAGTACTGTGGAAGATGCAAGGATGAAAGCAACACAGACCCTGTCATCAGGAAACTTACTTTCTAAATGAGAAAGCCAGACTAAAATAAAGTACAAAGCCCAAATATAAAATAAGCAACAGAAGAAAAGATCTTCCCAAACAGTATATAGTCTATGAAGTCTCAACCATTTATTTTTCAGTTTGCAATGCATAATATCTGAATATGGACAATTGATGCCATAGTTTTGGAGAAGCAGTAGATCCACTGCTTGATTTGTTGAAGGCTGTGAAGGGTTTATGGAACTGATGGTACTTGACCGGGTTTCTATTTAGAAGGGCAGGAGAGGATGTGGGAGGCTATATACCAAGTTCAGGAAATGATATACTTTAGTCAAAGGTGAGGGACTCGGAGGAAAGAGAGTAGCAAACATATTTGGGGAACACTGATTATAGCAGAGTCTTATAGAAAATTAATGGGAATTAGTTGAGGCCACATTTTGGAAGGTTGTGATTAGAATGTTCTTTTTATCTTATAGTACAGAAATATCTAAAAAAAAAACCAACTATTTTTTTTTTCTAAGAATGAAGGGGTTCTTTGAGGAAGACTGACCCAATGACAGCATGTGGTATAGATTAATGGCATGGAAGCCTCACATGTGCTCACAATCCCATGTTTTCCCACATGACCAGATCTTTCTGTTGTTCTCCATTCTGGTGTCTCCACCCACAGAACTGCTTCACAAAGGGCTGACAGTTGCCTTCCTTTCTTCCTCAGGTGCAGCTGCCCCCAAAGCTGCCAGCCCTGAGTGGAGGGAAACACCAGAGAGAAAGTCTTTTCCCCAACTCAGAATTTCACTTGTGCCAAGACCTAGACAAAGACTCTCATGAAGACATTCCAGCAGCTTCTGTCTTGTAAGCCCTCTAAGAATCACGGTAAATCTCTCATAAGACAGTTCTGTCACCTTCTGACCTTTCCCTCTGGAACCTCTAGAATCAGGTGCTCACACTTGGATGGGTCAGGCAGGAAATCGATGCTATCCCCTCCATTATTCTTGTCTTCCCCGAGTTAGTAGCTCTTAGCCCCAGATAAATATTTCTTTTCTTCCTCAATTATAAAATAGCATGTCCGCACAAATCAGTGATTACACACAGAGACTAGTGTGTATTTAATATGAGTAGGTAGGTGGGAGAAGGGGTCTTTTCTACAGCTCAGCCACTCAAGGGGCTCTGTTTGACTCTGTAATCTACTATTTATATAACATGGTTTAGCCTCTGGAAAAATAGTGAATTAGAGGATCTGCCTTCTTTTCATGCCCACAGCTCTTTTTATGCACCTATTCCCACTGGAGCGTATTTTAAAAAGATGCAAACAATTAAAATATTTTTGCGGGTGGGAGCGGCTTTTAAACTACTTTTTTTTTTTTTTTTTGTAGAGTTATCCACTGTAGCACCTTTTTGTTATCTTTAGGTGAAAGGGACTGGGGATCTTTCTGCCATGCCATTTCTCAAAATATGCTACATAGATTACCACCTGCTTCATTGATGTGTTAGAGAATTCTATTCTGATAATTTGGGCATATTTCTGTATAAAAGGGGAACTACAGAGGTAAATTTATAAGAGGTAAAATTATTTTTAGTTATATTTATATACTGGAAATAACAATTGTTGGTAATATTTTGATTTCAATAGTACCAATGTCATAGCTGAATAGTATTAGAAAAATGCAGTAATTAAAAACCTGTTTGTAGATCAATTAGAGATGAGAATTTCTTTATTAGTTTACATATGTCCTTGTGTCTTCTTGAGAACTGTCATTTTATACAAATTTTAAATGAAGATATATCTCTACTGGGGAGTACCTACTCATGAAATTCAATGTATTATCTCTTGGAGACAACACCTATGACTATATTAATATAGAAAGAACCAAGTTCAAGTTACACCATTGATTTTGTTAAACAATACCAGATTCAGGTTCAGCTAATATTTATGGAACCCCTAATTTGGCCAGACACTGTGACTATTATATGGTATCTATTAATTAACCTACATTTCTTCAGAGCCAGGAATGAACTTGGTGTTCATACTCACATTTTACAGATAAGAAATGTGTGGTCTGAGTAAGTTAAATGGTGACTCTGGGTCTAGTGAATAATAGAAGTGGGACTTAAAGCCAGTGCTCCCTGATGCCAAGGTGGAAGTTAATTAGTGATTTTGCTATTATTAAATTTATGACTTCAGCCCAACTTCTGTTTACTCCAAAATCTACAGTACGCTTCTACAGTTAACTGAAGGCTGAGTGTTCTTGTGAATTACTACATGTATTTGGTGGATGATGACAATATATGAGAAAATTTTATTTCTACTTCTGATAGGAATCTCTCTTTAATCTAGAGATAGTGACGTGCTAACCAAATGTACATGCTTCCTTTTTCATTGTTCTTGTTCAGGTGCTAAAAGACTGTTAAATAACCTTCATGTCATTATATTATGTTGCCTTAGATAGTCTTGTGCAGCTAAAAATAATTTTTAAACTCTTCCAAGTTAATGCTTTTTTTAGTTTATTAATGTTAAATGCTTTAAAAACTTTTCCAAGTTTTTATTTTGAAAAAAAGTAAACTTATAGATAAACTAAAAAAATAATGTTATGAACACTTACATGCTCTTTATCTAGGTATCTAGATTCACTAGTTGTTAACCAATTTATTGCATTGTAATCTCTCATATATATAGATACATATTTGCTGAAACATTTGAAATCAGTTGCAGATATCATAGTTCAGCCCTAAATGCTTCAACAAATATCTCTTCACAAGGACATTCTTCTTCATTACCTTAATGTTGTTGTCACACCCAAAATATAGAACATCAATGCAAGAATATTATCTGATAACAGCCCATACTAAAAATTTCCCAATTATCCATTTAATATCTCTCAGTTATTTTTGATAAGTGCATAATTCACTTTTCAGTTTCATTTTCTATATTTTGATAAAATTCATGATTCAATCAGGGATTATTCAGTACACTTTGTTGTATTAATTTCTTTTAATTTGAAACAGTTCCTCTCTTACTTTTCATTACTCAGACTTTTTTTTTTAAAGGTCCCGGCCTATTTTGTGTAATTTCCTACTGACTATTTCTATATTACTGGAATCAAGCTGGACATTATTGTCAAGAACACTACACAAATGATCTTGTGTTCTTCTCAGTGTATTAAATCAGGAGACGTGTAATACTGACTTTTTCCATTATTGGTGATGCTAACTTTAATTATTTGATTAAGGTGGTATCTGAGATTCTTCCATTGTAAAGATATACTTTTTCTCTTGCAATTGATAGATAACTGTGGGTGATACCTTAAAATTATATGAATATCCTGTACCAAAATTTCATTCAAAATTTTTAGTATTCATGCTGATCTTGTTGAATCAGTTATTACATTAGTGCTTGCAAAAGGATTATTTTCTATTTATATCATTCATTTTACAGTTATTAATAGACCTCCTTTAAGAAAGAATGTTCTCCTATTCCCCACCTCTTTTGTTTTACTTCTTTGCTTTTTGATTCAGCAGGATATTACAAGTTCACCTTATATTTTCCATGCCCAAGATATGGAAGCAACCATTTCACCAAAGATCCTTACCTCCTTTTAGTGGGGAATTGAATTTAGAAAACAGCATCTGGGTTCACGGTGCGCATGTGTATATCATTTCTACACACTTCCAGGGTATATACCTGAAAAAAAATATGTGTACATATGTGTATATGTACATGTAAATACATATTTTTTATTCTGATATCTACATTGCAGGGTTCTTCAGTTTCCTCAGTCCATGTTTGAATCTTACTTTTCCCACTCCCAAGAATATCAATATATTTACTTATTTAGTGTATCCCACAGTGCCCACAAAATATTTTTAGAATTACTATAGTAACACCACTATACCAACAGCAAACTTGCTAATCAACATTCAAATTAAAAAAAAATTCTTTTGTCTTTAAAACATATCCCACTAAGGGTTTATAGTTATAATACTAGGTTCAAAAGTTAGATTTGTGTGTGTGTGTGCATGCACACACATTTGTGTTATAAATCTTATATATAGTTAAATTTATTTCTATTTGTGTTCAATTGTAATGTTTTTATTTTCTTGGCTTAATTTTTTGATTATACAAAAAATTTATATGGCTCACACATTAAATAATATATATAGTATACTATATATAGTACATTAAATATTCTACATATATTACTTAAGTACTATACATAGATTAATGTGTATATATTTATTAAAACATACACATTTAAAACATATATTTTTATTAATATATCATTAATATATTTAATAAGTATATCCATATATTTATACTAATTCATTATTTAATATATACTATATATTTTATACAGTATATCAAATTATTATACATAATATTGCAAGTGTATTAATCAAAAAAGTTTTATTCTATTTCTTTTCTCTTTTACCTTGTTCCCACTATCTTTAGATAACCATTTTCATTCATTTGTTTCATTTTTGTGTCAATTTTAAAAAAATAAACAATAAAATGCATTCATAGAGAAACACACTTCATGTGTTTCTTCTTTATTCTTATCACTTCTACACAACAGGTAGCAAGATTTTTTTTTCATTTAACAATATATCCTGGAAGTCACTCCTCATCAGTTTACAAACATTTTGGTCTTTTTGTATAGCTACATGGTACTCCATCATTTGAATATATAGTAGTTAATAAAAATCTATTGCCTACTATTGCAGGGCATCTAACTTGTTTTCAATATTTTGTTATTATTATTTTTATTATTAATGTCCCAATAGAAGTTACATGTGTTTTTTTAAATTTTATTATGTTATGTTATTCACCATACATTACATCATTAGTTTTTGATGTAGTGTTCCATGATTCATTGTTTGTGTATAACACCCAGTGCTCCATGCAGTACGTGCCCTCTTTAATACCCATCACCAGGCTGACCCATTCCCCCTCCCCCCTCCCCTCTAGAACCCTCAGTTTGTTTTTCAGAGTCCATAGTCTCTCATGGTTCGTCTCCCCCTCCGATATCCCCCTCTTCATTTTTCCTTCCTACTATCTTCTTTTTTTTTTTTTAACATACAATGTATTATTTGTTTCAGAGGAACAGGTCTGTGATTCAACAGTCTTACACAATTCACAGCACATGTGTTTTTTATAGTATGGAGAATAGGTCTTCAGAGTAAATCCCCAGAAGTAGAATTGCTGAGTCAAAGAAAATATTTGGTTTTGCTAGATATTGCCAAATTCTCCTTCATCAGGGTGGCATAATGTTATGTTCTCACCAACTATGTATGAGAATATGTTTCTTCACAACCTCTCTAGCAGGCTATATTTATCAAGCTTTGGATTTGTGTCAATCTGATAAGTGAGAAATGGTCAATAAGTAGAGTTTTCATCTGCATTTTTAATAAATTAAGTGATCTTGAACATCCTAAGGATTATTTATATATATATTTTTTTACTATGAAGCATATATTCTTGTCTGGTAGCTTATATTTTGGAGTTTTTTTATATTTTTGGAATACACTTTATCTGCAGTATATGCTGCAAATAATTTCTTGTATCTTGTAATTTTAAAAAATTTTGCTGATGGTGTTTTTTTCCTCATGTAAAGGTTATTTAAAATATTTTATGTAGTTCAATTCCTCTCTTATTGTATCTGGAGTTTAGTCAAAGTTAGAAAGGCTCTCCCCATACTGAGGGTACAAGAGAGTTTCATTCATGTTCTGTTCTAGTGTATGTATGGTTTCACTTTTTATATTTAGATAATTGATCCATTATTTATTCTGGTATATTTACAATATAGATGTGATATTTTTCTAAAAAGCTATCCATTGTATTAATACCTTTTATTTAAAAGTAAATATTTTTAAAAAAGTACATATTTTCCTCAGTAATTTGAAATGCCAGCTTATTATATATTAAATTTACATATGTACTTGGATCTCCATACTTTCTATTCTGTTCCATTCATATTCTCATAATTCCCTGTCTTAATTATTTGTGCCTTAATATTTGGCTGGGCAGGGGGCCCGCTATTGCTCCTGAACAAATTTTTTCTAGCTTTTTCACCATAATTATTTTTCTATACAATTTTGAAATCCACTTATCTGGATGCTAGTATATATATTTTTTTGGCTGCTAGTATTTTTATAGAGTTATGTTAAATTTATAATTAACTTGGTGAAATTGACATCTTCATGATGTTGACTCATATTATCCAAGAATAGGGATTTTTTTCCATTTGTTCTTTTTCAGAGTACTTTAAGATTTTTTTGAATGTTTTTCAGATATATTGTTAAATTTATTCCTAAGTACTTAATTTATTATGGTGGCCATCATAAATAGCATTTTCTTCCATTCTTTTTTTTTATGTTATGTTAATCACCATATATTACATCATGAGTTTTTGATGTAGTGTTCCATGATTCATTGTTTGCATATAACACCCAGTGCTCCATTCAATACGTGCCCTCTTTAATACCCATCACCAGACTAACCCATCCCCCCACCCCCTCCCCTCGAGAACCCTCAGTTTGTTTCTCAGAGTCCATAGTCTCTCATGGTTCGTCTCCCCCTCCGATTTCTCCCCTTCATTTTTCCCTTCCTACTATCTTCTTTTTTTTTTGACATATAATGTATTATGTGTTTCAGAGGTACAGGTCTGTGATTCAACACTCTTACACAATTCACAGCACTCACCATAACACATACCCTCCCCAATGTCTATCACCCAGCCACCCCATCCCTCCCACTCCCCCACCACTCCAGCAACCCTCAGTTTGTTTCCTGAGATTAAGAATTCTTCATATCAGTGAGATCATATGATACATGTCTTTCTCAGATTGACTTATTTCACTCAGCATAATACCCTCCAGTTCCATCCACATCATCGCAAATGGCAAGATTTCATTCCTTTTGATGGCTGCATAATATTCATATATATACCACACCTTCTTTATCCATTCATCTGTTGATGGACATCTTGGCTCTTTCCATAGTTTGGCTATTGTGGACATTGCTGCTATAAACATCGGGGTGCATGTCCCCCTTTGGATCTGTACATTTGTATCTTTGGGGTAAATACCCAGTAGTGCAATTGCTGGGTTGTAGGGCAGCTCTATTTTCAACTTTTTGAGGAACCTCCATACTGTTTTCCAGAGGGGCTGCACCAACTTGCATTCCCATCAACAGTGTAGGAGGGTTCCCCTTTCTCCGCATCCCTGCCAACATCTCTCATTTCCTGACTTGTTAATTTTAGCCATTCTGACTGGTGTGAGGTGGTATCTCATTGAGGTTTTGATTTGGATTTCCCTGATACTGAGTGATGTTGAGCACTTTTTCATGTGTCTTTTGGCCATTTGGATGTCTTCTTTGGAAAAATGTCTGTTCATGTCTTCTGCCCATTTCTTGATTGGATCATTTGTTCTTTGGGTATTGAGTTTGATGAGTTCTTTAGATTTTGGATACTAGCCCTTTATCTGATAAGTCATTTGCAAATGTCTTCTCCCATTCTGTCAGTTGTCTTTTGGTTTTGTTGACTGTTTCTTTTGCTGTGCAAAAGCTAGACTCAAAATGGTTGAAAGACCTAAATGTGAGACAAGAGTCCATCAAAATACTAAAGGAGAACACAGGCAGCAACCTCTTCGACCTCACTTGCAGCATCTTCTTCCTAGAAACATCACCAAAGGCAAGGGAAGCAAGGGCAAAAATGAACTATTGGGACTTCATCAAAATTTTCTTCCATTCTACTTTTAATAATTGTGTACATGGGGAATATCAATTTGTGTATATTGTCTTTCTACCATACTTAATTATTTTTTTCTTGGTTTAATCGTTGAATTCTTCTGAAGGTTTACATGTATACTATGATGTCATCTTCAAATAGCCTGTTTTAATTTTTC
The DNA here is from genome assembly GCF_003265705.2 of Callorhinus ursinus. Classification (NCBI taxonomy): domain Eukaryota; kingdom Metazoa; phylum Chordata; class Mammalia; order Carnivora; family Otariidae; genus Callorhinus; species Callorhinus ursinus. The sequence goes on from NW_027397068.1 coordinate 18,500,836, forward strand.
TTATGATCCTAATTGTTTATTCTTATCTGACTTAATTGATTAATGCAAGGTTATAATTGGAGATAGTGAACTTCTTTTGCCTTGTTCATGACCATAGATAGAGGGAATGTCTTTAGTGTTTCTTATTAATTCAACTAAGTTAGATACTGGCTTTAGGATATCTATCTATCATCTATCTATCTGTCTATCTATCTATCTATCTATCTATCTATCTATCTATATGGTAAATATCAATTTCGTAACTTGTGTTTTCTTAGAGAATTATCTAGTTCATCTAGATTTTCAAGCATATTTGCATAGAGTTTTACGAAGTAGTAACTTACAATTTTTGTAGTTTATTTCAATGGTTATTTTTTCCTTTGTAGTTTATTATTTTGTATATTTGTGCTTCCTTCAATGATTAGGTTAGCCAGTGATTTCTCTATTTTCATTAAAAATACAAACATTTCTACTATTTTCATGTTTTCTAACTTTAATATCTGCTTTTATTTTATCATTTTGTTTCCTTTATTTCATTGCCTTTTTGCTAATAGCCATTTTAACAGGTGTGAGGTGGTTTTGGTTTGCATTTTCCTGATGATGAGTGGTATTGAACATCTTTTCATGTGCCTGTTGGCCATCTGTATGTCTTCTTTCAGAAAATGTTTATTCAAATCCTCTGGCCATTTTTTTGTTTTGTTTTTATTTGTTACTTTGTTTTTCTGTCCATTTTTTAATTGGATTGTTTGCTTTTTACTATTGAGTTGTATGAGTTCTTTATATGTTTTGGACCTTAATCCCTTATCGAATATGTGATTTGCAAATATTTTCTCCCATTCAGTAGGTTGCCTTTTCATTTTGTTGATGGATTACCTTGCTGTGCAGAAAATTTTTAGTTTCATACAGTCCCTCTTGTTTATTACTGCTTTTGTTGCCTTTATTTTTGGTCAGATCTGAAAAAATTATTGCCAAGGCCAATGTCAAGGAGTTTGCCACCTATTTTTACTCCAGGAGGTTTATGGTTTCAGGTATTAAATTCAAGTCTTTAATCCAATTGAATTAATTGTGTATAGTTCAGTTCCATTCTTTTGGATGTGGCTATTCAGTTTTCCCAGCACCATTTATTAAAGACACTGTCCTAATCATGGGCTTATTTCTGGGTTCTCTATTCTGTTCCAAGGATCTATTTGTCTGTTTTTATGCCAATATCATACTGTTTTGATTACTCTAGTTCTATAGTATAGTTTGTAATTGGGAACATGATGCCTCCAGCTTTACTTTTCTTAAGATTGCTATGGTCTTTTGGAGTCTTTTGTGGTTTCATACAGGTTTTAGGATTTTTTTTTTTTTTTTCTGTGAGAAGTGCCATTGGAATTGTGATAGGGATTGCATTGAATCTGTAGATTGCTTTGGGTAATACAGACATTTTACAATATTATTCTTCCATTTCATGAGCACAGAATACCTTTCCATTTATTTGTGTCTTATTCATTTTCTTGCATCAATGTCTTACAGTTTTCAGACTACAGGTCTTTTACTTCCTTGGTTAAATATATTCCTAGGCATTTTATACTTTCTGATGTAATTATAAATGGGGTTGTGTTTTTAATTTTTCTTTCTGATAGTTCATTATTAGTGTATAGAAATGTAACAGATTTCTGTGTATTGATTTTGTGCCCTGCAACTTTACTGAATCCATTTATAGTTCTAACAGTGTTTGGTGGTGACTTTAGAGTTTCTATAGATAGTGTGTCATCTGCAGATAGTGTAAGTTTTACATCTTTCTTTCCAGTATGGATGTCTTTTTCTTTTATTTTATTTAATTTCTCTGGCTAGAACTTTTAATACTATGTGGGATAAAGGGGCAAGAGTGAGCAGGCTTGTCTTGTTTCTGATCTTAGAAGAAAAGATTTTGTTTTTTCACCATTGGGTATAATATTAGTTATGGGATTGTCATACATGGTCTTTATTATGTTGAGGCACATTTCCTCTATACCCACATTGTTGAGAGTTTTTATCATAAATGGATGTTGAATTTTGTCAATTTTTTGCATCTATTGATATATGATTTTTATCTTTCATTTTATGATGTGGTGTGTCACATTTATTGATTTGCAGATCTTGAGCCATCTTTGCATCCTTGGAAAAATCTCATTTGATCATGGTGTATGATCCTTTTAGTATTATTGAAATCAGTTTGCTAATATTTTGTTGAGGATTTTTTCATCTATGTTCATCAGGGATATTGGCCTATAGTTCTTTTTTTGTGGTGTCCTTATCTGGTTTTGGTATTAGAGTAATACCGGCCTCCTAAATGAGTTTGGAACTGTTCCTTCCTCTTCAGTTTTATAGAAGACTTTGAAAATAGACATTAAATATTTGAATGTTTGGTAGAGTTCACTAGTGAAATTGTTTGGTCCTGGATTTTTGTTTTCTGGGAGGTTTTGAGTACTGATTCAGTCTCCCTACTAGTAATCAGTATATTCAGATTTTCTGTTTCTTCATGATTCAGTCTAGGAATTTATCCATTTCTTGTAGTTCTTCCAATTTGTTGGTATATAATTGTTTATAGTAGTTTCTTCATTCTTCATATTTCTGTGGTATCAGTTGTAACTTCTCCTTTATTTCTGATTTTATTTGAACTCTCTCTTTAATTCTTAGTGAGTCTAGCTAAAGAATAGTCAATTTTGTTTATCTTTTCAAAGAACCAGCTCTTAGATTCATTGATGTTTTCTCTTGTCTTTTTAGTTTCTATTTCATTTATTTCCACTCCGATCATTATTATTTCCCTCCTTCTAACTCTGGGCTTTATTTGTTCTACTTTTAATAGTTCCTTTAGGATAAAGTTAGGTTGTTTATTTGAGATGGATTTTTTTTGACTCTTGAGATAGGCCTGTATAGCTATGAACTTTCCTCCTAGAACTTCTTTTGCTACATCCCATAGATTTTCGTATGTTATATTTCCATTTTCCATTTGTCTCAAGGTATTTTTCTTAATTTCTTCTTTAATTTCTTTATGACCTATTGGTTGTTCACTAAATATGTTAAATTTCTATCATAAGTTATTCTGTGACATTTCTGTAGATATCTCCATGTTCATTGAAACACCTTCTTTAGCACATTCCTGAAGATGTGCTTTTGGACAAAGTATTCCTTAAGATTTTACATTCTTAAAACTGTTTTTAAACAGATTTTAAATTTTTGGAGGATAATTTCATTTGAGTAGAAATATACAGCTTATATACTTTAGTCCCCTGAAATTCTTGAAAATATGGCTTTGCTGTTGTCTTGCTTTGTGTTTTGCTGGGAGAATTCTTTCTTTTAAATTCCAGTATAGTTAACATACAGTGTTGTATTTGTTTCAGGTATACAATATAGTGATTCAACAATTCTATACATTACTGAGTGCTCATTATGATAAGTGTACTATTGGTTCTCTTCATCTATTTCATCCATCCCCCAACTCGCCTCCCCTCTGGTAACCATCAGTTTGTTCTCTATAGTTAAGAGTCTGTTTTTTGGTTTTCCTCTCTCTCTTTCTCTTATTTTTATTCATTTGTTTTGTTTCTTAAATTCCACATATGAATTAAATCACAGTATTTATTTTTCTCTGACTTATTTCACTAAGCATTATACTCTCTAAATCCATCCATGTTGTTGCAAATAGCAAGATCCATTCTTTCTTATGGCTGAATAATATTCCATTGTATATATATATACACCACATCTTCTTTATCCAATTATCCATTGGTGGACGCTTGGGCTGCTTCCATAATTTGAATATTGTAAGTAATGCTGCAGTAAGCATAGGGGATACATATATATATTTTCAAATTAGTGTTTTCTAACATTTGTTTGAGTAAATACCCAGCAGTGGAATTACTGGATCATATGGTACTTCTATTTTTAATTTTTAGAGGAACCTCCATAATGTTTTCCACAGTGGCTGTACCAGGTTGCATTCCTACCAACAGTGCACAAGCTTTTTCTCCATGCCCTCACCAATACTTGTTGTTTCTTGTGTTATTGATTTTAGCCATTCTGATGGGTGTGAGGTAATATCTCGTTGTGGTTTTACTTGGTATTTCCTTGATGATGAGTGATGTTGGGCATCTTTTCATGTGTCCTTTGGCCACCTGTATGTCTTTGGAGAAATGTCTGTTCAGGTATTCTGTCCATTTTTTAAATTGGATAATTTGTTTTTTTGGTGTTGTATGAGTTCTAAATATATTTTGGATAGTACTCTTTATTGGATATGCCATTTGCAAATATCTTCTCCCATTCTTTTAGGTTGTCTTTTAGTTTTTTGATTATTTGCTTTGCTATGCAGAAGGTTTTTATTTTGGTGTAGTCCCAATAGTTTATTTTTGCTTTTGTTTCCCTTGCCTCAGAGACATATCTAGAAAAATGTTACTATGGCTGATATTGGAGAAATTATTGCTTGTAGTCTCTTCTAGGATTTTTATGGTTTCAGGTCTCACATTTAGGTCCTTAATCCATTTTGCAATTATTTTTGTGTATGGTGTAAGAAAGTCGTTCAGTTTCATTCTTTTTCATATAGCTATCCAGTTTTCCCAACACCATTTATTGAAGAGATTGTCCTTTTCGCATTGTATATTATTTCCTGCTTTGTTAAAGATTAATTGATGATATAATTTTGGGTTTATGTCTGGGCTCTCTGTTCTGTTCTAATGATCTATGTGTCTATTTTCATGCTAGTACTGTACCATTTTGATTACTAAGCTTTGTTGTATAGCTTGAATCCAGATTATAATACCTCCAGTTCTGTTCTTCTTTTTCAAAATTGCTTTGGCTATTCATAATCTTTTGTCATTTAATGCAAATTTTAGGATTGTTTGTTTTATTTGTGTGAAACATGCTATTGGTATTTTGATAGGGATTGCATTAAATCTGTAGATTGTTTTGGGTAGTATGGACATTTTAGCAGTATTTGTTCTTCAAATCCATGAGCATGAATTTTCATTCCACTTGTTTGTGTCATCTTCAAACACATCAGTGTTTTATAGTTTTCAGAGTACAGGTCTTTCACCTCTGTGGTTATGTTTATTTCTAGGTATTTTACTATTTTTGGTGCAATTGTAAATGTGATTGTTTTCTTAATTTCTCTTTCTACTACTTCACTATTACTGTATAGAAATGAAATGCACTTCTGTTTGATTTTGTATCCTGTTACCTTACTAAATTCATTTATTAGTTCTAGTAGGTTTTGGTAGAATTTTCAGGGTTTCCTGTATATAGTATGATGTCATCTGGAAATGGTGAAAGTTTTACTTCTTCCTCGCCAATTTGGATTTTTTTTTTGGTCTGATTGCTGAGGCTAGGACTTCCAGTTCTATGTTGAATAAAAGTGGTAAGAGTGGACATCTTTGTCTCATTCCTGATCTTAGTGGGAAGGCGCTCAGGTTTTCACCACTGAGTATGCTGTTAGCTGTGAGTTTGTCACAGATGGTCTATATGATGTTGAGATATATTTTCCTTACACCTACTTTGTTGAAGGTTTTTATCATGAATGGATGTTGTACTTCATCAAATGCTTTTTCTGCATCTATTGGAATGATCATATGGTTTTTATCCTTTCTCTTGATGTGATGTATTATGTTGATTGATTTGTGAATACCGAAGCACCCTTGCACCCCACTATTAAATCCCACTTTATCATGGTGAATGATTTTTTTAATGTATTGTTGGATTCAGTTTGCTAATATTTTGTTGAGGATTTTTGCTTCTATGTTTGTCAGAAATACTGTTCTGTAGTTCTCTCTTTTTTTTGTAGTGTCTCTGTCTGGCTTTGGTATCATGGCAATGCTGGCTTCATAGAATGAATATGGAAGCTTTCCATCATCTTCTTTTTTTGTTCTGAAAATTTGAGAAGAGTTATTAAATCTTCTTTAAATGTTTTGTGGAATTTATATGTGAAGATGTCTGGTCCTGGACTTTTGTTTGTTGGGAGTTTTTTTTTTTTTAAAGATTTTATTTATTTATTTGACAGAGACACAGTGAGAGAGGGAACACAAGCAGGGGGAGCAGGGGAGCCCGACATGGGGCTCGATCCCAGGACTGTTGGATCACGACCTGAGCCGAAGGCAGACGCTTAACGACTGAGCCACCCAGGCGCCCCAAGTTGGGAGTTTTTTGATTACTGATTCAATTTCATTACTGGTAATCTGTTCAGATCTATTTCTTCCTGATTCAGTTTTGTGAGGTTATATATTTCTAGGAACTTATCCATTTCTTCTAGATTCTCCAATTTGTTGGCATATCATTTTTCATATTTTCTCATAATCCTTTGTAGTTCTGTGGTGTTGGTTGTTATTTTTCCTTTTTCATTTATGATTTTGTTTAATTGTGCCCCCCCATACTTTTTTTTTTTTTTTGAGTCTGGCTAAAGGTTTATCAATTTGTTGATCTTTGCAAAGAACCAGCTCCTTTCATTGAAATGTTCTATTGTGGTTTTAGTTTATATTGTCCATTTCTGCTCTAATATTTATTATGTCCTTCTACTGGTTTTGGGTTTTGTTTCTTCTTTTTCTATCTCTGTTAGATGTAGGTTAGGATGTTTATTTGAGATTTTTCTTGCTTCTTGAGGTAGGTCTGTATTGATATAAACTTCCCTCTTAGAACAGCTTTTGCTGCATCCCAAAGATTTTAGACCATTGTGTTTCATTTCCATTTGTCTCCATATATATTTATATCTATCTATATATATACACACATATATATTTTTATTTTCTCTTTGATTTCTTTGTTTACTTATTCATTGTTTAGTAGGATGTTATTTAACATTCATATATTTGTCTTCTCTCCAGATTTTTTTCTTGTGGTTGATTTCTAATTTCATAGCATTGTGGTTGGAAAAGGTGCATGGTATGACTTTAATCTTTTAAAATTTGTTGAGACTTATTTTGTGGCCTAACATGTGATCTATTCTGGAGCATGTTCCATGTGCACTTGGAAAGAATGTGTACTCTGCTGTTTTAAGATGGAATGTTCTGAATATATCTGTTAGATCCATCTGGTCCCATGTGCCATTCAAAGCCATTCTTTCCTTGTTGATTTTCTGTTTGGATGATCTATCCATTGATGTCAGTGGGGTGTTAAAGCCCCCTATTATTATCATATTACTATCAATTACTTCTTTATGTTTGTTATTAGCTGCTCTAAGTATTTGGGTGCCCCCATGTTGGGTGTATAAATATTTTCAATTGTTATATTTTCTTGTTGGTCTGTTCCTCTTATGTATATATAGTGTCCTTTTCTGTGTCTTGTTACAGTCTTTGTTTTAAAGTCGATTTTCTCTGATATAAATATTGCTAATCTGGCTTTCTTTTGACATCCATTTCCATGATAAGTGATTTTCCATCCCTTCATTTTCAATCTGCATGTGTCTTTAGGTCTGAAATGAGTTTCTTGTAGGGAGCATATAGATGGGTCTTGCTTTTTTATCCATTCTGTCACCCTATGTCTTTTGATTGGAGTGTTTAGTTCATTTACATTCAAAGTAGTTATTGATAGGTGTGTCCTTATTGTCATTTTGTTACTTGTTTCATGGTTACTTTTGTATTTCTTCTCTGTTCCTTTCTTCTCTTACTCTTCTCTCTCCATTTGCTGACTTTCTTACTGATATGCTTTGATTGCTTTTTCTTTATTTTTTTGCTTACCTGTTACTGTTTTTTGATTTGTGGTTACCATTAGGTTTGTATATAACATCTTATGCATATAGCAGTCTATATTAAGTTGATTGTCTCTTAAATTTGAACCCATTCTTTATTCTTCTCCCTACCATGTTGTAGGTATATGATGTCATACTTTGCATCCTTTTATTTTGTGAATCTCTTCACTGATTTTTATAGATAATTTTACTGCTTTTGTGCTTCCTACTTTTCTTACTTCTTCTTATGGTCTCTCCTTTCACTTAAGGAATTCCCTTTAACATTTCTTATAGGGCTGAGTTAGTTGTGTTGAATTCCTTTAGCTTTTGTTTGTCTGGGAAACTCTGTCTCTCCTTCTATTCTGAATAATAGCCTTGCTGAATACAGTGTTCTTGGCTGCAGGTTTTTCTTTTTTGTTTTGTTTTTGTTTCAGCACTTTGAGCATATCATGCTATTCTATTCCCTCTGGCCTGCAAAATTTCTGCTGAAAAATCAGCTAGCTGATAGCTTTATGGGGTTTTCCTTAAATGTAACTGTTTCCTTTGCTGCTTTTAAAATTCTATCTTTTTTACTATGTTTTGCCATTTTAATTGCTATGTGTCTTTTGTGTGGACCTCTTTGAATTGATTTTGTGGGGGATCTTTTTGCTTCCTGGATCTGGATGTCTGTTTTCTTCCTCAGATTAGGGAAGGTTTCAACTATTATTTCTTCAAATAAATTCTCTGCCCCCTTTTCTCTTTCTTTTCCTTCTGAGATCCCTGTAATGTGGATGTTATTATATTTGATGGAGTTGCTGTGTTCCCTAAGTCTATTTTCATTTCTTATTATTAATTTTTCTCTCTCCTATTCAGCTTGATTGCTTTCCATTACTCTGTCCTCCAGGTCACTGATCCATTCTCCTGCTTCCTCTAGTCTGCTATTTATTCCCTCTAGTATATTTTCAATTTCAGTTATTGAGTTTCTTCATCTCTAATTGGTTCCTTTTTTATGTTTTGTATCTCTTTGTTGAGGATCTCACTGAGGTCCAGCACTCTTTTCTCAAATTCAGTGAATATCTTTATGACCATTACTTTAAATTCTCTATCAGGCGTATTTCTTATCTCCATTTTGTTTATGTGTATTGCTGTGATTTTGCCCTCTTCTTTCATTTGGGACATATTCCTTTGTTTCATCATTTTATCTCATCCTTTGTGTCTGTTTCTATGTGTTAGGAAAGTGAGCTATGTCTCTTTCTCTTAAAAGTGATGGACTTATGAAGAAATTGTCAGGTAGTGCCCTGAAGTGCAATGACCCTATTCACCAGAACTTGGTGCTTCAGAGATATCTCCTATGTATATTTGTGTGCCCTACTGTTGTGGCTGAGCTGATTTTTCCTTCAATCAAGTCATCTGCAGTGGCTCTCTTTTCTTGTCGTTGGCAGGGTTTGGTCCCTGTTTGGTCCCTGTTGATAGGCCAGTGTATGGCCACCTTGGGCCAGAATTGAATCAGAGCAAGTGTTTGCAAGATTTAGTAGCATTGATCTGCAGGGCACTTTTCCTGTTTTGTCCTCTGAGAAGTTTTTGTTGGTAGGCAGGACCTGCAGTCAGACCAGAGGGCCTTTAGCCTTCTGCTGGGGCTACAGTTGGACAGGTGTGTGTGGTTATCTTCCCTTCTCCCTGGCTCAGGATTCACTTTGGAGTAGTGCTGGCCTTTGTCTTGGCTGCTTGCACACTTTCAGGCTTGTGGCACCAAATTGGTTGGGCTCTAGCCAAGGATGTATTTAAGGGGACTGGTCTGCAGGGAACTGTGGCATTGGGGTGTACATTATTAGCAATGTTTAGGCAGGTCTGGTGTGGGAGGGGACCTGGAGTATCTTTAGAAAACTCCTGTCACAGGGCTGGAGGCAGTGATTCCTGAGGAGAGTACAGGGGCATTGGTTGTGGTGCCAGTAAGGTCTGTGCCTGTTCACTGCAGGAAGGGACCTGCAGCTGCCAGGGACTGAGGCTGGCTGGGTTGGAGGAGCTGGATTCTTGGAAGAGTGCCTGGGTGGGGCACACTGTGTTAGCAAGGTTTGCTCCTGTCTGCTGTGGGAGGAGACCTGGAGCTAAAGCCTGGCTGGAGGGGCCACCCCTGCCAGAGAAGGGGGTGGTCAGAATACATTTTTTGCAAGTTAGGTGGAGAGTGTTGGTGCTGTGCTGGTCCTGCAAGTGTCAGTATGTCTAGGCTGGGGGGTCAGCAGAGGGAAATGGCACCTGTCATCTCCTTTGTTCCTGGAGAAGCTGCCCCGCCAGCACATGTTCTGAGATTAGTTAATAAATCTCCTTCCCATATACCCCAGGCATTTTTCAAACTGCTGCTTCTTTGCTGTATCTCCATGGGACTGTTTATTGTGCTGTCTCTTTTAGGACAGAGACTCAGTTTCCTAGGTTCCCCCAGAGCCCAGCTCATTGGTTTTTAAAGTCCGGGTGTTAAGCCCTGCTGATTGTAAGAACTTGCTAAATTAGACCCCTCTGTTTTTAGAGCCAAATGTTATGGGGATTTATCTTCCCTGTTTAGGTTCCCCATGCCCAGGGTGCTTGGTGTTAGGATCTATTTTTTTCCCCCTCTTTGTGCCTGTGGTGTCCCTCCCTCCTGTGGACAGTCCCACAGGTCCGTATAGCTCTAAATCACATCTGTGACCACAAACTTTGATGTGGTCTCTTCTCTAGAGTTAGCTGTGAAGAGTCTGCTCTGCCAGTCTTTGGGTGATTCCCTGGGTTATTTATTCTGACATGGGTGTTATCTAGTTGTATCTGTGGGCTAAGGTGAGCTTAGGATCTTCCTACTCCACCATCTTGCCGGGAAGTCACATTTGCTGTGAGAATTCTTATTTCAATCTTTTATTCTTTCCTTTGTAGATTACTTGGACATTTTTCAGGAGATACTTAAGAATTGATTTATATTTAAAATATTTTAGTTTTCTTAGTATATGTCTAGGTAGATCATTTGGTCAATTTTTTTAAGGAGATGGTAGGCCCTTTTTTTTTTAAGATTTTATTTATTTATTTATTTGAGAGAGCGAGAATAAGAGAGAGAGAGCACATGAGAGGGGGGAGGGTCAGAGGGAGAAGCAGACTCCCCTATGAGCAGGGAGCTCGATGCAGGACTCGATCCCGGGACTCCAGGATCATGACCTGAGCCGAAGGCAGTCGCTTAACCAACTGAGCCACCCAGGCACCCTAGGCCCTTTCAATATACAGATTCATGTTTTCTTTTATTTCTGGAATGTTTTCTTGAATTATAGTTTTAAATATTATTAGTCTTATTCTGTTGATCCTTTTTCTCATGGACTCCAATTTATTTTCTTTCTATTTTCTATATCTCTCACTTTTAAGCCTTTTTACCTCTTCATTTCTTTTCTATTATCTTGGTTACTTTTACTCCTCTCCTAAATGTTCCTTATTAGTTTTTCAATCAAATAAATTCTATGTCAGTCATGTTTTAATTTAGAGTTTATTTTTGAGGTGACTTTCTCTTTTTCTTCTCTTTTTTCCTGAGTTTGCTTATTTCATATTTCTTATCTTTATCTTCTTGTTCACATTTCTAAGTCTTAATATTTCCGATTTTTATGAAGGTCATTTTTTTAATATCTGAAAATACTTTTAAGGCCATTTTTTTTTCTGACTAAGATGTTCGGTTGTTTTTTTTCTCTGCTTCATGATTGTTTTGTGGAAAAATTTGACCAGCTAAAACATTTTTAATTATCATTTTCTACTTTTATTTTCTTAGAATAGTTTGATGGATGTTTCTGACATTAACTATTGATTTTTTCATTTAAAATTTTTTAAAATTTTATTATGCTATGTTAATCACCATACATTAGATCATTAGTTTTTTTTAAATTTTTTATTGTTATGTTAATCACCATACATTACATCATTAGTTTTTGATGTAGTGTTCCATGATTCATTGTTTGCATATAACACCCAGTGCTCCATTCAATACCTGCCCTCCTTAATACCCATCACTGGGCTAACCCATCCCCCCACCCCCTCCCCTCTAAAACCCTCAGTTTGTTTCTCAGAGTCCATAGTCTCTCATGGTTCATCTCCCCCACAGATTTCCGCCCCCTTCATTTCTCCCTTCCTACTATCTTTTTTTTTTTTTTTTTAACATATAATGTGTTATGTGTTTCAGAGGTACAGGTCTGTGATTCAACTGTCTTACACAATTCACAGCACTCACCATAACACATACCCTCCCCAATGTCTATCACACAGCCACCCCATCCCGCCCACCCCCCGCCACTCCAGCAACCCTCAGTTTGTTTCCTGAGATTAAGAATTCCTCATATCAGTGAGATCATATGATACATGTCTTTCTCAGATTGACTTATTTCACTCAGCATAATACCCTCCAGTTCCATCCACGTCGTTTCAAATGGCAAGACTTCATTCCTTTTGATGGCTGCATAATATTTCATTGCATATATATACCATATCTTCTTTATGCATTCATCTGTTGATGGACATCTTGGTTCTTTCTATAGTTTGGCTATTGTGGACATTGCTGCTATAAACATCGGGGTGCACTTACCCATTTGGATCCCTACATTTGTATCTTTGGGGTAAATACCCAGTAGTGCAATTGCTGGGTTGTAGGGCAGCTCTATTTTCAACTTTTTGAGGAACCTCCATACTGTTTTCCAGAGTGGTTGCACCAGCTTGCATTCCACCAACAGTGTAGGAGGGTTCCCCTTTCTTCGCGTCCCAGCCAACATCTGTCGTTTCCTGACTTGTTAATTTTAGCCATTCTGACTGGTGTGAGGTGGTATCTCATTGAGGTTTTGATATGGATTTCCCTGATGCCAAGCGATGTTGAGCACTTTTTCATGTGTCTGTTGGCCATTTGGATGTCTTCTTTGGAAAAATGTCTGTTCATGTCTTCTGCCCATTTCTTGATTGGATTATTTGTTCTTTGGGTGTTGAGTTTGATGAATTCTTTATAGATTTTGGATACTAGTCCTTTATCTGATATGTCATTTGCAAATATCTTCTCCAATTCTCTCGGTTGTCTTTTGGTTTTGTGGACTGTTTCTTTTGCTGTGCAAAAGCTTTTTATCTTGATGAAGTCCCAACAGTTCATTTTTGCCCTTGCTTCCCTTGCCTTTGGTGATGTTTCTAGGAAGAAGTTGCTGCAGCTGAGGTCGAAGAGGTTGCTGCCTGTGTTCTCCTTTAGGATTTTGATGGACTTCTGTCTCACATTGAAGTCTTTCAACCATTTTGAGTCTATTTTTGTGTGTGGTGTAAGGAAATGGTCCAGTTTCATTCTTCTGCATGTGGCTGTCCAATTTTCCCAACACCATTTGTTGAAGAGACTGTCTTTTTTTCCATTGGACATTCTTTCCTGCTTTGTTGAAGATTAGTTGGCCATAGAGTTGAGGATCCATTTCTGGGCTCTCTATTCTGTTCCATTGATCTATGTGTCTGTGTTTGTGCCAGGACCATACTGTCTTGATGATGACAGCTTTGTAATAGAGCTGGAAGTCCGAATTGTGATGCCACCAGCTTTGCTTTCCTTTTTCAACATTCCTGTGGCTATTTGGGGTCTTTTCTGGTTCCATACAAATTTTAGGATTATTTGTTCCATTTCTTTGAAAAAAGTAGATGGTATTTTGATAGGGATTGCATTAAATATGTAGATTGCTCTAGGTAACATTGACATCTTCACAATATTTGTTCTTCCAATCCATGAGCATGGAATATTTTTCCATTTCTTTGTGTCTTCTTCAATTTCTTTCATGAGTATTTTATAGTTTTCTGAGTACTGATTCTTTGCCTCTTTGGTTAGATTTATTCCTAAATCTTATGGTTTTGGGTGCAATTGTAAATGGGATCCACTCCTTAATTTCTCTTTCTTCTGTTCATTTTTAAAATTTTTTGCTTCACTTATTCCAGTAATAGCATATGTATTTAATTGTGGGTGGTGAACACGGGTAGCTTGTCAGATATATTATCTCATGTGTGCTCTCTTATGTTAATATCATGAAATACAACTTATTTAATAAATTGCACTTTTGGACGAAGTTGTATATCTTTGATTTTGTGAATTTCTCTTATAGAAATTAAACTCTTAATTTCTACCCCTTCTTTCTATCTTTCCTTTTACCATCAAGCCTTTAAGCAACACCTTCACTTCTCATGGGTAGCATCTCTGTTCATACACATTTTCCCAAGCCACTTCCTTTTTACTCCTCACCAGCCAATCCCTGATCTACCTGGTAGCAGACCTGTTGTCAATATTCACTTGTTCATATTAGGGTCCTTTTCTGGGGATGAGTTGACTTCAGATATACCAAATAGGCCCTTTGCTTTCCTCCCCAGTTTTCCATGAAATGTCCACCAAACTCTACACAGATTTGGACTTCACTCTTATTTCTGCTGGTCTCATGTATTTTCCTTTGGACATGTAATTTGAAGACTTAAATCTCTGACTTTCATTTATATTGTAGGTGTGGATTTCGGGTGATTATTATTTACTTGCTGATCTCTCTCATTCTTTCTCTTTCTTTAGGATGAATGGAGAGTTTCAGGTTTATGTGTCTGTCTGTTCCTGTAGACACTCAGAACCTCTTTTCTGATGTTTTCAAAGTAGCTTAAGTTTTAGAAACAAAATTTAAATTTTACATGTGGATATTTGGTTTGATTGGTATCATATTAATTTTCTACTGTGGAATCTAACATTTTGCATTATAAAATGTATAAGTTAATTGGTTTGAAAATATTTTCAATTCATAAGCTAAAAATTTATTCCAGGTCATGTAGTATTTAAGTTGTTCTAACTCTATTGCTAACAACTCTTTATCCCTAGTTGTTTATTATTCACAGTCTTGCAAAGCCATATTTTATTAGTTAAGTGTGTTTGTTCTGAAGAAAATATATTAGTTTGAGTTTACAGCCTTGTGCCACCACTGCACGCTATATGATTGCCAAACTTACTTAATTTCTCTATGCCTTAGTTTCCTTCTGGATAAATTGGGGATATCAGTAGTATCTATATGTAAGGTTATTATTACACATATAAAACTTAGAATACTTGGCATATAATAAATATTCAATAGATGTATCATTTTTCTGAAACTGAATTTTTGGTTAATAAATCAAAGGACATGAGAATTCATTTCCAAACAATATATTTAGAATTATTTTTTACTAACAAAATATTTCTTTGAAAATCTTGGAAAAACAACAGAAAAAGTATTGATTTTCTTAAATAGTTTTCAAGAGTAGATTATCTGTGATGTATAAAGATGAGTTAGTTACAAAAGTTACTATTCTGAAATTAATTGGTACAGAACATGTGAATTCTTTCACAGTTCTGATTCTTTCAATCACAAATCTTATTAAACATGTAGCTTTGGTAGCTTTGAGTGTAATATGCATATTTTATCATCTTTCTTTTCAGTTATGCTAAAATTCTTCAACATATAAGTACTTTCACTTTTATTTTTAAAATTTTATTATTATTATTTTTTAAAGATTTTATTTATTTATTTGACAGAGAGAGACACAGCAAGAGAGGGAACACAAGCAGGGGGAGAGGGAGAAGCAGACTTCCTGCGGAGCAGGGAGCCTGATGCGGGGCTCCATGCAGGGCTCGATCCCAGGACTCTGGGATCATGACCTGAGCCAAAGGCAGACATTTAATGACTAAGTCACCCAGGTGCCCCAAGTACTTTCACTTTTAAATTAGGTATATATTTCTTTTCACATCATCATCAATGTAAATAACTAGATAATCCTTCACAACGTGAGAATATTTTGTGTGTTGGGGAGAGCTTGGTTAGGTGTTTCTCTGTGATTTGCTAACTTCACATAGTAGATTATTCTAAATTCAGTAGCTTATTGGTGGTATGATCATGTGAACACACCTTTTCTTTGAAATTGAGCATTTAAAATCTGAATCTGAATAAAGGGAATCTCACAGTCTTTTAAATCATGGTTGATAACTGTGGATACTGTTGATGCCCATCCTAGATCTGCTCTAATGCCTTTTACCAGGTCTGTTTGCATTTGTTTCTATGAGAGTCAAAAGGCCTAACCAACCTAGAGTTGGTTTAATTGATTCTTTCATCCTGACCATTTCCTAACCATGGGATAGTATGAATTTAACTTTATGAGAGGCTGCTTTATGAGTTGCTGGCAAGTACTAGTCCATTTTCATTTGAATTATAATCAATTTGTTATTAAGATGAAATTTAAAGTTTCACTTGTTTATGACTGCTATATGTATAAACACTACATAATCGCTTTAAATATTTTAAACTTATGTGTCCTTATCCCAATTGGGTATCTTCACTACTGACTTTTTCCAATTTATTTATTTTGTCATTTTTAATTGAAAAATATGACATTCCATGAGAATCCTGATTGAATAAAAATACTTTTATGTTATAAAAAATTATTGGGAATGTAGTAAGAATAAGGATTAAAATTATAATTGTAACGTTTCAACTTTTTTTTGGTGTTATATTCCTGTTTTTGATGGCATAATTGATAGATACATGTCTTTTTTTTTTTTTTTAAAGATTGTATTTATTTATTTTACAGAGACAGTGAGAGCAGGAACACAAGCAGGGGGAGTGGGAGAGGGAGAAGCAGGCCTCCCGCGGAGCAGGGAGCCCGATGTGGGACTCGATCCCAGGACCCTGAGACCATGACCTGAGCTGAAGGCAGGCGCTTAACGACTGAGCCATACATGTCTTTTTGTAATGTGGTTGAACTGTGCCACATTGAAATTTAATATGATAGCTAGGAAAGAATTTTTTTCTCTCTTAAAGTAGATAATAATTATTATCTTAATAAATAATAAATTATCAACTTAATTATGTATTAGGACATTAATCAAAACACCCACTTCCCCTTACACAATAAGATTTCATTTCAAGAACTACCAACAAAATATTTTTCAATGAAGCAATATTAATTTGGGCTGGATTATATAAACATTTAAGTAAAAATTAGCAATTGAAAACTCTATTACCATCTAGCTTTAGCATGGTGCTCTGAAATATGACACTCTTAGAGTTGTCAAATAACCAGGTTTATCTTTAATGTGTTGTTCTAAATAATACAGTGCTCTCCTTAGTAACTATCTAATTGTGGATGTCAGGCTGTGATTACCCAATACAATGTATTCAAAAAAAGCAACCAGGAAATGAAATGGGTTATTTCCTTCCATTCCTTTGCAAGTCCCTTTGGTTTCCTGTAATTGGGACCAAATTTTCCATCTGCGTTCGTCTTCCATAAATGATTTTGGAGTACTTAGAGCTTTGAGTTTCTGCTATTATAACCCTTGATTAAACGTCAGGTTTTTGTTTTCATTGTTTTACCTTTTTTTTTCCTATTTACATTTTTTGACAGCCTTCCCTCTCAATTGAATACTGTTATCACTTTATTTTAATCCTCTCCCAAGCTGCCTATATTATCACCCCTGTGTTTCAGAACTCAGATCCCTACCCTTTGTCTACTAATTGGCTTTTTACCGCAACTTTCCTTGCCTCCTCTTTGTGCATCTTACCGTTCTTTGTCCACACAACCTGTGCTCCATGCTCATGGTCCTGTCAGATCTTCCTACCTTGTTCCAGAGGACTTTATTGATATTTTCCCCTCCATGCTCCCAAAAGTTTCTGTTAATATGGCCTTCATTGCAATATTTTCTAGAATAAAAAGCACATTTTCTTATTTTAAATAAGTTTTTTTTGAAGATATTTGTTTTGTGGAGTGAGCATCTTTTAAGTGTACGCATTGGTTTCAACAGCTGAGAAAATATATGTAATTCCTAAACATTTATTTCATTGTATTCATTTCCATTTATATTTCCCCATTTGGTGAGGAAAGAATATATGCTTATTATTTTTTCAATGAGTGCTTTTCTTTTTAAATGTGAATGTAGTCAAAATATTGTTGTAGGGCATTAAAATTCATACTTTACTTTTTAGTGAGTTGGAGCATGTGGCAAAATCAAAATGCATGAAAATGAGCCAAGACAATATTCCTTGTAAAGCTTATATAGGCAAAATGAGTAGTGAATTAGTTAATTTATTTATAATATCTTCTTAATATATTCCATGTAATGGGAGTGTATCTATGAATATATGTCAAGTTATAGAAGAATATGTTAATATTATATACATTACTATTAAGTTCAACTACCACTAAAAATCTCAAATCAAAAAGTTTGAAATCTATATTATTATCTATGGACCCTTTAAAGTATATTGTCTTTTTCTTCACCATGATCTTGTTTTTTCCTCACATGCACAGACTGACATAGGCGTGGATTTCTACTACAAACTTACAATTCAGACAGGCTAGTTTTATAAATCTTCAATAATTTTCAAATATTTGACTTGGTAGAAAACATGTTACCAAGCAATTCACCAGAAAAAAATTATCATAGGGATTCAAAACTAACAAGGATTTTGAAGGATTATGAACTATATCTACATAATATTAAAATTGTGGCCAAGGGGAATAAAAGCCTGGAGTATATTATTTAAGGGGAAGGAGAAAGTCTCAGGATGAAGACTAATTATCCTACAATAGGTCAGGGAGTCTATAGATAAAGCAACATACAAGCACATAAAACCAGACCCCATCATGTGCATTTCATGTGTTTCTACTCTATAAGTTAGGTTTTTAGGGTGACTACATCAAGCCAAACTGGAGAAGTCAAATTAGTACTGATTTGTAAGAAGGAGCCAGTAAGGAATTTTCTATAAAACACCAACTGAAATCATTAGAATCACCTAAGTGAAAATAAATTTATTAAGATATTTAAGGAAAAATAAATATAAAGAAATAGACCAGACTGCTGAATGTCACTGTTACAAATAGTGCTTCCCTGCTAATGATACTTAAAAGTTTGAGTCTGAGGAGGGCACGTTCTGCATGGAGCAGTGGGTGTTATGAACAAACAATGAATCATGGAACACTGCACCAAAAACTAATGATGTAATATATGGTGATTAACATAACAATAAAAAAAGTTCGAGTCTGACTAAAACCTATAGATTAGTAACACCTACATAAATGACATGTAATTTTTCTATAATTTCAATCAATATAAATTCCCTAAAATAAGGTATTTTTAAATTACACTCTAAACATTACCTTGTAAACTTGTTCTTCAAATGTATTTTTGAAGACTTTTGCTTCATAATTGGAACATTTTTTCTCTCCTGTTTTTGCTAAACATTTGGATTGGAAACTCTGCAAGGGCAGGGAAAATTTTTTTGGTCTCAGACAGATCTGTTCAGAGTTCGGTAGGCTATGCTGTCTGAGAGAAGGCTTATCATGCATAGAAATGGAATTTTAAATGGTTTATCAATAAATTAAGAGGGTTGGACCTGGAAATTACTGCTGGGTCTTTGAATCGCTGTTCCCCGTTGTGTCCAGTTACTGCTGTCCAATATGATACCCATGTGTCACTACTGAGGGAACTGAAATGTGGTTTGTCCAAAGTGAGATGTACTATAAATTAAAATATACGCTGAATTTTGAAGACAGTATAAAAAGAATGAAAAGATTCTCACAAATCAATTTATGATTTTTATATTAATAATATCTTGAAATATTTGAGATATAGTGGATTAAATAAAATATATAATTAAAATTAATATCACCTGTTTCTTTTTCACGTGTTTTTATGTGGCTGCTAGAGAATTTAAAATTACATATCTGGCTCGCATTATGTATCTATTGGGAAGTATAGTTCCAAATGGTGCCAGATTTTGGAAAAAATCATTTAAGTTCAATATATTCTGGTTGATCTTCCATTGATCAAGTATTAATTTAAGCTTTATTGATTATTTTTATCTATATTTTGGCACAGGTTCTGATTTATGTGTCTCTAAATATTTCCTTAGATTTTAAAAAAGAGAACACAGAAAGAGATCTCAATGAAAGCTATTTAGCATTATTGGTATCAAAGTATTGGTACTCCAAAGTTCATTTTAGTCATTCTTTTTAAGCCATTTGCACTATCAGTTCTTTCTGGGACTGTGAACAGAGAAATGAATATTCTTATAATTTGCTTCCCTTTTTCTTACTTCTGAAGGTGAATGATAAATGCAGTGGTCAAAAGGATTTGGCTAAAAGGGAAGACAGGAAGAGATCATCCAGAGGGGCATTTAGTAGATTTGCAACTGTGGATCATGAGGCCAGTGTGCTTGGGTAATATAAGTAAACTTCCTTAAATGGTCGTTTGGAATAGAGGTAACTTCTCAAAGTCAGAAGAGGAATCAAAGTTCCATTGCCTCTCTCCTCAGAAATATTCATCTGCCCACCTTTCTTATTGAAAAGATACCTTTGGTGTTCATATTTTTGTTATGAACATCCTCCTCTGCATTGCTTTCTAGATAATTTGTTCTTTCCCTTTGATTCCTTTTTTGATCCCAGGATTAGTGAGAACTGGACTTTTAAATTCAAAGTCTTTTTTTTTTTTTTAAAGATTTATTTATTTGACAGAGAGAGACACAGTGTAAGATTTTTTTTTGGTCTCTAGCATATAACTGGATTTTGCTTTTAAACTTGATCAGATGTTTTTGTTGCTTAATGAGGAAATTTAACCTGGCATTTGGTGAAATGACTGCTATACTTTATACTTATTATTCATTTCGCATTTTCCTTCTTATACTTTTCCCTATTTGTGATGCCTTTTTAAGTTAGATATTTATTCTGCTTTGATCCCTTGTTGATTCCTAAGAATTACCATAATTTACTATTTCTGCTATCACAATAAAACATGTATTTCTCTTCACTACTGTTTGAAAAATAAGATACTAAATAATTCCCCCCACCAAAATGCATTATTTCCTTCTTTGGTGTACATTTTAAATGATGATTTTATCATGAATATTAATTTAAAAAGTGGGGTCTGTATCATCCTCCCCTAAATTAAGTTTTTTTCTAGCACTGACAGAAGTTTTACAAATTTGTTTGGTCAAAAGAGGGTTAAGAAACAGTAGCTGCTCTAATATATCCACAACTCTTTTCGTCTTTTTAATCTTCCAGTTTCTTTTACAAACAGGTACTTTTCTTCTATGTGATATGCAAATCTCCCAGCTCCTAAGAGCAACTGGATAGGGATATGTGTTTCATCTTAAAACAAAGACCAAGAAAAAAATAATAATATGATGAAGTTATTCAAAGGATTTCAGAAACAGGTGTTCTAAGTCTATACTAATTGGATTTCAGTTAATTATTCCTTTTACTTTAGGGAATATAAGTAAGAAAAAAAAAACTACCTGAAAAACTTCTCTGACATGCTAATTGCTCTAATATTACCTATCTAACCTAGGCAAAAAAAAAAAAGAAAAAGAAAAAGAAAAAAAAATCCATGTGACCAGAGTCTTAATTACCTTTTCATTTCTAGATTTTAAAGATAAAATTTATAGGCCTTTCCATACACTACACATTTTATGGTGTTATGGCATACTGTATTTTTTCATCTTTATGTAATTTTAATTTTCTTTTGCTAATGCAAAGAAAATATTTTTATACTTTAAAGATTAGATTTCCTACTAACCTCTGGAAGACCAAAGCAAATCTCTCTTAGGTTTTAGGTCAAGGAGTCTGCTGCTATTTGATTTTAGACAAATTGCTCATTCTCCCCTAATCTCATTTTCTTTCTTTGCAAACAGAAGAGTAATTGTTATACATTGCTGTGGTCATTAGCATTCCTCAATGTGTGGGTTGAACAGGCTACTAAAGGAATGGGAGTCTTGTTTTTGGAACAGGAGGTGAGTTCAGAATGTAAACTTCATGAAGACTTGAATTTTCCTGTTGTTTTTGTTTACCATTCTTTTCCCAGAGCATAGGACTATGCCTTGTGCATAGTTAATATGCAATAAATATTTTCTGGATGAATCAATGAATAAATGAAATAATGAATGAATGGATGGATGAGAGACATTACAGATGGAAGTCAGCATTGGATGAATATATCAAGATACTAGGTTATCTGAGAGTATGGAGTTCTAGCTTGTCTTTTATCTATAAAGCGAAATTAGAACTATGGCCTCCATAAAGAATTCCTCTATTAACTTGATTGGTTAAGGTGGAGAGTTCAGTGGTTGAGTTCAAGAACAACTCCTAGTTGATATTTAAGAGTGATATATTAGTTTTAATTTCCTGCAAATAAGTATGTTCATGGAACATACTAAGTGTTAATAAACATTTACAAATGAATGAATGGATATTTATCATATGATTTCTCACTTCTCAATAAAAGTGGGACCCATATTTTAGGCACCTTTATCAGCTGGTACAGTGCAGTGCAGTCCTGTTTCATAGTTCTCACACATCCTTTAAAGGTGCATTTTTATCACCTCACTCACTGTGATACTTTAACTATCTCTGCTTTGACTTAAATCACCAGTTTAATTCTGGTCTTAGATTCTGATCAAGACATTCTTTTTCCAAAGGTCTAAACTCTTTGAGAGCTATCACTATAGCCAGTTTTTGTAAGATATCAGGGACAAGATAAGCATAGCAACTCAAACATATTTTATGGTTAGGAAATATATGAAAAATATTTTATACTGCTTTGATTTCCTCTTTTGTGTCCTCAATAAAATATTTTTTTATGAATTAATGTTTTCATTTGATGAAAATAATTTAAATGGTTCAGAAGAATCCAAAATAAATAGTAAAAGTCAACTTCCCTAGGCATTCTCAGAGGCAATCATTCTTGGTTTCCATTTTTAAATTATTTTGGTGGTTACCATTTTATTTTTAAATATTATCAATTTCTTGGTTTATCATATTTTGTTAGTATTTTTTGAATCCTGATGGGAAATGAATTTAGCACATTAGTTCCCTCCTCCTCTTCTGCCTTAATAATTAAATTTTTATAGTTACTGTTTTATAATATAGTTATATTATTATTTTCACATTGCCAGAGTTTGATCTCTAACTAAAATTGAATCTTCCAAACTTGTCTCTAAGTTGAATATAAATATGACCCTCAATATAAATGATATTTGTAATTTTATGCTCATATAACTTATTCAGTGTTAGATCAAATATTGGGCCCGGATCCACTGAGAAGAAAATGTCTGAAAAGGGTCAAGAGCATTAGTTAGACCTTTAAGTTATTTTAAATTTTCTTCGGTACTTCTTGGTTATAGCTAACTGCAACTTTTGCATATACCTTTTGTTACCAGCTCTCCTAACCTTCTCCTTTTCGTTTTGCTGGAAAACACCCTGGAAAAATGTTTCATTAGAGGTTGCCTAGGGGTTATATTTTCTTGTTTATGCTAATCAAACAATATTTTATTTTGCTCTGACAGTTGATTGATAGATTGGCACAGGCATAGAATTATAGCATCAAAATAATTTTCTGTCGTGACTTCAAAGACAGTCTATTGTCTTCTAATGCAAATTGTGGTTGTAAAAAATTTGATATCATTTTGAATCTCACTGTTTATTAAGTAACCTTTTTTCTTCTTGGAAAGATTTTAGGTAATTTTTTTTATCTTCAAAATACTGAAATTTAACCTGAATCTACCTAAGTGTGTACTCCCCCCTACACTGACACTTTGACACATATTAAATACTTTAATTCTGAAGACTTGTTTCTCTCTTAGCTCTTTAGCTTAGTAAACTTTTCTTTACTTTTTATTTCTTTGATTTTTCCAGCCCTCCATTATCTCTGTCCTCTATTCAGGGATTCCTTTTTTTTTGGTCCTGTTCTAATAGATACTACTTCTTTGCATTTTGCCCTCTGTTATGGAGGATTTCCTTCTTTTGTCTTTCATACTTCCTGCTTGTTTCCTGGTGTAGTTGATAATATTATTTGGTCCATTCATTAAATACTTTTTTGATAATCATACTTTTTAAATTTTCTGAAACTCTTTCTTTATAATTGGCTCTTTGCCTTCATAGTCTGTTTTTTATGTAAAGAATGGAAAATCCTTTTAACTCACTTTAATAATATGTATCATACTTGAAATAAATTGCTTCCTGAATTATTTTTTTCAATGTGAGTGATACTGCATATTTATCATGGTCTTTCATTTTCATGCTATTAGATTTTCTCTGGAATCAGATTCCAGGTCACATTCTGTCTTTTCTATAAAGTAACCAAGGACAAGTTACATAACCAATCTAAACCTCAATTTCTTTATTTAAAGGAGGGGGAGGGGCATAACAAGGGTGATGTGAGTGATATGGTCATTTAGCATAGAATCAGCACACAGTCAATTATACATTTTTAAAGATATCTTTTATTTTGTCAGTGGTGTAATTATAATACCTTATTCTCAAAATTATAGTTTATTGATGGGGCTAGTATAATTCCACTATGAACTTGAACTTTTACTGTTTCATATTCCTATTGAATATTCAGAGGTCAGCAAACTTTTTCTGCAACTGATAGGATAGTAAATATTTTTAGCATTGTGGGCCATGTGGTCTCTGTGGTAACTATTCATCTTTGCTGTTATAGTGCAAAAACACAGACAATGCATAAACAGATGGATATGGCTCTGTTCCAATAAAACTTTACTTACCAAGAGCAGGCAATGGGCCAAATTTGACCGGCAGACCATTGTTGGTCAATCCTTAGACTATTTCATAATACTCAGCATGTTCTGAGTATTACATGAGTACTCCATTGGGCTTGGAATTGGGGGCATAGTTTTTAATGTTGTCTATACATGTAATCTGGAGTAAGTAATTTAACATCTCTAGGCTTCTTTTTTCCCCAATACATAACATCAAGGAAATAAATTATTATTTAAACTTAAATTCTATTCTGAAAACTAAAAGAATCATTTCAATGTGAAAATTTTAATGTTCTATGTAAAATGATGATATATAATATAATGCATTGTAATTGACATTTTTGAGGGAGAGGACTAGGTCTAATGTTTGGTTTCAGCATATCTATTTAAAATAAGTTTTAATATTGCATTTGTTGATACTGTTGTTTCAGAAATAATAACATACTGCTACAAATGAAACTATACAATAAATAATGAAACGTTTTAGTGGGTGTTCTATCGTTTGAAAAATGAATTAGGAACATTTTTCAGGTTTCTTTAATTAACTGAATAAGGTTTAAAACAAGATGCCACTAGAACCTGTAAAATATTTATTACTAAATATAAAAAATATATAAATTTCATAGGACGCTACAGTCCCAGTTACAATGGTAATTGCAAATGTCTTATTTGGTTCATAAATGCAGCTTATTTTTGAACTATTATTTAAGTTTGAATTTTAGCTCTTCTTTACATTATAATAATCAAAGGTAATGTACATGCCTACCATTTTTTTCTGCAGCATTTTAGAACAGAAGAAAATAAACATCTTTATTTTGAAATTTGAAGGCAATGCTTAATTTTTTTTCTTGAAGCAGTACAACTATTTTATTCCAAATATTTTTTAAAGATTGTATTTATTTATTTGTTTGAGAGGGGGGCGGGCAGAGGGAGAAGGAAAGAATCTCAAGCAGACTCCTCATTTAGCACGAAGCTTACTGTGGAGCTGGATCTCACAACCCTGAGATCATGACCTGAGCCAAAATCAAGTTGGAACGCTTAACTGACTAAGCCCCCCAGGTGCCCCTGTTCCAAGTATTTTTTACATGCTTACTTAAATCTGTAATAGTGTATTTGTCATAGTCATCTGTGTAATCCCTTCATTATTTGTTCTCTTATTTATTCATTCATTCATGCATTCAGTCAGTCAGTCAGTCAGTCAAGACATAGTTGATAGTCCTAATGAAGAGAAGTGCTAAGATGCTGCCACCCATCTCTGGGAGGAGTAAGAGTAAGGATAAGTAAACAGGCAATACCAATATATTATACAGAATGCTATAATGCAGAACTTGGTGAAGGATGCTTTACAAGCAATTATGAGGAAAGAATCGTGGTGAGGTGACATGAGGCTGAGATAGAAAGAATGAATAGGAAGGAGCTAGTTAAGCATGAGTGGGATAGACTTGATGGGCACATGAAAACCAAATGAAATGGGCAAATATGACACAAATTTGAGGATCTGCCTCATTGGACAGATGGATGTTTTTAGACTCAAGTCCAGAGATTTGGAAATGAATTCTAACCACAAAGTGGTTAGGTGGAAGGAATATGTACTTTGAGGGGGGCAGGTCTAATTTGAAACCTATTTTTCCTTTGGCTCTGTGACTTGAGCATATTGTTTAACCTCCTTGATTCTCAATTTTTTCATTTGTAAAATGGAGTAAATAATATTTACTTTAAAGGAATATTGTAAGGTAACTACACACAGAAAATGCCTACCATGGAGTTCATGTTCAATAAAAGTTAGTTACCTATTCTTCCTTTCCTGGGAATAGAGAAAATTGAAATGGTGTATAAGGGGGAAAAAAAAAGCCTGGACTACAGAGTACCCAGGGACTAGTGATAAATAAGGAATTTTATAATTAGCTTCCCTTTTTTTTCTCTCTCCCTCTCTCCCTTCTTCCTTCTGTTTCTCCTCTTTTCCTTCCTTATTGCCTTGGTTATTTTATCTTCTGTATGAGAAGTAATTCATTTCTTATTCTCAAGCTTTCCCTAGAATACACTGGAAGGTACTTGCAGCTTGTGATTCTGCAGCTGTCAATGAAGAGTGGACATGCCATAATTCTTAGTTTTGATTAAAAAAATAAATACAGAACAAGAGGATCTCTAAGCAGGCCATGGGCTACTACATTCGATTATCCAAGCGTAATACATTTCAAATAGGTTTTGAGCCCTTGTTTGTGAGATGCTACTAGCAGTATCCACAAAGTCCAGAAACATGACCTGGGCACAGAGCTCCACTGCATGGCTGCTATGTCCTTGCCATGGGACAGGTCCTGACAAAGTTGAAGAAAATGGCAGTTTGGATCCCTCTGGGAGATATTGGAAGTGTCTCTTGAATTTAAATAGTAGCAAATAGTATTTACTACCATTGTGTGCTCTGCTGATTATTAAGCTATTGTTTTGCAGCATCTGACCCATTCTTCTATCTGCAGCTTCATATATATTCTTTTAAATTAAATACTTTTGCAAATAATTAGTTTAAGGGATATCATAATGACTTGTAAAGTACAACTGTAACATTATTTACTTCTTAAAAACTTTGGAAGATTTATATTTGGATCATTCTAAATATCCAAACTCAATGCAAGCTAAATGTTCACACTGGGGGCCTTTAGCTTTTGCCCAGTGTGCAAATGTATATGTATATATATATATATTTTTTTAAACTAGAACTTCAAAGCCCAAATACATTTCCAAGTCAGATATCTCCAATATGAAATTATAAATTGTGTTGCATTCTTTGTTTAACCTTTCAGTTTTATATTTATGATGGTGTTATAATTAATCTGTAATTGATGCATAGACAGATTTGTTATTTATTTTTATAAATTGAGAATTACAAACATCAACTTTATTAATAATATTCTTTTGTCATTTTTATTTGCAGATTTTTAAGCTTGCATATAATTTCCATTTTTTTAAAATTCTCCAATATATTGTTTGCCCCGAGTCTCCTAAATATTTTAACTACTAGTTTTTTATGCTCTGATGCTTTACAAATCTACTTTTGCTTAAGACAAAAGCTACAAGATATGAATTGGAGGGTTCATTATTTCTGGTCTTCTCGGTTGGTACAATTTAGAAAATAGTTACAAGTGAAAGAAAATTCTTGTATTCTGTGAAATTAAAAAGCACTTTATTTTGTTGAAAAAACAACTTAAAATAGCTTTAATGGTACATAACAATACACTTAATTTCCTGGGAGTATTTCCAGGGTTCTTTTTAACCCATTCTTCAAAACAATCATATTTATTTCAAAAAAAGAAAGTGATCACATAGGGACAAGAGCTCTTGCTTAAAAAATTTGTATATTTCATACATTCTACTTGAGAAATATAGCAGGGAAAATATTTATGAGCACCATAAGATAGGAAGCTGAAACTGCAATCATTTCTAAATGAAAATTATGTGACAGTTCATCAGTATTTAATGCTAACATTGGGTGATGTAGGCATGAAGAATTTAGCAGCTATTTATCATAACCCTGTGTGTTGTTAGTTCACTGATACACTTTTTTTTTTTTTTTTAAGTAGAACAGTGTTTAAATGGCAGCTCAAGCCACAGCTTCAGTTTGAGTTATTGAATAAGTGGGGATGACAAAAGAGGATTTGTTTTTGTTGTTTGGTGTATATGTGCTGTTGTTGTTGATCACATTCCTGTTAAAAGTAGCCTGCCACACCTCTCACGGGTTTAGTTTTTAATCCACACTCCCACAAGCCATGGCTGGGCTCCTACACCAGATGCAGGTGTCCTCTTGTGCTGTCAGCCAGGAATGATTAATGAGGATTTGCCCCTACTGAAAGCAGTCTTTGGAGCATTGTTCAGGGCATCTGTGGAACTGTCGGGGGAGACAAGGACACAAGTGAACAACCAATTATTTGGCCATCACTGAGGCAGCATGAAAAAGACATCAAATTGGACAGAAAAGCAATGCCTTTGTTTGGGTATCAAATATTATTTTTTAGGTGTTAATAGTAATATAGGAATTTTACCTCATTTTAGAGAGTACTGGTGAAATCTACACTTTTAACCAAAAGTAGTTTTCCTTTTTCCTTTAAAGCTAGTTGAATTCTTTGTAAGTAGCATAATAGAAATAAAACATCACCAAATTGATTCCTAAGTGGTCACCTATTGTATAAAGATATATCGTTTTGCTCGGCTAACACTGAAAACAAGGACTGAGTATGCAGTGAGTAGGAGGGTCCACCACACAGACTTCCTAATTGGTGGTCATAGTTGACAGGAACTGGGGTTTTACAAGTGATCAGAGGGACAGAGACATTGCACTGGAATGCTGAAGCAGAAAATGAAAAAAACAAAAACAAAAAAACCCAAACCATCCAAACCTGTGAAACATTTCCAAGTCGAGGTTCAGCATATGTGTGTTTCCTTCTTTTTCCAGTATAAGATCTATCCATACTTACGTCTTAGTAAGAAAAGGTGTTCAGATTGCTACATTCATGTGCTAGGTCTGTGACTTAAATAAAAAATGTAAAGGCTAAAAAGTGTTATATATTTTGAATACAATTCAAATGCGGATTAAGAAGTCCTTTCAGTAAAGTACTTTCTTTTATGCTCTGGCCTTTCAGGCCTGTTGTCTTTAGGGTATTAAGAATTAAAAGCTAAGCCCTAAAACCTCTAAAATCTTCAAGGAGCAGATAATGGTGTTTTAATATACAAAAAGTAACGGTCAGTAACAACTTGAACAAATGTGGTCCATATAACAAAAAATACCTACTTAACATTTTTTTTTTGCAGGTTAACACTTTTGTATTTTTTTTTTTGGAAAAGGACTTAAGTCACTGAGTAATTAGAAATCACAAGATTAAAAGTGGTCAACTGAGTAGATATAAAACAAGTGTCTGAGAACTGTCTGAACTGAGAAGTGTCTGAGTAGATATAAAACAAGTGATTTCTGGGAGAATACCTTTCTTTATAGTTCTTAAGCAATTTTTTCATATACCTGCAGTGGCCTAGCTGCTTACTGATTTATATTTGCTTGGTCAATTCTAGGATTACATAATTTTTCTGCACTTCTAAGCCAATAAGAATTTTCCTTATTTTATTGTTCAAATATATAAAATAAAGAATACATAATATTGCTCATATTCAAAAATTAACCTATTTAGATAGCTTCATAAAATGGGCAAGTGGGCAATGCCCAAATCATGAGAACCATTTAAGGTTATTATGACTAGGAGCTTTGACTTGAAATAGGCTGAATAGATAAATCCAAACCTAAGTGGACACTAATATTGCCTCCTTTCAATGTCATGAAAACAGCTGTTTCAAACTGTCTCCCATTTACTACTCAATTAAAATTGGTTTTGTCAGAAAGGTAGTGTAACTCAATTTTTTTTTTATTAATAACCCTATTTTTTAAGTTTGTCAGCAGATTCCCTGGACTTGTGAATATGGGTCGGGTCTGTGGGCAAGTGATACAATTTCTGTAAGTGGAGTGTTTTTATGTAATTTTTCCCAGGCAAATTCTCCTCCAAGTTTTGAACCTTTTGAAATCATTTTGTTAGAAGAATTGACTCTTTGTCGGTATATATACAGTCTTAGAGATTTAGTCTCATCTCTTTCCTCTTTTTTTTTTCTTTAGTAACTCAAGTCAACAATCCGTGGTACTATCTTGTTGTCTATCATTTAGTCATTAAAATCATTTTAAATGACTTTGAGCCAAGGTACATTCCCAGGGAAGACTACGAATTGCATTTGTATTGTTTGTGAGTCACCGATGGTGATCTTTTAGTATGGTGCTCCAAACATATGGTCATTAAAAATTACATGTTGAAGGGCGCCTGGGTGGCTCAGTCGGTTAAGCATCTGCCTTCAGTTCAGGTCATGCTCTCAGGTCCTGGGATGGAGCCCTGCATCAGGCTTTTCAGGAGTCTGTTTTACCCTCTGCCTCTGCCCCTTCCCCTCCAACTTGTGATCTCTCTCTCTCTCAAATAAATAAATAAAATAAAATCTTAAAAAAAAGAATTACATGTTGACCTAGACTGTTTATGATAAGTGTATCATGGGCAAAGCAAATGCTAACACCATGTCCTACTTTTTGCTTCTCTTTACCTACAATTTTTAATCTTGGATTGGTGTGCCATATTTTTTCTTCACATCATACTCAGTTTCTTTAACAGCTCTCAATTTTCTAAGAGTTGGCAAATTGTTCATTGACTATTTTCCCCTGTTCCCCTTTTGGGTATTGTTGTTAAGCTATCATGGCTCAAGCTTTCCTGAATTATTTTTTCATGTTTAAAAAATAATAATTACAATTATAAAGATGGGTATTTGGTTATAAAAATCTCCGCTTGGAAGACTCAAGAAGTTCTTGTTCTGTGTAATTCTGAGCAAATTTCTAATTTTAATTCTTAGTAGAGATTTGGAAATCTGAGTTTGCCATATTGTTTAGGCCAGAAGAATCATTCAAAGAAACAGTGTTACAGTGTTGTCAATATTTATCTTCTTAGATGAGGAGCATTTATAGTTGCCAGATAAGATTCATGGCGATCAGGTAAATTTGAATTTCAGATAAGCAGTGAATCATGTTTAGTATAAATATATCTGAGATATGCATGGGGTATACTTATCCTAAAAATTTATTCATTGTTTATCTGAAATTCAAATTTAACTAAATGTCCTTTATTTTCCTTAGCAAAAGCAGGCTATTCTTAGTAAAGCCAAAATGTTAAAAAGTGTGTGTCTATAAGCTGTATACCAATCTGGAGATCTGGTCTTTCAGGTTCTGCCCTAGCATTTCATTTAACAGTGAGCCAATTTTTTTTTTTTTTTCCCATTTCCACATTGGTGGTAAGCCTCCAACTGCCTTATTGAAATGTTGTGAAGATACTTTTAACTTAAATAAATTTACCTTAGACATCTAGAAGTTTTTGACAGCAAGTCAGATATAAGTAAAAGGTAGTAGAGTGATACCCTAAAGACCAATTAAAGGTCTTTTGAGATTGGCGAATTCAACTAACTTGAATTGAAAGAAACCCAGACCTGCCATCTATCTACAAGTGTGTGTAATGATTTCCCTCATTTATAATGAACTGCATGAGAAAGGAAATAAGTTTACTCTTGACAGAAAATTTAACTTCCTTACAGACAGCAAAAATTGAAAAGAAAGTTTGAAGTTCAAAAAGGTGGGGCATAGAAAGGGGACAGGGATTTGAATGTAAACTGCCTAATTCCAATTTTGTATGCAAAACTCTAATTAGGTAAGAAACTTTTGACTTCAGCATTTACAACTGATGTCAGAAGAGTTGTCAGAGTTCAGGTGCCTAGCTTGGCCTTAATTGCTTCTTTTTTTTTTTTTTAAGCATTACTTTAAAAGGATGTTTGATCATGTAGTTGCTTAACTGTTGAGCTATCATGTGCCACTTTTTAAATGATAAAGAGTAAGGAAAATTTAGTCTCAAATTCTTTTCTCAGAAGTTTTCAATAGCAAATATAGGTTTATCTGGGCCTTTGCCTAGCAGTCTCATGGTTATTGTACTAAGGTCTAAGTTATAATATATAGTTGTGAGTATGGTAGGTGCTTGAATGAGAACTATTTTAAGACTTGAGACATAAACAAGGAACTGATCTATCAAGCATAGTTGAATAGATCATTGAATTTATTTTCTTATTGTGAAACATAAAACGATATGGGACAAACAACAAAATTTGTTTCATTGAATATAACAGGCAATCTAACCTATAGCCGTCCAAGAAATAGAAATATTGGAATAATATTTTTAGTCTCTAAGTTTTATTTTGCTTTTTTACATGTGGTAGACATAGGAAGAATACTTTAGAAGAACTTTGAACTCATTTTCACTTAAAATCATTTGAGATACCTTTATTGAAGTGTTAGCACAAGTATAAAATAAGATGTTTTCAAAAGTTAATCACCATGTATTTATTGGTTTCCTACTGTGTTATGAGAGGTATTATAATAGATGCTATATGGGTTATTAAGGTATGTTAGGCTATGTATTGTTTTAAAAGTATTTACTATATGTGTATGTAAGTACAAAGAATAAGTACAAAGAAGGCACCAGGGAGCCCAAGCACACCAACACTGACTGGCTTCATGGAGAAAATTATACCCATCAGATGAAAAATCTCTTATCTTCCTGACAGTTCCATCTACACACTTACCTGCATTCTCATTCCTGTTCCTTCCCTCATTCCTCAGCAAATGTGATCTGTCTTGGGCCAATTCCCTGACCTGGATCTTGGATTATTTCTCTGACTTCTCAGGGTTCTTGCTGTAGTAGTTATCCCTTCCATTTCCTGTATCTTCAACCTTTCTTCATCAACTGCTTGCCACAAGTACTCACATATACTCACATCTCTGCTATCTTAAAAAGAACAGTTTGGGGGCGCATGGGTGGCTCAGTTGATTAAGCGTCTGACTCTTGATTTCAGCTGAGGTCACGATCTCAGTGTCCTGGAATCGAGCCCCACGTTGGGCTTTTTGCTCAGTGGGGAGTCTGCTGGCTCTCCCTCTCTCTCTGCCCCTCTCTGCCTAAAATAAATAAATACATGTTAAAAAAAAAATAAGATCAGTTTCTTCCTGGACTCAGACCACACCTGCAGATATGCCCTATTTCTTCCTATTAAAGGCTGCAAATTTTGAAAAAGTTGTCTATTTTTCACTTTGTACTTCTCAGTTTATTATTTATTTCTTCAAGACCAATGGAAAACTGCTTTTACTCTGGTCTTCCTTGGGGCTTCCTTGAGGATAATTGCAAATAGATATTTTAAACTTTATATTTGTTGGCTTGTGGATGGATTTACTTTGTTAATTGCATTCTTCTTGGCTTTGGAAATGCATGTGTACTCCCTCTCTCAGGCTTCTTTCCCTTTATCTAGCCTTTAAATGTTGACATTCCTTAGAACTCTGACTTGGAGATTCTTCTCACTCTGCATTCATCCTGGGAATCCTCATTTACTCCTGAGTATTGAAGACCATCTTTAGACCAAGGACTTATTTCAGTTTCTCTAGCTCAGACCTCTCTGCTGAGCGCCATCCCTGGAAATTCAGTGTTTTTCTAAGCATCTTCATTTAATTATCTTTCAGACATCTGAAACTCACCATGGGTGATACTTAATTTCTTTCCTGAATTACTTAAACAGCCTCTTAAACTGACACCTAGCCCACAGCCTTGGCCCCCTCCAATGTACTCTCAATAATCAAATGTAAATCTGGTCCTATCACTTCTTTGATCTGCCACACACGAAATCCATCACTGACTTCTGAATCCTAAGAATAAAGTCCAAACTCTGTTTTCTTAGTCCCTCTAATACCTGTTGCCTGTTCTTTGTAGGCTTTATCCTTTGCTTTGTCTCCTTGCTATTCTGTGCCATAACTATACTGAATATTTCCCTTTTCTGTACTTCAGGTGCATTCTAGGTTTTTTTTTTTCACTTGGTTTTCATACTTGGAACTATCTCTGCCTAGAACATTCTTTCTTCCTTTTTGTCTCGATCATTTTTTAAATCTCATTTCAGTTGAGATATTCTTGTCTCTAAAAAACCTTTTGTGTTGGGGCACCTGGGTGGCTCAGTCGTTAAGCGTTTGCTTTAGGCTCGGGTCATGATCCCAGAGTCCTGGGATCGAGCCCCACATCAGGCTCCCTGCTCCGTGGGAAGCCTGCTTCCCCCTCTCCCGCTCCCCCTGCTTGTGTTCCCTCTCTTGCTGTTTCTCTCTCCGTCAAATAAATAAATCTTTTTTTAAAAGATTTTATTTATTTTCTGACACAAAGAGAGAGACACTTTGTTATGACAACTTTCTCACTTGTCTGTTTTTCCCGTGTAACTCAGGGGACACAACTTCTGAAGCATTAGGCCTGATTGAAATTTTTCCAGAGACCAAAAATAATGTCAAATTCAGTATAGTTAAGATTACATAATATGTCTCTGAATTTACTGTATTATGCCATTCATTCATAAAAAATATTCATTTAGAATAGTACAGAGGTAGTTAAGAGGGCAGAGTCTGGGGCTTGGCTCCATTGACTGAATTTAAATCCCAGCCCTACCTGTGTGATTTATCATCAGGTTGCCTAAACTCAGTTTTGTCTGTTTCTTATTCATAAACTAGGAATAATAATAATAGTACCTACCTTATAAGAATGTTGAATTATATTAGCTATTAAATGTAAAGTGGTTAAGACTGTACCTGGCTCACAATGAGTACTCTGCAAGTATTTGTTATTGAGCACTGCTAGGTGAAGTGTATATAGTGGTCAAAATCATGTAGTATCTGTCATCAGTTAATTTATCGCTAGTTCCATGAGACACACACTTAAGAAACACACATTTAAGGACAAAAATATTAGTCATATCCATAGTTTCATTGGGAATTATTTTGTTACAATCCTTTTGCCTCTAGCGTTCTTGGATGTCCTTAGGTTTCACAAATTTGTCTCACAGTCACTTCATAGCCTCTCTTTAGGAGGAAGACCTACTTCAGGGAAATACTTTCCACTTCTTCTTTTCCCTGGAAGCAATAGTTAATCTACCAAATTTGTCTTCGCCCAGAGCCACCACCAATCTATACTGCACCTTTCTGCAAATTATAATAAAATACTCTCTCTCTGGTTGGAAGAGTTAGAACAAAGTTGCTCTTCTGAGTAAAGAGCAGCCTCCTAGGCATACGAATTGAGGAACATATCAAGAAAAAGGTGTGTCCAGGGAGAACACAGGGCAGTTTCAGAGAGCAAGACTGTGAGAAAAATGAGCTGGATTTCATTTCTACTGTACCTTCCTAATAGGATGATATTGTTCAGGGCACAAAATTCCCATCATATGCAGAAGCCCTACTTCACACTGTGGGCCTGTTTGCTTCCTCAGCTCCGTGTGACTGAAACTTCTTGCCTGCTCAGTGTCAACTTCATGAGCAACTTAACATGCTCTGAGTATTTCCTCAGGTTCCTCCAATACCTTTCTATATCTCATGTTTTCAGAGCTCTGCCCTATGCTTTCTGAGGTGACAGCCTTAGTCCGTTCTACCCTGCAGAATAGCAGGGTTAGATATTTAAAAAAAACAAGGAGTCTCAAGGTCATTTTACATTAGCTTGAGGAAGTAAGTAATTGTTAGACATTTAAGGCATTTTGAAAGCTTTTATTGGCTCATATTATTGATATCATCCAGGATGAAGTTGACAGTTCCAAGGTCTCTGCTGAAATATCTAGATTTCTCTGGTGAGTCTTCCTTGAATCTCCCATGCTGAGTGAAGGAAGATAGACTTGGCATATCAATATTGGTGATTAAACACCTGAAGATAATAGGGAATAGAATTAATAGACATATATTTTATATGTTGAATATGTCAGATTTGGAAAATAATAGTAAATAATACTTTAAAAATCTATCATTTATAAAGTACTTATATATGCTTTATCTTCCTTAATGTTCAAAGTAATCCTGTGGGAGAGGTAAATTAGGCATTATTATTGTATAATGCACAGATACTTTTTAAATGTCTACATTTAAACTGTCACCAAACACTGAAACTCTAGGGAGGGGGAAATTAATTCTAACAGAATTTTAATAATTTATTTGTTTTTATTCACCAGAAATTACTTTCCTAAAATTGGAATAAATGTGCAAAAGACAAGAATAATTTACATTTGAGCATCCCAAATAAACAAATTTAAAGCAAAAATAATTAAGATATGATAGTATTTTACTTTAAAGCAGTAATATTGGCTCTGTCTTGTCTAGTTATGAATCTGAGCTAATAACAGATATGAACATAGACCAGTTCAAACAAAAATTTTAAAAGATGCTTTGTCATTTTGGTAGTAGTAGCTATTAATGTTTTGAAGGCCTCTATTTTGCTAAAAAAATTAACAAACAAAAAAACACATCAGTCCTTTTGATTTTGAATGAGCATTAGTACTTTACAAAGGACTACATAACTCTACTGTAAGAAGTAATTGCAGTTAATGGCTACATAAGGATTTTCACTGTACACTCTTTTGGAGAAAATATCTCAGTGATGGTTCAATTCATGCTGAAAGTTGGTGGGCATTCTCAACCTGGTAGATATTTATGCAAATTTTAAAACAGCATTACACCAGAATAGTTCAGTAGGTCTTAAGTTTTAACTTTTATTTTAAATCCTTTTTTAAAAGATTTTATTTATTTATTTGAGAGGGAGAAAGAGAGCACAAGCAGGGGGAGAAACAGAGGGATAGGGAGAAGCAGGTTCTCCACTGAGCAGGGAGCCTGACGCGAGCCTTGATCCCAGGACTCTTGGGATCATGACCTGAGACTAAGTCAGATGCTTAACCAACTGAGCCACCCAGGTTCCCCAAAGCTAAGTAACTTAAGGACATTCCTATAAGGCAGTAACCTCAATTTTATATATATATAAAACTTTATTTTATTTATATATTTATGTAAATACTTATATATTTTTATAAATATAAAAAATATATATTTTTTAGAGAAAGGGAGAGAAAGAGAGGGGGGTAGAGAGAGAATCTCAAGCAGGCTCCACACCCAGTGCAGAGCACAATGGGGTTCGATCCCACAACCCTGAGATCATGACCTGAGCCAAAATCAAGAGTCAGACGTTTAACCAACTGAGCCACCCAGGCTCCCCTCTAATTTTTTATAAAATAATTTGTTTTAAATTTTTTTTCTTCTGCTTTTCTTCCTTGTTTTTTAGAAGGTGAAAATAGTAGTGAAGTAATTAATGGATGCTCTTGAATATATTCAGAAAATATACCTTTGATTTCGATTATTGTGAAAACTTAAATTTTTTCTAACATGATAATTGCAAAACACACTGTATTTTTGAGTGCAAAGTAGTTACATACAGAAAGTGGATATATTAACATTGCTCAAGTTATTCAATATTCCAGGACGCTGCTTGTTATGAAAGTGTCCAGAGTGTTCTCTCAGTTTTGTGTTTCACTATAAAATACAAGAAAACATTTTCCCAAATGTTGGTAGTTGAGAATTCCTCGAATACAAGGTAACAACCATACAATTCTGAAAAATCTTTGGAAATTCTTTTTTGTCTATGATCTCTCATGTTCCTCATTGTGCTGTTGCCATATCATAAATTCCTTGATCTGGAAGCAAGTATGTTTTAGAAAAAAAAAGTATAGATCATGGACAAATTTAGTAAGAGTGTCCTATTAAGTCTTTTGGGGTATATTTATAGCTGATGAGCTTTTACCCTTGTGTAAGACATTATCTAAAGAATCTTCTGAACTCCCTTGAAATTTTACCTAAGGAATATTGTTGGTAACCCTGGAGAATTCAAGCTCTAAACTTTGAGACAGGTCACACTGTCTCAGAGTCAGAGACTTAGAAGAACATGACTGCCTGGAGGGAGACCAGGCATTTTCTTCCTCCTCACTGCTTCTTAACTTCACGTCCTCCAGGAGGAGTTCTGAGACCGTCGATAGTCATCATAGCTGGGTCCAAGCCTTCCTACTGAAAGAATTCTCATTATTTCAAGGGCTTTTTAATCAGTAAACAGTAGAAGACAATTATTGTATAGATCAGTTTAATTAGTTTACTTGATGCCCAGAGCATGTAAATTTGCAACCAGGTTGTTTCTGCTAGCTATAGAATCATAAATTGATGGCAGTGTTCTGGACGGAAGAGATGATGCTTTGTGCATGCTAACCTCTTAGTACAAGTCTAATGGATTAGGAAGAGGATTGACATCCACGGAGGCCTTTACTAAAACAAGCTTCTCACATCTGGACATTTTTTGGTTATCATCAGCCATAATTTATTCCCCCACCCCCATTTTTAATAGCACATTTCTAGTTTTCCATTTACTGACCTGACTGAGGATACTGAGATATAGAACTACCTAAAATCTGTATATTTGTAAATGGAATAAAAATTCATGTATTCTCTATGCTGTCTTGATAACCTACAAAACATTCTATATCAAATTAAAAACAATTTCCGAGGGACAGAGGACCTTGAATTTAAAAAGATGTTTCCCTGTTTTCTAGTAGGTGTATTCAATGGCTTTAACTTACCTTTCCAACTTGCTGATCTTGTGGGCCGCCTCACTTTTCCAGTCATCCCCACTTTTTACTTGCTTCCTCAGTCATGAAGCAAAGAAACCCCACACATTTTCTCCTTCAGAAACGCTGTTCTTCCACAAATGCAAATTAGTTTGGGATAAAACAAACAAAAAAAGAAACAGGAGGAAACAAAGAAAGTGAATCTTTAGAGCCTTTGACTGGTTGCTTGAGCATTGTTCAACAAGTAGACATAGTCACTTTATTCCCACCATGATTTCTAGAAGTCGTGACAAGAGCCATCCACATTCTTTTGTGTGTGGCTAGTGGCACATTTGTGAGATGACCAGCAGGGGTTAGGGCGATGACTAGGAGCAGTTTTCTTTTTGTGAAGTTAATGGGCACATATGGGGATTGAACAAGCTTAACATTCTCTTGGGGTCCTTCTTCTTGCCTGGCCATGGATTTGAAAAATTGCCATTGTGATCAGAGTCAATATTTTTTTCTTTAGCATTTCTCTCTTCTCTCTTTTACATAACACATTGCCATTTGTAGAAGACACCAGGCATTAGTTAAATTTGGTTTGAAGCTGAGATCAGACCATGAAGTCTTTGCTGATATTTTGTAATTTTATTTTTTTTCCTCCTTACCTCCCACACCATTCCAAACTTCTTCCTAATCATTAATATATGGTGCCTCTAATGATGTGATTGATGTTAGCCAATATGAGAATAGTTTGTATGGGATCATAATTTGTTTACAATAGAAAATAAGACAATTAATTCTTCAGCTTCAATACTGAGATGAAAGCCATACTGAAATTCTGAATGGTACCTGGTAAACATCTCTGAACATCCTATTTCTACCAGATCTGCTTTTTCTTTCTGACTCTTAGTTTCAATGAAAATGGAGAGCTTTTACTTAGTGCAATAGTTTTAAGCATTTAGAGCAATAAATAATAGTGTCAAAGCAATGGAAAAACAAATTTTTCACAATGTTAATTGGGGCTTCTAAGTTGGATCCTTTACTTCCAAATTTGAAGAAGACAGATATCTTTATTTATTATTATTATTATTTTTTTAACTATTTACTCACAAGCTAATGCCTGGCCTCTATCAACTTTCACTGTATTGATACCAGTGTTTGCAAAAGCCACATTTAGATCTTCTTTTAATTTGAAAATGAAGGAAGGCTGCATTGTGTTAATATTGAAGATGATTGAATTTAGCTGATATTACCTTACATTGGGAGCAAACTTGTAAAACTCATTATAAAGCAAGACACCTATCTTCTTGTGCTGATTGGGTTGCAAATTGTCTATGTTGTCAGTGTCAGAAGACCTGCCCACCTATCCTCCCACACCCATTAAAATTTTTTGATTATTTATCTGTGAATCTTTGGAGTAACTAAATTCTTACCATGTGATATATGTTGTTCCAAAAACTTTAAATGCATTATCTCATTCATTTCCATAAAGACACTATGAAGTAGATGGTTTTCCCATTTTACTGATGAGAATACCAAATTTAGAATGGTTCATGTTAAGGTTAACTTACCTATGTATGACCATGTAGTTGGTGAGTAGAAGACTCAATCTCTCGGACTCTAAAACACCTTTGCTCATCTGCTTTGTGTTGTTGCTTATCTTTATTTCTTCAGATTTTTAAAATCTTATTTTAGTTTTTTTCCCTTATAATAATATTATGGACTTCTGAGGATTGTGGTAGAGCACTGGATAGATAGAGAATTTTGATTATCCATTTATTTATGTGTAAAATGAAAGAGCTGAATTTGATTATTCTCGCATATCTACTAGTCTCTAAAGTGATAACTGTCAAGAAACAGAATTTCAGCCAAGCAAGAGTTTCTCTGTAAGAAACATAGTAACATTTCTAGAGTCTGGAAAACAGAGTTAGATAACAGGGGCAAGGAAAACAGGTTAGCAGGCAAACAATAGGAGGACTGAAAAAAGGTGGCAATTCTACATAAAATCAAGGAATTAGAAAGCTTTCTACTTAAGACATCAGTAAACATTTAATGGAATGTATTTTCTCGTTATTTTCATTATAATGAAAAATAAAATCCAGAGTCCTTTAAAAGGCATTCAGGATGCACTGCCTCCTTGACATAGAGTTAATAGCTTGTGCTGAGAGACTGACTGCCATGATCATGTGTGGTTCGTGGAATCAGGAGTATGTTTGGTTTCGTCACTTTCTAAATTAAATCTGTCTGTCCTGGATACCAGAAAGTAGGTTATCATTGATAATCCATTATTATGGTATTCAAGTGATATTCCAAGGAGGGACAGTTTTATAAACAAATTAAAAAATAAATAAATGACAACAAACAACACAGTAGAAAATATTATCATTAGGTAACAAAGGAGATGGCTTTGTACCCTGGATATGTGTAGTAGGACCATTATCATTGTAGGAATGTGCTGAGAGAAGCTTTTGGCGTGCTAAAAATACACTAATAATAATCCATGCATAAAGGACCATGAGAGAGGATATGGCAGAGACCTAATGAATGCTGGATCTTCTCCATACTTACCATTTGTATGCAAAAAAAAATTAAATTAAAATATTAAATTATGTTTTAAAAAGCAAAATCTGTAATAATCAGATGAACTTTGAATCATATAAATGTGAATTTTTTTATTTAAAATGTGTTTCATTTTATTTATATTCAAAACAGATGCATGATTGTAAATACAGGGTGGTTGTAATATTCTAAGCACATATTTTAGGGACTTCCTCCCTTTTCCAAATCTCGCTCAAGTGGAACATACACTCATTTCTGTAACAAAAATTCTTTCTACTCTATTGGCAAAATGAATAGCATCAACTCAAAATATTTAAAAATTTAGTCACATCCACATCCTGCAGCCTATAAGGAGCTTTCACGCTTTTGGGCTCGCTTTAGATCTTTAATACCCTTTCCTTTTGTGTCAAGGAGCTCACGAGGCGTAAAGAAGCACTGATAAACCCACTTAGATCCCTTCCTGGGCCGTCACCTCTCGCTGCCAAGCGGCTTTAGGTGGTAACTGATCTGTGACAGGCTGCCAGTCAAACAGAGCATTTCTGAAAGCTGACACAAAAGACTGAATGCTGGAGAATGGATAGGAAAAATAAGAAAAGGACCCAAACTGTATCAGTGCCCCCCACTCCATCTCGGTCTGTTCCTCTCCACTACTGCCCCCACCCTCTGGCCCACCCCTACCCTCCCTAACCTTTTTTGGTTGGTTTTTCTCTCTTTTCTTTTCTCATTCCCTTCCCTCCCAACTGCCCGCCTCCTCCCTCCCAGTCCCCTTTCCCGGAACACAGCCTTTCCCCGCTGCTCTCTCTGGCTCCGCTCACTCTCAGTCAGGTTCATGGCAGGGCCAGCTAGAGTGGAGAGATAGAGATCAGCAGCCCTTCCAAGCAGGGACTGCCCCAGTACACTGCTGATAATAGAGGCAGAAGTGAGAGTGACAGTCAGATGGAAACTGACACAGGCCTTCTGTCAATGCCGCAGCTGCCCGTGGGACTGAGGAGGGAAGGGGGGGTGGGAGTTGAGCTGAAATGTCAGTGCTGATAACTGCACCAGCTCGCTATTTTTCTGTGTAGGTGTCGTGCTATTCCACATGTGAGGCAAGGTTTTTTCAAACTCCGTAGCACTTACTGTTTCTTTGCTGGTGTGAGTGTGTGAGCAGGAGCAGCTTACTCGGTGACATCCTCACTTAATTTCTTCTGGTGCTGTGGAGCCCAGGTGCTGTGATTGTGTTTGACAGTTTTTGTTCTCACAGCCTTTTGAGTGTTTTAAAGATTGATAAATCTTGTCATATGAGAACCCTGAGTGATGCCGAATATTGCACATTCTTATAGCTATAGATAATTTCTGTATTTCCCTACATTAAAATAAGGCTAGAAAATATTAACTGAGGACTATTGGGCAGTGACTCATTTTTCTGACCAGAAGTTGTATGAGCTGAAAATGTCCCAAGCAGTTGACTTTTAATCTTGATTTTGGGTGTTCTCTGGAGAGAGCTTAAGGAGAGCTCTTCTTGGTTAATTACTCTCTTGACTTCAAGGAGTCATGGTGATACCATTGTTCATCAATAGATCCACATTTCTATTTTTGAAGGCAAACAATTTTCATATAAATCTGCCAAAATTCCTCACACACAGCATATATAATAGCAGTGACTGATGATGACTATGGTCTTACTTTTATAACAGTGATAAAATCCATTAAGCCACCTGAGTCCTGCTGAATCTCTACCTGACATTTCCAACAGTTTAGCATCTCTAAAAGACTATAGAAGCTTGAAATTTAGAGGCTTTCTATACACCAGAAATCAGAATCACCTGAGATTTTAGCTGAGTTCCATTATAAATCAACTCTGTTTTTCCTTCTGAGAAAGTTATTGGCCAGGATCTTCTCTCTTGTTTGTAAGGACAAATCAAAGATCTATACTAAAGGAAGTGGGTGCAGAAGAACTTTAATTTCTCTCTCCTTGTGTATGTAAATGAAAGTACGTGATAATGAACATGTTAGGTGATAGAAAGATTATGAACCTGACAATCACATATCTCTAAAATGTTGCATTACAAAAGCATTCTCTCTCTCTTTCACTCTCTCTCTCTCTGTCACACACACAGGAAGAGGGAGGGTAGAAGCAAGAGAGAAAGAAAAATATCTCATGGTAGAATACTGATTATTTTTAATGGCTTGATTTAGCTTCTCAATTTAGGTTTTATGTCTTTTTCATTTTAAGTGGATCTTTTAGGTATATGTTTTGTTCAAGTTATGAAACACAAAGGAGAATAGGTGGAAACAAATTGGAATTTTGTGAATTTAGAAAAAAGATAAAATTATGGTTAGGAGGAATATATACATTTATAATTTTGGCTTATTAGTATTTTATTTGAGATCATCTGTCAGAAATCATTAATCAAGTCTCTATATTTACATGGTGCTATGCAACCATCATGCAAATAGAGGCAAGGAAAGCAAGCCTGTCTACTAAGGAGCTTTCCTTAAGACATATAGGATTAATGACATTTTATAGACAAGACACAAAAACATTGGATAGGCATTGGCCAAGTGTATATATTAAATAAACAAACACATAAAAATACCATATTATGCCAATGAGTCAATGAAGAAAGTAGAAGGAACAGTTAGAATTATCATGAAAGTGTCATGTTTAAAGAGAGACAGGAGGGATGCCTGGGTGGCTCAGTTGATTAGACATCTGCCTTCAGCTCAGGTCATGATCCCAGGGTCCTGAGATCAAGTCCCACATCAGGCTCAATGTGGAGCCTGCTTCTCCCTCTGCCCCTCCCCCGATCATGCTCTCTCTCTCTCTCTCTCTCTTTCTCTCTCTCTGACAAATAAATAAAATCTTTTAAAAAGAGAGAGAGAGAGAGAGAGAGACAGGAAATGGGAAGGCTTTATGGACATGGTGAGATTTCAGGAGTTGCCTAAAATAGGAGTAAATGAGGAATTATGAGCCAGTTCTTCCTATTCCCAATAAAAGTGAGAATTTCTCAAGGATCTTTTTTCAATCCTTGGCCCTTGGCTTTATAGTTACTTTTTTGAAATAAAGATGGCTCCTCTGATAGAGAGGTCAGAGTGGAACTTATAGCTATTTGGTCATCAGAAACCACCCTTTAGCGATGCATATTATATGCTAATACTAAACATGCTAATATTAAATTCATAACCTCCGTCAATCTTCCTAATACC
Organism: Callorhinus ursinus; assembly: GCF_003265705.2. Classification (NCBI taxonomy): domain Eukaryota; kingdom Metazoa; phylum Chordata; class Mammalia; order Carnivora; family Otariidae; genus Callorhinus; species Callorhinus ursinus. Next base: position 18,544,786 of record NW_027397068.1, read on the forward strand.
TCTGTGAGCTAAGTACTAATTTCCTTATTTCATAGGAGAGAGAGATGTGAAATACTTGGCTCAATAATATGTAGGTAAGAAGGCAGAACAGTTTTTCAACACAGGCCATCAAGTCACATACTCTGCTCTAGCCATGACACATTCATACTCTCTCAACCTCCATGAGACCCCTGTGAGGTTTTAACAATAGCAGCTATGATTATCTCAATGGCCTAGAAAGCACTTTAAGTTTTTTTTTTAATTTTTTATTGTTATGTTAATCACCATATATTACATCAATAGTTCTTGATGTAGTGTCCCATGATTCATTGTTTGTGCATAACACCCTGTGCTCCATGCAGACTGTGCCCTCTTTAATATCCATCACCAGGCTAACCCATCCCCCCACCGCCCTCCCCTCTAGAACCCTCAGTTTGTTTTTCAGAGTCCATCGTCTCTCATGGTTCGTCTCCCCCTCCGACTTACTCCCCTTCATTCTTCCCCTCCTGTTATCTTCTTTTTCTTTTTTTTAACATATGTTGCATTATTTGTTTCAGAAGTACAGATCCGTGATTCAACAGTCTTGCACAATTCACAGCGCTCACCATAGCACATACCCTCCCCAATGTCTATCACCCAGCCACCCCATCCCTCCCACCCCCCACCACTCCAGCAACCCTCAGTTTGTTTCCTGAGATTAAGAATTCCTCATATCAGTGAGGTCATATGATACATGTCTTTCTCTGATTGACTTATTTCACTCAGCATGACACCCTCCAGTTCCATCCACGTCGTTGCAAATGGCAAGATCTCATTCCTTTTGATGGCTGCATAATACTCCATTGTGTATATGTACCACTTCTTTACCCATTCATCTGTCGATGGACATCTTGGCTCTTTCCATAGTTTGGCTATTGTGGACATTGCTGCTATAAACATTGGGGTGCACGTACCCCTTTGAATCCCTACATTTGTATCTTTGGGGTAAAAACCCAGTAGTGCAATTGCTGGATCGTTGGTAGCTCTATTTTCAACGGTTTGAGGAACCTTCATACTGTTTTCCAGAGGGGCTGCACCAGCTTGAGTTCCCACCAACAGTGTAGGAGGGTTCCCCTTTCTCCGCATCCCCACCAACATCTGTTATTTCCTGACTTGTTAATTTTAGCAATTTTGACTGGTGTGAGGTGTATCTCATTGAGGTTTTTGATTTGGATTTCCCTGATGCCGAGCGATGTTGAGCACTTTTTCATGTGTCTGTTGGCCATTTGGATGTCTTCTTTGGGAAAATGTCTGTTCATGTCTTCTGCCCATTTCTTGATTGGATTATTTGTTCTTTGGGTGTTGAGTTTGATAAGTTCTTTATAGATTTTGGATACTAGCCCTTTATCTGATATGTCATTTGCAAATATCTTCTCCCATTCTCTCGGTTTGTCTTTTGGTTTCTTTTGCTGTGCAAAAAGCTTTTTATCTTGATGAAATTCCAATAGTTCATTTTTGCCCTTGCTTCCCTTGCCTTTGGCGATGTTTCTAGGAAGAAGTTGCTGTGGCTGGGGTCGAAGAGGTTGCTGCCTGTGTTCTCCTTTAGGATTTTGATGGACTCCTGTCTCACGTTTAGGTCTTTCAACCATTTGGAGTCTATTTTTGTGTATGGTGTAAGGAAATGGTCCAGTTTCATTCTTCTGCATGTAGCTGTCCAATTTTCCCAACACCATTTGTTGAAGAGTCTGTCTTTTTTCCATTGGACATTCTTTCCTGCTTTGTCAAAGATGAGTTGACCATAGAGTTGAAGGTCCATTTCTGGGCTCTCTATTCTGTTCCATTGATCTATGTGTCTGTTTTTGTGCCAGTACCATACTGTCTTGATGATGACAGCTTTGTAATACAGCTGGAAGTCCGGAATTGTGATGCCGCCAGCTTTGCTTTTTTTTTTTTTTCAATATTCCTCTGGCTATTCGGGGTCTCTTCTGGTTCCATACAAATTTTAGGATTATTTGTTCGTTTCTTTGAAAAAAGTGGATGGTATTTTGATGGGGATTGCATTGAATGTGTAGATTGCTCTAGGTAGCATTGACATCTTCACAATGTTTGTTCTTCCAATCCATGAGCATGGAACGTTTTTCCATTTCTTTGTGTCTTCTTCAATTTCTTTCATGAGTATTTTATGGTTTTCTGAGTACAGATCCTTTGCCTCTTTGGTTAAATTTATTCCTAGGTATCTTATGGTTTTGGGTGCAATTATAAATGGGATCGACTCCTTGATTTGTCTCTCTTCTGTCTTGTTGTTGGTGTATAGGAATGCCACTAATTTCTGTGCATTGATTTTATATCCTGCTACTTTACTGAATTCCTGTATGAGTTCTAGCAGTTTTGGGGTGGAGTCTTTTGGGTTTTCCACATACAGTATCATATCATCTGCAAAGAGTGAGAGTTTGACTTCCTCTTTGCTGATTTGGATGCCTTTGATTTCTTTTTGTTGTCTGATTGCTGTGGCCAGGACTTCTAATACTATGTTGAATAGCAGTGGTGATAGTGGACATCCCTGCCCTGTTCCTGACCAGGGGAAAAGTTCTCAGTTTTTCCCTATTGAGAATGATATTCGCTGTAGGTTTTTCATAGATGGCTTTTATGATATTGAGGTATGTACCCTCTATCCCTATACTCTGAAGAGTTTTGATCAAGAAAGGATGCTGTACCTTGTCAAATGCTTTTTCTGCATCTATTGAGAGGATCATATGATTCTTGTTCTTTCTTTTGTCAATATATTGTATCACATTGATTGACTTGTGGATGTTGAACCAGCCTTGCAGCCCAGGGATAAATCCCACTTGGTCATGGTGAATAATCCTTTTAATGTACTGTTGGATCCTATTGGCTAGTATTTTGGTGGGAATTTGTGCATCCATGTTCATCAAGGATATTGGTCTGTAATTCTCCTTTTTGATGGGGTCTTTGGTTTTGGGATCAAGGTAATGGTGGCCTCGTAAAATGAGTTTGGAAGTTTTCCTTCCATTTCTATTTTTTGGAACAGTTTCAGGAGAATAGGTATTAATTTTTCTTGAAATGTCTGATAGAATTCCCCTGGGAAGCCATCTGGCCCTGGGCTTTTGTTTGTTGGGAGATTTTTGATGAGTGCTTCAATTTCCTTAGTGGTTATAGGTCTGTTCAGGTTTGCTATTTCTTCCTAGTTCAATTTTGGTAGTTGATACATCTCTAGGAATGCACCATTTCTTCCAGGTTATCTAATTTGCTATCATAGAGTTGCTTATAATATGTTCTTATAATTGTTTGTATTTCTTTGGTGTTGGTTGTGATCTCTCCTCTTTCATTCATGATTTTGTTGATTTGGGTCATTTCTCTTTTCTTTTTGATAAGTCTGGCCAGGGGTTTATCAATCTTGTTAATTCTTTCAAACAACCAGCTCCTAGTTTTGTTGATCTGTTCTACTGTTCTTTTGGTTTCTATTTCATTGATTTCTACTCTGATCTTTATTATTTCTCTTCCCCTGCTGGGTTTAGGCTTTCTTTGTTGTTCTTTCTCCAGCTCCTTTAGGAGTAGGGTTAGGTTGTGTATTTGAGACCTTTCTTGTTTCTTGAGAAAGGCTTGTATTGCTATATACTTTCCTCTCAGGACTGCCTTTGCTGTATCCCAAAGATTTTGAACAGTTGTGTTTTCATTTTCATTGGTTTCCATGAATTTTTTTAATTCTTCTTTAATTTCCTGGTTGACCCAATCATTCTTTAGTAGGATGCTCTTTAGCCTCCATGTATTTGAGTTCTTTCCGACTTTCCTCTTGTGATTGAGTTCTAGTTTCAAAGCATTATGGTCTGAAAACATGCAGGGAATGATCCCAATCTTTTGGTACCGGTTGAGACCTGATTTGTGACCTAGGATGTGATCAATTCTGGAGAATGTTCCATGGGCAGTGGAGAAGAATGTGTATTCCGTTGCTTTGGGATGGAATGTTCTGAATATGTCTATGAAGTCCATTTGGTCCAGTGTTTCATTTAAAGTCTTTATTTCCTTGTTGATCTTTTGCTTAGATGATCTGTCCATTTCAGTCACGGGGGTGTTAAAGTCCCCCACTATTATTGTATTGTTGTCAATGTGTTTCTTTGCTTTTGTTATTTATTGCCTTATATAATTGGCTGCTCCCATGTTAGGGGCATAGATATTTACAATTGTTAGCTCTTCTTGTTGGATAGACCCTTTAAGTAGGATATAGTGTCCTTCTTCATCTCTTATTACAGTCTTTGTTTTAAAATCTAGTTTGTCTGATATAAGGATTGCCACCCCAGCTTTCTCTTGGTGTCCATTAGCATGGTAAATGGTTTTCCACCCCCTCACTTTCAATCTGGGGGTGTCTTTGGGTCTAAAATGAGTCTCTTGCAGACAGCATATGGATGGGTCTTGTTTTTTAATCCAATCTGATAGCCTGTGTGTTTTGATTGGTGCATTTAGCCCATTTACATTCAGGGTAACTATTGAAAGGTATGAATTTAGTGCCATTGTATTGCCTGTAAAGTGACTGTTACTGTATATTGTCTCTGTTCCTTTCTGATCTATGCTGCTTTTAGGCTCTCTCTTTGCTAAAGTACCCCTTTCAATATTTCTTGGAGGGCTGGTTTCGTGTTTGCAAATTCCTTTAGTTTTTGTTTGTCCTGGAAGCTTTTTATCTCTCCTTCTATTTTCAATGACAGCCTAGCTGGATATAGTATTCTTGGCTGCATATTTTTCTCATTTAGTGCTCTGAAGATATCATGCCAGTCCTTTCTGGCCTGCCAGGTTTCTGTGGATAGGTCTGTTGCCAATCTAATGTTTCTACCATTGTAGGTTGCATATCTCTTTTCCCGAGCTGCTTTCAGGATCTTCTCTTTGTCTCTGAGACTCGTAAGTTTTACTATTAGATGTCGGGGTGTTGACCTATTTTTATTGATTTTGAGAGGGGTTCTCTGTGCCTCCTGGATTTTGATGCCTGTTTCCTTCC
>NW_027397068.1:18550148-18749462 GCF_003265705.2 Callorhinus ursinus
CATGGTAAAAAAAAGCCATGAATTCTATGTGCAGTATTTCCCTAGCGCTGGAGTTCTCCCGTTCTCCTTGATCGGTAAACTTGGTCTTGGCTTGCTGGCTGTTCGTGCTGATCTTCTGGGGGTGGGGCCTGTTGCCGTGGTTCCCAAATGTCTTTGCCTGAGGCGGAATTGCCCCACCCTTGTCGGTCCAGGCTAAGCAAGCAGCTTGGGTTTGCTCTCAGGAGGTTTTGTTCCCTGCAAGCTCTGGTACAGCTTTGGAGGACCAGGGTGAAAATTGTGGCCTCCCAATCTCCACTCGGAGGAGCTGAGAACTCGGGGCCCCGTTCCTCAGTGCGCCCCCAGAGAAAAGCCGTCACTCACATCTCCCCGGTCTCCTGCTGCACTGCGTGCTCACCCAACCTGTGACCGAGCATTTCTATCTCTGGAACTCGACCCCATGTGGAGTCTCCAAACCCAGCAGATCCCTGCAGTGCGCTCCCGTGCTGCTCCTCCTGGGGGAGGGAGGGGAGTCTCCCCGGATCTGCTGCTTGTTGGGTCCCTACTGGAGGAGCAGTGCCCCGACTGGGCTGCAGATCAGTTTATGGCAACCCCGAGCTGAGAGCCCACGCTTCGGCTCTGTCTCTGCAGCCGGCTTCCCTGCTCCAGTACCTGGGAGCCCTGCTGCACTTAGGCACCCCCGGTCTTTCTGTGACCCCCAGAGTCCTGAGACCACACTGTTCCATGAGGGTTCCACCCCCAGCTTAGCCACTGGAGCGACGTCCCTCAGCGGAGCCGGCTTCTAAAAGTTCCGATTTTGTGCTCCGCGGCTCTATCACTTGCCAGAAGCAGCCCATGGAGGCCCCTTCCCCCGCCGTCTATCCTCCTGAATATCCCCTCCGATTCACTTCTCCGCACGTCCTACCTTCCAGTAAGTGGTCGCTTCTCTGTTCAGAGAGTTGTTGCTACTCTCTTCTTCGGTCTCCTGTTGAGTTCGTAGGTGTTCAGAATGGTTTGATCCCTATTCAACTGAATTCCTGAGACCAGACGAAATCCAGGTCTCCTACTCCTCTGCCATCTTGCTCCGCCTCCCATCCACTTTAAGTTTTAATTGAAGAAGGAGTCTTTGTCCCTGAGCTTCTTTTGGTTTTCAGTAAGATTCTCCATGTTCTTTTGATCAGTGGGCTCTCAAACTTAAGCAAACATCTGAATTCAGCTAAGAGATGCAGCTAGAAACTTTGTTGAACTGAGATTTCTGGGCCCCATCCAGAGTTCCTGATTCAGTAGGTCTGGATAGACTTTAGAAGTTTTAGGTTATGCTGATACTGCTAATTTGGGGATATAAGTTGTAAAAAAAATTGGGATGTTAAGTGTGTTTCCAAATTTTGGGGCTGAGTGGTTGGAAAAATGAAGTTGACAATGACTATGATGGGAAAGACACATTTAGTTTTTAGTGGAGCACACTTAGTTTTAAAAATAATGAATTTGAGTTATCTGTCTGATATCCAGCTTGAAGAACCAGGCAGACAGTTGGATTTATATAGCCAAGCTGGAGATATAATAAACTTGGGAGTTGTTGCAATATAGATGATATTTATGGATAAAGTTGGATGAGATCACTAATTGAGGATAGAGAAAACAGAAGAAAACCAAGGACTGAGCTCTGTGGCACACCAACATTAAGAGTTTGGGAGAAAGAGCAGAATGAGTAAAGAATATTATGAGAGAAGAAACATTAAATTAGGAGAAAACCAACACAGTTCAATGTTCTAGAAGCCAGGCGATCTAATTTCTACTTTAAAAGGATTACCCTGGCCTCTATATTGAGAATAGACTTTAGTGGGCCATGGTGGAAGCAAGGAGACTAATTAAGTGAATACTCTAATAATCTTAGATGGGAAATATTTATGTTTTGGTTCGGAATAGTAGCAGTAGAAATAGTTATAAAGGTTAAGTATGACATATATTTTGAAGGATGGAACTACCAAGATTTGTAGAAGGATTGGCTATGGGATGTCAGAGATGGAAGTGGAAAGTTTTTTGGCTTGAACAGCTGAAAATATGGAGTTATCATTCACTGTGATGAAGGAAATATGAAGTAAGAGCAAGTTTTGTTGAAAAAAATGACGATTTACTTTTATTATATGTTATAGTTGTGATTTAAGTTAGACATCCAAGTAAAGATGTCCATGTTGTTGCAGGATTTTTTCTTTTTCATGGCTAAATAATATTCCTGTGTGTGTGTGTGTGTGTGTGTGTGTGTGTGTGTGTGTGTGTGGAGGGGGTGTGAATATATTACATTTTCTTATCTGCTCCTCTGCTAATGGACACTTGGGTTGTTTCTACATCTTGGCCATTGTAAATAATGATGCTATGAACATGGCGATAGGGATGCAAACTCTCTTTGACATCTTGTTTTCCTTTCACTTGGAAATATTCCCAGAAGTCAAGTTGGATGGATCATACGGTAGTTCTGTTTTTAATTTTCTGAGGAACCTCCATACTGTTTTCCATAGTGGTTGTTTCAATTTGTAATCCCACCAAGAGTGCACAGGGTTTAATTTTCTCCACATCCTTGCCAGCATTTGTTATCTCTTGTCTTTTTAGTGTTAATTCTTCTAAGAGGCATGAGGTGATATGTCATTGTTGTTTTGATTTGCATATCCCTTATGATTAGTGATGTGGAGCAGTTTTTCATATAATTGTTGGCCATTTATATGTCTTCTTTGGAAAAATGTCTATTAGGTCCTGTGCCATTTTCAGTTGGATTATTATTATTATTACTTTTGCTATTGAGTGGTATGAATTCTTCATATATTTTGGATATTAATCCCTTATCAGATATATGGTTTGCAAATAATTTTTTTCCTTTCCTCAGGCTCTCTGTTAATTTTGTTGATTATTTCTTTTGCTGTGCAGAAGCCTTTTAGTTCAATTTAGTCCTACTTGTTTATTTTTTATTTTGTGCTTGTGTTTTAGGTGTCTGGAGGGGAGGGAGGTGGGGAGATGGGGTGGCTGGGTGATGGACATTGGGATGGGTATGTGTTGTGGTGAGCACTGGGTGTTGTGTAAGATTGATGAATCACAGATCTGTACCCCTGAAACAAATAATACATTATATGTTAATCATAAAATTTTCACAATTGTGGAAAAAAAGTGTATTAGGTGTCATATCTGAAAAATTATTGCTAATTGTTTTCTCCAATGAGTATTCTTGGTTCCCCTATAAAATATTAGTTGACCATATTTTTTGTTTGTTTTTAAAGAAAAGGGGAACAACATATTTTTGTGCTGAGGGGAAAAAACCAAAAGAGAAAAAAAGTGATGGTGCAGGAGAAAGAGGAAAATGTCTGGAATAATGTCCTTGTGAAGGTGAGAGGGATAGGATCTAATGCATAGATGAAGGTGTTAGAATTAAGTAGGATCAAAAACAGTTTGGCCATAAAAGCTTGAAAGGCAGAGTATATGTATTTAGATGCAAATGAGTGGGTTGATTTGGTAGTGAGAGCCTATGGATGATTTCTGATTGTTTTTATTATCTCAGAGAAATAGGCCATCTTCTGAGAGTAAGGAGAGGGGATATATTGGAGGTAGACAATATGACTAAGCCAAAGAAAAACCCTATGTAAAAACTTGTCCTTTTAAGTAAAATAGATCAACTGAGCTAATCATATTTAGCCTGAACTAAGGAGGAAATAAACCATTCTCCCTCTCCATTGCAATACCCATAACACAAGCTCTATTCTTCTGATGATCCCCTGTAAGCAGTGAGGATCAGGAACTGGGCTAGACTAAAGACACCTTGTTCAGATCACAGCTGCTACAGTGGATCTTACAGATACATACTCTTCTTAGATAATGACTTGTGTGCCTACCCTGTTCTTCTAGCTTTCACTGGATAGGAATATAAGGATCTCATGAAGCTGGACCATGGTCCAGGAGTTGCTATTTATACTGCATTAGTTATAAGCCATATCCAACTCAGGGGTATAAATGCACATCATAGGAACATTCTGAGCCAAGTATAAGGCATTTGGGAATGATCAGTTGGGTGCTAATCCCATATTTTGAGTTTTGATTTACAACATGCAAACAAACAGGCTTCTTTTTCCTTTATAGTGCTTGGTAAACAGCGTGGTTCATTGAGTCAAACCATATGAGTGATCTTAAGAGAATTGGTATAGACCATGTGTAAATTAATCAAGATAGGCTTAAAGCTCCTGTGCAGTAAGATAAAATGTTTGTGAATAACCTGAGAGGAATCAAGGAATTAAGTGTAGTAAGAATCATGGTTCATAGAGAGATGGGATGGGATATTCTTAAACCTGACTAAATCAATTGAGGGGAGTCAACAACTGCTAGTGTATCTTGTCTCTGAAAGATCAGGGCATCTGTCAACTGTGGCATGTAAGGGGATCTTTAAGATTAGATTATGAATGGAACACTGTGGATGCATCCCTAGCCAATATTTTATAACATACAAATCTTATTGTAATTTTAGAATTAATGGATTAATTAAATCTCATAATGCCAGGGGTCACTTTAATAGCATGAATGTAAATCTAGGGTATAGAAAACTAGAAAAAATTGGTATACCTCTGGGCTTGTTTTTCACAGTTGAATTATTGATTTGGTCAATGTTCTCCCAAGTTTCAGCTATGAAACAATGATTTACACATAATAGATGTTCAATAAACATGAATGATTGATTGTTGATGACTTAAGTCATACACAGTTGCTGTTTATAAACTCATGCTTCCAAGCTACACAGATTTTTTGCTTATTAGCTTTGTGTAGGAATGTTTTCTTGTCTTTTTTTTTAAAGAAATAATCTAAAGGTAATTACAAATATTGCTACAGGATGGAGAGTGGGATTCTTAGATTTCATGAGAGCAATAGCAGTGTACAATATAATTTTATATTGGATGCTATAAGTAATTTAGGTGATATTTTGCTGTGATGTTTGTGATTTCACATTTGTATATGGAAGAAAAGTGCAATATAATCTTGAACAATTAAAATAAATTATTCGGTATTTTTGACTCTGAGATTTTGGAAGAAAATATCCCATTACACTGCTATCACATGTAAAAAAAATCACAGATAATCAGAGTCCTTCACACAGCTTAGTTCTCAGTGTTTGAATCATTTCTATTTCTCCATGAAGAAAATACCCAAGGGTAGGTTTACATGCCTTCTCTAGTTAGAAACGAAACTGTTGGTGGAGATTATGATTTCAAGGAAATACGAAATAGTAATAAATGATCACAGACCATCAAAAATTCCATGAAGATTTACAATGATGAATTAGAGGAAGGTGGAAATGCAGAAAATATTGTATGTGTATTTCTAACAGGAACGGATTGTTTAATGAATGAAATGTTTATTATTTTAAGAGTTTTTAGTCTGTCCTCAGTGAGTAGCTTGCAACCATCTTATATGTATCTAAAACAGTTTTATATTGTTTTTAAAGCAGTTTGGAGATACTAGAAATTTTAGAGATTGTAAATCTTGCATAAAATAATTGTGTAAAGTAGTCTACTCATTTTAGAAATGTAGACTCTAAATTTAGCAATTAGTAAAAATTTTGAGAAATTCTAGACTTGGCATTTCTTGTTCTCTCAGAAACTGTGATTTCTAACCTATATTATCTCTAGGAAATTATATTATTTTCTCAAGTCTTTGCCTTCTTGTGATAAATTTTGAAATGTAAATGATATACTTGTTATGAAATTTCAATTTAAAAATCTAGTTGATTTACTCTAGTAGTTTTATTTCAAAACCTCAAATTTACTTTCATGAGTCAAACTATTTATTAACGTTTAATTTTTTTAAAGATTTTATTTGTTTATTTGTCAGAGAGAGAGGGAGAGAGCACAAGCAGGAGGAGCGGCAGGGAGAGGGAGAAGCAGGCTCCCTGTTGAGCAGGGAATCCAAAGCGGGACTCAGTTCTAGGACCCTGGATCATTACCCGAGGGGAAGGCAGATGCTTAACCCAGGCGTCCCTTAATGTTTAATTTTAAGCCACTTTTTAAACAATAAAATATTCTTTTTTTAAAAAAAAAGATTTTATTTATTTATTTGACAGAGAGAGACACAGCGAGAGAGGAAACACAAGCAGGGGGAGTGGGAGAGGGAGAAGCAGGCTTCCTGCGGAGCAGGGAGCCCGATATGGGGCTCGATCCAAGACCCCGGGATCATGACTGGAACCCAAGGCAGACACTTAATGACTGAGCCATCCAGGTGCCCCAAACAATAAAATATTCTTAAGAATGGTAAAGTTTAGACTCTGTCTACGATAATAGACTCAACTCTTGTTTGGAACAAGGCACAATAAAATAAAACAAAACAAATTCACAAACAGATCCAGACCTATACATTGGAAATGAAGAAATAGAGATTGGTTGTGATCTTTAGAGGCACACCAGCAGATTTACATAATTTTGGCTCTGACCAAAAAATTATTAAACTGGGTTTTGCATTCAGAACTATCAAATCAAATCCAGATAATTATACTGATTCTTTCTTAAGAGCATATGAATATACATGCTCTTAAATTGATCTGTAGCATGTCAGTGTTTGTCCACAGACATTTCAGATCTCGTACCAAGGAACACAAGAATGAATGGAAGTCAGAGGATGCCATCATTATGCCACAGATTGGACTATCATATTGTGTCATTTGATGAAAGTGTGGAAGAGCAACTAAATCCCTTCAGGGTTGCACTGGATATCTCATTTCTCTTTTCAGTGATTTTTCTTTTTTTTAAATAATTTTTTATTTATTCATTTGAGACAGAGAGATAGATAGAGAGAGAGAGCAGGAGCAGTGGGGAGAGGCAGAGGAAGAGGGAAAAGCAGACTCCCTGCTGAGCCGGGAGCCCGATATGGGGCTTGATCCCAGGACCTGGAGATCATGACCTGAGCCGAAGGCAGACACTTAACCATCTGAGCCACCCAGGCGCCCCTCAGTGATATGTCTTGACATTGTTGTATGTCTCTCTACCTCAGTGAGATTCCTAGTTTCTGATCGAGCAGAAAGTCCGAAGTCCAGAATTTCTCTAACTCTTAGTCTCTATGCTGCTGATGACAATGTAGGCCAATAAACTCACAGAAGCCACATTCAATGTGATTCTAAATATTGTTTAGAATTATGTCTTTTCAATTCCCCTTTAGATTAAATTCAAAGGTTTCAAGGAATTGTACTTCAAATTTGTCAAAATGTGATTAAATATGTATTGGTGCAGTCATCATTTTTTTTATATCTTGATACCCAAATTTAATCATTTTTTTGTCTTTGTTATAGTCTCCAAACTGATATCCCTGTTTTCAGCTTTATTTCTCTCCCACCTAACCACTGGTATTCTCTCTCTTTAGATTTCTTTAATGGTTTTTCATCATTCATAGAGGAGGCTAAGCACATTTCTTTGGCATTCAAAGCATTTCATGATTTGACCTGTGTCAGCCTCACTGGTTTTATTTCTTATCCTTCTCTGTTTTGTAAATTATTCTTTAGCATTCTAGACCTGCTTGTTGTTTCCCTGTTCACATGATGCTTTGTCTCTCACTTTGTCAAGGTGCCTTTTAGCAGAAAAATCTTTACTTTTCTCTTTACCTGATTACTTCTACCCACTTTTTAAAACTCTGTCTTGACCCACTCCAGAAATTCTATCCAGTTAATTATTCTACCTCTAACATGGATTCCTATCTTTGGTGCTTTGATAATACCTGTTGGAATTCAAGGCCTGCCAGTAACTGTGTCTTTCCTCGGGGCTTCCTGTCAAAGAAGCCAATCTGTTAAAGAACAATAGTCTAATGGGGAACAAAGGAACGATGTATTAATTACTGTACATGTGCCTGATAATCCCCACTACAAGGTAATTTGGATGGAGAACATGGCTTAGGTCAAGAGGCTTAAGCCAGGTTCCTTGATTTTACTTCCTTGTGTAATCTCTTTCACCTTTATTGAATGTGTGAGTCAGTCAGGACTACCTTCTATTTCAGTTCCATTTATTTATCCATACATTTTTTAGGGATAATTGGACTCTAATATTTAAAGAAAGTGGAATTAGGATCAAAAGTCCTGGGTTAGACATCTTGACCCAAGTCTCATTCTCCAGTCCAATTTTACTCCATAGCTGAGCCTCTGACTGACTTAGAATACTAGTGCACATCCAGGCCATCCATTCAACAGAAGTGTTTGAGCACCAGCTATGCCTCAGTATGTTTTGTTCTGGACACTGGAGATGTAACAGTGGGGAACGAAGAGACAAGTGGCCTCCCTTCCAACTCACATTGGTCTGAGGGTATAGAAGGAATTTGTGACTCATGAGATGTTTCATAATCTGCATTTATCATCTGTATCTTGTGTAACTTCTGAATCTCTCTAGATGCTGACTTCTGTTTTCAGTTCCTCAGAAATATCATACAATTGTCTCTCCATTGCTTATGAGTGCAGTTGTAAATACACAGGTGTCTGCATGCTTGGCTGTATAATACATGGTATTAGTTCTTGTTTTATATAAGTAATGTGTAATCAATGTAAAAATCAGATAACATAATTGAGAAAAAGGAAAAAAAAATGAAATAGAAAAAACTCCACAATCCAGATAAAACTACCGTTAACATTTTATGATGAAACTACAAAATGTGAGTAAATCTGCTCAAGATGATCAAGTCTGTGTTATATCTACTGTTGGAACCAAATGTTTCCAATGAAACTTCAGGTTTACAATGGTTATAAGGATAATGATGATGACATCAAAATAGTATTTATTATACATCTGCTACATATCGGACAGTGTAGTAGGCTATATTATCTAAACTCCACAAGCTTTTAAGGTAGACATTATTATCCCCATTTTATAGATGTATAAATAGGTCCAGAGGAATTATATATATATACATATATATATATGTATATATATATATATTTATTAAACACTTAGCTTTAGCTTTATTTCCAAATACAACTTTTGAGAAGACATAGTTTGTGTGTTTATATACCAGTACACACAATTTGTCTAAATTCAGAATGGCTTCCAAAGGTCACAGGATGCTTGGAAAAAAATTCAGAGATAATTTTAGAGTAATAACCCAAGAAGAGTTTAAAATAAATAAGTAAATAAATAAATATATTATATATATATATATATTTTTGATGATCAGAACAATTCCTTATCTCAGAAAATCCCGGGTTAGGAGAAATAACAGCTAGAGTGATTTGACATTCGAATTAGAAGGGATAGATTGTTCTGTTGTATATAGGTCTTTTATATTTTAAAAGTTGTGATGTTTTTATTTAGAGAATGAATTGGACTTTTGGGCATATATGGTACATATTGCAATTTAAAATTACTGAAGTTTCTTCATATTTTTAAGAGGCCTTCAGTATGAAAGAACAAAGCTTTCCTACAAATACCAGGCAAGTTGCTCAGTGACATGATGGTTGATCACCTCTGAATGGAAATGCTCACAGAAGTGCTAAAATATCATTGTAATGTTGTAGCCTCTCTGAATCTTTATCCTAGAACCCCAGTCATTTTTAAATTGAAGCATCTCAAAATCTTGTGATTTTATAAGTAATGTAAAACAATTTCAGCATTTTATAACTTTACATTTTCGTATAATTATTAAAGAAAACCCATGCCCAGTCTGTTTTCTAGCATGATGATAAGTGATTAAAACTTTATGTAAGTCACAGCAAATTAGTTTTGAAAAACAAAATAAAGGCATTTTAATGTGCAATAGACCTTCCAGAAATAGAAAAAATTTGTTGAAAGGCTCTCTTGATTTTTGTGGGTTAAAATAGACCAAACAAGAAATTAACTGATGATTTTACAAATGATCCTTACGAATTAGTGTAACTGTGCCAGGTATAACAATGTGACAAAAGAGAGACATAGATCTTTCAGTGTTGGTCTGAAGAGATTAATGGGGGAAAAGCTAGTATAGCTACAATTTCCACAGCTTCTCTCTTTGCTACAGAATTATTCAGAAAAACAATGTGGGCTCATTTATATCCAGTGACCTTACTGTATGTCCCAGAGATATCATAGTTATCTTGTGCTATTAAGCTTTCTTTAGAAAATGTAAGATTAATATTAGTTTAATTGAAAGATTGAACAGAAACACTGACATCCATTCAACCAAATCATTAAATTCAACACTCCATATGGACACAAAGAACATCTAATTTATCCAATTAAAATAATTTCTGTGCCCTTCAAAGGTGTATTGCCATAACAAGCGATGAACCACTTTTTAATAATGCTACACTCTGTCCTCTTATGATGACTGTAACAGAAAAGAGGTATTTTATTTGATGGACTAGGTAACCTGGATCCTAAGCCTAAGTATCAAATAATAACAAAAGAAAATAATAGAGTCTCCTTTAATAATGCTCCTTCTAGAAAATTTTGGCAAATAAATGTATTTACTTTGTTGTCGGTTCCACATGAATTATTTTATTGGCAGGTTTATTTATTAATTATCCAGAGCAATGGTTTTGAGAAGCTCAAGCAAGCCTACTGAATAATAGATAATGTAGTCTTCCCAATAATTCTGTCAGGGATATTCAAGTTATTCCTGACAATAACAAAAACTGTTCTGAAGCAGAAGAAACTTAGGAAAAATATCTAAAATTTGAATTCAAGTGCATATTAATGTAAAATAATTTTGGTATTTTCTAAATGGACTGTAGGAAAAAATGCCTCAGCATCACAATGAAGATGCTATGGGTTACTAGGGTTGTCTAGTATAGAGTAGCATAGCAGAGAGAAAATGGAGAAACCATGAGTTTATTCCTGTTTTTTGGAAATGAACGAGATAGAGAATGCAGTTAGAGAAAATTTAAGCCTAAGAAAATTGAACATATTTTTGTGAGCAAGTAGATAATCTAAATGTTTATGTTTTCTGATATGGATGAGTTAAATCCCAGAAACATTGATAGGATTGACAAGTAATATTATTGTAGAAAACAGAAGTGATGGCAGATTGGAGTTCTAATTTTTTTTAACTTTATTTTTTTTTCAAATCGAGAAAGAAGGGCAACTCTACAAACTATAGGCCAGTGACCTACATTTTTTACCTTAAAGCATTCTATACTATATTATCTAAAATAATTCATGAGTATACAGAAAATAAAGTAATAACCACTATGAACTAGCTTGGGTCAATCCTACTAAAATGTTATGACTGTTACTTTTTTTTTTGCTGTGTTCACCAAACAGGTCACTGAAAGAAACATGATAGAAATGGTCTAACTAAATGACTGTTTACCAAAGCATTTGAGGGTGTCTAATGCTAAACTATTGAACAGTCTGGAGACATATAGGTTATGTGATAGCATAGGCAGACAAGTTAGTAACTTACTGATTGAGTGATTACATCCTAAATATGTTTCTTAATGGATTGATGTCTGAAGGAAAGGTGATCCTTGATGATGTGCTATGGGCTCCATCCTTTGTTATCCCTTGGTCAGTATCTTCATTAATGATTTGGGTGAACAGATGGCATGTGAATTACTTTCAGAGGTTAGAAAGTAAGCTAAACAAAAAATTAATCATGGCTTAGCATAGTTGTCCATGAAAGGGAGGTATGTCCAAAAACAACTTCAGAAGGGAGAAGGATCTGTAAGACCGAAGAAAAAAGCTAACTGCAGCTTGACAAGAAATGGTTTATTAAGAGGGCTTAGTGACAGAAATGGGGCTTGGGCACCACAAGAGGAGTTTATCTCTGCAACCCCACCTCCTATAAGACCTACCTTTATAATGCTAAAAGCTGGGGAGGTGCCCAGAGACCACCGAAGAGGAAATGTTTGAGGATCATAGTCATTTCTCCAGAGCAGATCAGATGGTATACCCCAAGGATGTGCTGTGGTTAAACAGAGAGAATGTGTGTGGGGGCGAGGGGGACAGGGGTTTGTGCCTAAGAAGGTTTCAGGTTGCAGAGTGGTTATCTTGGCAATTTGTGTAATATGGTGTCAGTCTGGTTTACACAATAGTAAAAAGTACTAAGCATTTGTTAAATGAATAGGTTATTTCTTCAAAAAGTCTTAGGTTGAGCAATGAGTTGAATCTGTAATAAATATATTTGATTAGGATTAAAATGACAACTTACAAGTGAAGGGTCATAGAAAAAGAGCATAAATGTACAAAAGATTTAGTGAATAACAAGGGAACAAGCTACAATGAGTTACCAGTGAGATTTGACTCCCCATGAACCAGCCTGTCCTTACCACAGAAGCTAATCAGAATCATGGTCATGCCAATGTCTAATAAAGTACAATTTATAGATTAAGGTGGTGATGGCCCCACCATATTCCATGCAGGTCAGATCATAACTGGAATCCTGTTCTTTTCTAGGTGCCATTATTCATATGCGATATGGACAAACTAGAGCACATCTGGAATGGAAGACAGTTGTGGAAACAGCCACCTACTTAGGATATTTGTGTCGAATATCTTCCTCTGATATTAAAAATTCATAGTATTTGATACTAGTTTATAAAATATAGGGAAAAATATTTTCTGTCCACTGAAATCCCATGTCCAATCTACTGTTTCATGAAACTGTTTTCCATATAGTCATAGTGGATTTTATTCCGGTAAATCCAGTATTATAAAAAATTCTTACTTTTGACTTCTCTGTTGCATTTGACAATGTTAAACACACTCTACTTTTTTTTTTTAAGATTTTATGTATTTATTTGAGGCAGACAGAGAGAGAACATGAGCAGGGGGAGAGGGGCAGAAGGAGAGGAAGGGAAAGAAGCCAACTCCCTGATAAGCAGGGAGCCCAATGCTGGGCTCGATCCCAGGACCCTGGGATCATGACCTGAGCCGAAGGCAGACACTTAACCGATTGAGCCACCCAGGTGCCCCAAACATACTCTACTTTTTGAAACTCTCTTTCCTTGGCTTTTAAGATAGCACCACCTCCTTTCAATTTTTGGCCATGACTTCTCATCTGTTTTTAAAGGCTGCTTTCCACCCCCCTTCCCTTAAATACTGGCATTCCTCACTCTTTGATTCTATTTCCTCTCCTGTTTCACTGTGCATCCTCTACTTAGAATCATCTTCCAGTGTCATCCATATGCTGAGGATTTCCTAGTCTGTGTATCAGTACCAGACCTCTCTCCTGAATTCCAGTCCCACTTTCCCAGCGATCTATTGGACATCTCCAATTGGGTGGAAATATATTTTGGTGAAAGGTGTGAGGGAAGAAACCATTTCATTTCTCAAATGGTAAGCTAGTCATTCCTACCTAGTTATTCTGTTAGATATATACAAATGAAGGCATGCATGTCTTGTCTAAGGCAACATCCACAGCAATAGCTCACTATCTAACCAAGTAGATTTTTAATCAGTACTGGTAAATGAATGGCTGAATGAATCAGTGAGGGAATCATCAAATTCAGACACTTTTCCACCATAAATAAGTTTTCCACAGCAATTACCCTTGTCAAAGCCACCATCATTTCCCACCTGGGATACAGCAGTAGAATTCCGAGTTCTGTCTCTTACAACCATCTTGCTTTTAGAAAACTTTCATAAAGCAACACATGTTTTATAAAGCAGCCAAAGCTAGCCTCCTAAAACAAATCTGATCAGATCGTTCTCTTGTTTAATATATTTCAATAGACTTCCACTGTTCCTGAGCTTGCTCTATAGGAGCTCTACGATCTGTCTCCTGCTTTCTTATTTATGATGTTTCTTCATCACTTTTTATGCTACCGATACCCTGGATATGTTGCTTTAAATGTGCTATACTCTACCACATAGTCACTATTTCCCCCTGGCTTATTGTCTTCAAGTGTTGGCATGAAGTTACTTTCTCCAGATACCTTCCTAATTTTTTTGTTTGTTTGTTTTTTGGCCAAGTTATCTTTCCTTTAGCTTCCAAAGATGCTTGGTAATGACTTTTTATAATATTTATTGTTACAGATTTTCATGCTATCTTGTTTAATTATACATCTTCACTAGATTCTACTCTGTGTAGAACAGGGCCAGGATGATCTTGTCTATGGGTAGGTTCCCAGAGGCTAGTACAGTGCCTGGCACTTCATAGGTGCGCACTTGTTGGATGCATGAACAGAGCTACAATAACATGTTCACAGATTGCCCTTCCTGTTTCTATTGGATTGTGCTATTCATCAAGAGTTGATACAATTTAATGCATGACAAAGAAAATCAAACACCACTAAAATCATTCTGTTTTGAAGTGCAATAATATGTTTGCAGGCCAGAAGTTTAATTAAAAAGGAATGACTTATGTAAAGAAATATAACAATTAGATTCACAGAACTGCAGCCTATAGTATATTAACTCTAGTATTTGTAATGTAGTGTGACAAATAATATGTCTAAAAAGAGTTAGGAACAATATTTAAATAGATTTAGTATTGTTTCAAGATTCATTGGGGAATCAATTAAATAGGAAGTTGAAAGAAAAAGACAAATAATACCTTATATAAAGCATTCAGAATTTAGAATATAGAACTAACATTTTAGTTTATGTTTAACTTAATTGTCTCATTCACTCCCACATGAGCCCTGTGAGGTTTATGACATACTGACATATGAAAAAAAATGATACCCAGAAATGTTAACCTGTGCAAGGTAAAGGAGTTACTAAGTGTCAGGGTTGGGCCTCAAACCCAAATCTTCTAACTCCTCACCCCATGTTTTATGCACTAGGCTAGAGTATCTTGTAACTCACTTTACATAATTTTCTGGTCCATTTGCTCACTTGCTTCAGTAAATGTGCTCTTCCATTAGTTCACATACCACTACATTTTGCCTTCTTTGTATCTCTATTTTAGCCCAGAGCAAACCATTCGTTTCAAAAAACAAGATTTCCATAAAATGTTAGGAAAGTAAGGGAAGAATGACCTGTAAGGACCCAACCATCTTCCTCCAGAAATGATAGGCAAATGAGTGATATAGAAGAATCAGTCTTTCTGTTTTAATTAAGGGAGGATTGAGAAGTTATTCTAAATGTGTATGTGTATTAACTTATGTAATCCTTATAATAACCCTATGAAGTAGGTACTATTGCTACCCCCCATTTTACAGATGAAGAAACTGAGGCACAGAAAGGTTCAGAACTTGCTTGTGGTGGTAAGTGGTAAATGTATAGATGGGATTTGAATCTAGACCATTAGTTTGCAGAGACCACTTTTAACCACTATGGCAAACTTTTTCTCAATAAGCATTTTTTTGGCTGCCTTAGATCTCTTAAATTCATTTATTCAACAAACATTTATCCAACACCTAACACTGATCATGCACTAGAGGGGAAAATCGGATATGGTTCTTGCTCCTATGAAACTTTATTAGCTTATTTCCACTGATACCAAATTTCCTGTGGAATGTAGTTTTGTTTTTGTTTTTTTTCCCCCCTCATCCTCAATGGATGTCTAATGGTGGTCCAACTATATGACAAGGTGAAAAATTGATGTTTGAAAAGTTGTTGTAGTGTAACAGGCAAAATCATATAAAGTTCCTTTTAACTGAAAAAAAGAGACTACATAGATTTGGTGTGCATTTTCTTTGTAAGTGTGGGCATGAGCAACTGAGATTGCAGGCAATACGAGTGTAAAGGAAGAAGATTGGACAAACATGGGAAGTGTGTGAGTATATGTGTGTGCACATGCGTGTGCCTGCTTGTGTGGTATTAGTACAGAGGCTAACAGGATAGAAAGAGAAATTCAATTGCTTATTATAGAATTACCAGTATTGTAAAGATGAAAAAAGGAGAGGCTGACAATTGGGGAGGAGATAATTGTTGGTCCAAAATGCAGAAGAGGGAAAGAGTTTTTAATAGCTCTGGATAAAGGGCCACATAATAATATTTGAAAGTTATAACAATCCTATGTAAGTAATTTTTGTGCAGAATAATAGTGGTTAGAAAGGAAAAAGTCTAGGGAATGTTTATCATTAAAATATTCTTTAAATAACTAAAGCATTAGTCATTAGTGATTTTTACTTTCTTTATTCTCTGTTTTTCCATGTCCTAGCCGCTCTAATCGCTTCCTTTCTCCACATCTCCTCGACCCCCCCTTAGTGTGTTGTAGTGTAACTTCCTTAGAGGAAGTGAGGCCTACCAGAATAAGCCAATAGGACATACTGCAGGACCTTCGTTCAAACCGTCTTCCCCATCTGATGTTTTGTGGGTCCGACTACCTCTGTCCTGAGCAACTGTATCTAGCATGAACATCACATAAATTCCTAGGCAGTTCA
The DNA here is from genome assembly GCF_003265705.2 of Callorhinus ursinus. Taxonomy (NCBI): domain Eukaryota; kingdom Metazoa; phylum Chordata; class Mammalia; order Carnivora; family Otariidae; genus Callorhinus; species Callorhinus ursinus. Next base: position 18,566,368 of record NW_027397068.1, read on the forward strand.
ATATTGGAAAAACGTGAGAAAATTGGAGTCACTTCAGAAAAGAGTAACAACTGAAAAGAAACTGGGAGAGGGGGATGATTCATGAGGAGGTGATAAATTAAATATATACTGTGCATCATCCTAGACATATAAAATAAAACTCTACAGTAAGAATATGGTAAGTAAATAACCTAGTAATTTCAATGAAATTTTTACTTACATTCCAGCTGAGATAATATTAAACTTGTTTAAATTTTGATGGTTGATTAGAAATTACAAATTGATGATGATTGCTCATCACCATTGAAAACTGATAATAAATAATAGTCATTATTTCAAATTCCTAGTAATTTTGTAAAACTAGTAGTTTCTAGATGCTGTGACCCAGATTGTTTTATTTCTATGAAGAAATGTTTATATTCAATATTGATTAGCTGAGCTCAAAAGTTAATGAAAAATAGCCAAAATTATACAGTGTTTGTGAGATTACTTTGTTCAATGTCTAGCACATATTAAGCTCTTACTAATGCTTTTTTAAATAGACAAATACCAAGAAAGCATATTGGCAAAAATGCTGTATGCCTGTAATCTGAAGGATGTAGCAGCAAGATGAAAGCTGAAAATTTATAATTTTCAACATTCACCCATCTTATGAAGGACTCAAAGTATGAAAGCAGAGCTCCAAAGGAATTGGGAAATAGCCATTGTTCTTTTTTTTATTTTTTAATTTTTTAATTTTATTATGTTATGTTAGTCACCATACAATACATTATTAGTTTCTGATGTGGTGATCCACGAGCCGTTGTTTCCGTATAACACCCAGTGCTCCATGCAGTACATGCCCTCTTTAATACCCATCACCAGGCTAACCCATCCCCCCACCCCCCTCCCCTCTAGAACCCTCAGTTTGTTTCTCAGAGTCCATAGTCTCTCATGGTTCGTCTCTCCCTCCGATTCCCCCCATTCATTTTCCCCTTCCTTCTCCTGATGTCCTCCATGTTATTCCTTATGTTCCACAAATAAGTGAAACCATATGATAATTGTCTTTCTCTGCTTGACTTATTTCACTTAGCATAATCTCCTCCAGTCCCATCCATGTTGATGTAAAAGTTGGGTGTTCATCCTTTCTGAGGGCTGAGTAATATTCCATTGTATATATGGACCACATCTTCTTTATCCATTCATCTGTTGAAGGGCATCTCGGCTCATTGCACAGTTTGGCTATTGCAGACATTGCTGCTATGAACACTGGGGTGCAGATGACTCTTCTTTTCACTACAACTGTGTCTTTGGGGTAAATACCCAGGAGTGCAATTGCTGGGTCATAGGGTAGCTCTATTTTTAATTTTCTGAGGCTCCTCCACACTGTTTTCCAAAGTGGCTGTACCAACTTGCATTCCCACCAACAGTGTAAGAGGGTTCCCCTTTCTCCACAACCTCTGAACATATGTTGTTTCTTGCCTTGTCAATTTTTGCCATTCTAATTGGTGTAAGGTGGTATCTCAATGTGGTTTTGATTTGAATTTCCCTGATGGCTAATGATGATGAATATTTTTTTTCATGTGTCTGTTAGCCATTTGTATGTCTTCTTTGGAGAAGTGTCTATTCATGTCTTCTGCCCATTTTTTGACTTGATTATTTGTTTTTTGGGTGTTGAGTTTAAGATGTTCTTTATAGATCCTGGATACCAGCCCTTTATCTGTAGTGTCATTTGCAAATATCTTCTCCCACTCTGTGGGTTGCCTCTTTGTTTTGTTGACTGTTTCCTTTGTTGTGCAGAAGCTTTTTATCTTGATGAAGTCCCAAAAGTTCATTTTTGCTTTTGTTTCACTAGCTTTTGATGTATCTTGAAAGAAGTTGCATCGGCCATTGTTCTTTTAATGTAAATATTGATGGAGGAATTATTAAAAGAAATGGAGAGATATGACTAATGATATCTGTATTGTTATTAGAATAGTATGTTTTTAATTCTGTAATTCATTGTTAAAACTGGGAATTTCACATCATAGTTGGCAATTTCAAGTATGGCATATTACCAATTCCTATAAAAGATAATATAAAATACCTTATCTTAAAAAGTTTCTTTATAGTATTTGTTGCAACCTAGATTTTGATCAGAAATCTATCCCATACTTTTTGAATTCCAATTTGGCTTCAGAACCTAACAAGGTATGATTAATGAAGATTTTTATAGATACAGGTTATATTAATTGATTGATTTATTAGTTATAAATGAATAGGTATATTTATTAGTTCATTGCACACATTTGTTGAGCTCCTGTTACGTGCCAGGCTCAGTTAAGAGAGAATCAGCTTCTTTAAATTGTCACACGCTCAGCCTTTCATAGGAGACCAAATCTTTAGCAACCACTATTTCATTTTTACTTTTAATTATTCATCCTTCTGGACTTTATTTTGATTTAAGTTGTGAGAAGATGATGTTCTAAGCCTCTTTTTGTCTAAGTCATAATAGTCATTAATTAATCCCCAGTTTTGTTGCATCTCTTATCATTTGCTAGGTACTTATATATTCTAAGGCCTTGCTCTAGTGTGGTTACTTTGTCCATTGAATGACTTGTTGATCCTATCACCAGTTTTAATTATTGTAGTTTTTTATATATTTTAATATCTGAAAGGGCAACTGCTCTCTTTCACTTATTCCCCTCCCCCCAAATTTGTTAGCTTTCAAACTTGTGCATTTGTCACAATTTAAATTCATCTGTCAGGTAATAAAATTATGTTTGTAATAGTTTTTTAAATCTGAAATTGTTTCAAACTGTGCTTAGAAATAATTGCTATATTGATTTTGTTAAATCTTCCACAATCCAACACTTGGTGTGTCTCTTTATTCATTTTGAAGTTTTCATTTGTAAAGAAACTACAGATTTCCATAGTGGTTTTCTTAGATAACCTATGTGTTTTGGCTATTGAAAAGAAAATTTCCCCAATTTCATCTTCTAACCAGTTAAGGATGAAGTAAAGGAAGGCTATGGGTTTTTGTTTATATTAATATTCTATTCAATGACTGAATTATCTTATTAATTCTATACTTTTCCTACTTTCTCATGTGTTTTCATATTTGGTACAAACAATAGTTTTGTTCTTCTCCTCTAACAGCTATTAGTGTTATATGTGATGGAGTTTAGTATAAATGTAGCTAGTGTTTCACTTTTAGAGGGGATTAAGATTAATCCCTCTTGATCCTTCTAGTTTAGGCATTGCTGGCAGTACAGTGTCTATGACAACTCTTCAGCTTTGATATTGTAAAGTGCAAGCGGACAGTGACAATGTATAAATGAATGTGCATGGTTGTGTTTCATTAAAACTTTATAAAACTAGCCTCCAAGTCAGATTTGGCCCCTAGGCCACAATGTGCTAATTTTTGCTATAAATACTTAATTCTAGTCTTCTGCTTTATTTAAAACCTCATATTTTCATACTATTTTTCCTTTATTGACTACATTTACTTTAATTTTATATTTTTATATAATTACATAATTTGTATCTGCTAATCTTTAGTAGTGCAAGTAGGAATAAAATTGTGTATTGACTACTCACTGTATGATTAAAAAATTTGATTAAGTAATTCACAAATAATTACTTGTGCTCAATAAACATGAACATAGGCTTAGTCTCACTAGAAGTGAAACAAGCACTTCAAAAGAAGATATATATTTATATGTATATTCTTATCAAGCTCCCCAAAATGAAAAATCATTACCCAGTTATATGTGTAAATTTCTGTGTGTGTGGCATGGGGAGGGAAGTTGGAGGGAACTGACTTTCTGTTAGACTAAAGGGAGAATAAACATAGATTCTTTCTGGATGATAAATGGTTATACATATGTCAAGGCCTTTAAAATACATACTATTTTGAATACAACAATTGTTGTGGATTAATTTATTTGTAGGAATATAAGGAAATAACCAGAAGAACACAAGTATATTTAAAGAAATGTTCATGATGGCATCATTTGTAATAGTAAAATAATAATCACAACTGGGAATAAATTTAATTTCAAACAATTTAGAATTAAGTGTGGGGAGACTTCTGTTTCTTATAATGATGGGTTGGTAACACAGAACAATTACCCTAAAAAGACAATTAAAAAAAAAATGGAAGAAATGCAAAACATCTTCTTAAGTGGATCATGTCATTAATAAGATAGTAAGGAAACACCAGACCAAGAACAGAAAGAGCATTTGAGTTGAAAGAGATATGTCCCAGTTGATCTTTGGCTATATAGTAAGCAGCTAAGTTGTAAAGCTCGAATTTTGGTAGAGTATGAAGCAGAGATTAAAGTTCAGCCCCTCTCAAAGGGAAATACACCTGTTCTAGCCTGGATCCCTGAAAGGTTGCGCTCTGGAATAGGGAACATGAAATATACTCTGAGTGGTCATCTACATGGTCCACCAAACTTCAAGCCTTGGTCTTAGATGGCTACCACCCTGACATGGTTGGCAGAATGAAGTGAAGTTTCTCTCTGAAGGAATATATCATTTCCTGGATCTGAAATTATTTCCAAAAGTATTTTTTCAAATAAACATATAATGAACAACCAAAGGTAATAAAGTTTACAGTGGGTCTAGATAATATCAGCCAACAATCAGCAGAAACAACACACAACAGAAACAGGTGCTGGCACTCTGGATACTAGAAATATAAAACAATTTGTATTTTCCATGTTAGTGGAGGTAAAGGCTAAGCTTAAAAATTTCAGTAAAATCTGAAAACTATAAAACATGATATGATAATTATGCAAAAGGCCCAACTTGAAATCATAACTAAAATCTAAGATAACATTGAGAACTCAAAGGAGAGTTTACAAGCAAATTATGTATGTTTGATATATTCTGAACTGCAAGGTAGGTCATTAGAAACTATCCTGAATGAAATATAGAGAGATAAAAATGTGGAAAATTCAGAAAATAGTAAGAGACCTAGAGGACATGATGAGATTTAACATGTTTCACTTAAGTCCCAGAAGAAAAAAAGAAAATTATGCAAAGACATTTTTTATTTTATTATGTTAATCACCATACATTACATCATTAGTTTTTGATGTAGTGTTCCATGATTCCTTGTTTGCGTATAACACTCAGTGCTCCATTCAGTACGTGCCCTCTTTAATACCCATCACCAGGCTAATGCATTCCCCCACCTCCCTCCCCTCTAGAACCCTGTTTGTTTCTCCATGTCCATAGTCTCTCATGGTTCGTCTCCCCCTCCAAATTCCTCCCTTTGTTATTCCCTTCCTGCTATCTTCTTCATTTTTTTTAACATATAATGTATTATTTGTTTCAGAGGTACAGGTCTGTGATTCAACAGTCTTACACAATTCACAGCGCTCACCATAGCACATACCCTCCCTGATGTCTATCACTCAGCCACCCCATCCCTCCCACCCCCCACCACTCCAGCAACCCTCAGTTTGTTTCCTGAGATTAAGAATTCCTCATATCAGTGAGATCATATGATACATGTCTTTCTCTGATTGACTTATTTCGCTCAGCATAATACCCTCCAGTTCCATCCACGTCATTGCAAATGGCAAGATTTCATTCCTTTTGATGGCTGCATAATATTCCATTTTATGTATCTACACATTTAATGTAATCCCTATCAAAATACCATCAACTTTTTTCAAAGAAATGGAACAAATAATCCTAAAGTTTGTATGGAACCAGAAAAGACCCCGAATAGCCAGAGGAATGTTGAAAAAGAAAAGCAAAGCTGATGGCATCACAATTCCGGACTTCAAGCTCTATTACAAAGCTGTCATCATCAAGACAGTGTGGTGCTGGCACAAAAACAGACACATAGATCAATGGAACAGAATAGAGAGCCCAGAAATGGACCTCAACTCTATGGCCAACTAATCTTCGACAAAGCAGGAAAGAATGTCCAATGGAGAAAAGACAGTCTCTTCAACAAATGGTGTTGGGAAAATTGGACAGCTACATGCAGAAGAATGAAACTGGACCATTTCCTTATACCACACACAAAAAAAGATTCAAATGGTTGAAAGACCTCAGTGTGAGACAGGAGTCCATCAAAATCCTAAAGGAGAACACAGGCAGCAACCTCTTTGACCTCAGCCACAGCAACTTCTTCCTAGAAACATCGCCAAAGGCAAGGGAAGCAAGGGCAAAAATGAACTATTGGGACTTCATCAAGATAAAAAACTTTTGCACAGCAAAAGAAACAGTCCACAAAACCAAAAGACAACCGACAGAATGGGAGAAGATATTTGCAAATGACATATCAGATAAAGGGCTAGTATCCAAAATCTATAAAGAACTTATCAAACTCAACACCCAAAGAACAAATGATCCAGTGAAGAAATGGGCAGAAGACATGAACAGACATTTTTCCAAAGAAGACATCCAAATGGCCAACAGACACATGAAAAAGTGCTCAACATCGCTCGACATCAGGGAAATCCAAATCAAAACCTCAATGAGATACCATCTCACAGCAGTCAGAATGGCTAAAATTAACGAGTCAGGAAATGACAGATGTTGGCGGGGATGCGGAGAAAGGGGAACCCTCCTACACTGTTGGTGGGAATGCAAGCTGGTGCAGCCCCTCTGGAAAACAGTCTGGAGGTTCCTCAAAAAGTTGAAAATAGAGCTACCATACGACCCAGCAATTGCAAAGACATTTTTGAAGCAACAATGGCTGAAAATTTCTAAAAACCCCTGAAACACATTGATCCATTGATTTAAGTACCTCAAGAAGCCAAAAGCAAGATAGATAAATTTTAAAAGGTCTACATTTAGACATATAATAGTGAAACTGCAGAAAGATTAACAATATGGGATGGGTTAAACTTACTATAGGCTTCTGTTCAGCATATGAAGTTGATAATGTAGATACACAGTTATTATTCTAGAAAATTTTCATATTAAGTGGAAGACAACCATCATACAAGGATAGTACCTTTTAATGAATATGTACATAGGAGAATATCTTGAATATACAAAAAAAGTTCAAAATAGTAATTTCTAGATGGTGAAAACTTGGGAGCTCTAAGCTTATTAATATTTTTTTATATTGACACATATTTTATTATTTTTCAATAATAATTATATTATCTCAGTGTAATTTAAAAGTCAAGGTCAAAACACAATACCCAGCGTTGGTGAGAAAAAAGTAAAATAGATACTTGCTTACTTGCTGGTGGGATTATACCTTGAAACAAATCAGTATTGGGAAATTAGATTGTATGCATCAAAAACTGTAAAAGTGGTGATGCCCATTGGTCTGATAATTTAAATGTCTAGTTATTTATCCTAAGGAAATAAGATTCGCAGGAAGATTTTATGTAACGCACATAGATGCTTGATACACAAATCCTTTGTCTAGAATACTCTCCTTTGTTGGGCCTCCTTCAGGTCTCAGTGGAAATATCTCTTACTCAGCATGATTTTGCTTCAATATCCAGTAGTGGTTTATACTCCCACCCAGTCCCTCCCATATACACTGTATCACAGTTATAATTAAGTGGGTTTTTCATCATTATGTGCATAATCGCTTTCTCTTACTCTACATATATTGTAAGCTTTTGGAGACAAGGACTATATGTTCATTCTTGTCTCTACACCCTATTCTGAAGCACCGTTTCTAGCTCATTATAGGTAATCACTAAATTTTTAATAAATTAAAAAAATGCTTCTTTTAGATTTAATTTCAGTAGAAAAATATAAACCTAACAAAGTTCAAAATTTCTTAGTTTTTAAATGTGTTATGCTATATCCATCTACTGAATACCAGTTATTAAAAATTGGTATTTTCTAATAATGTTTAGTGACATCTAAAGATTTTTATTATATATTATTATGGAAAAGAACATCTATGAAAGTATATTTACCTGATAAACTCACCTTTAAAAATCTCACAGACTAGGGGTGCCTGGGTAGCTCAGTTGGTTGAGCATCAGACTCTTGGTTTCAGCTCAGGTCATGATCTCAGGGTCATGGGATCCAACCCCACATGGGGCTCTGTGCTCAGCATGGAGTCAGCTTGTCCCTCTCCTCTCCCTCTCTCTCTCCCCCCACTTGCTTGCTCACTCCTGTGCTCTCTGTTTCTAAACTAAATAAGTAAAATCTTTTTAAAAAATCTCACAGATTAAAAGAAAATCTACATACCAAATATATTATCTTTCCTTTTTACCTGTATGAAAATATGTGTATGTGTGTTTGTATGTATCTTAAATAGGGAGGTAGAGAGGTCAGGGAAGACCTTGCTGAAAAGTGACACTGAAGATCTAAAGTTCTTGAGAGAATGAGTTATACTGATGTCTGGGGAAAGAATGTTAGGCAGGGACATATCAAGTGTGAAATCAAGTGTGTAGGTGGCATGAATGAGAAACAGTAAGGAGACTGGTGTGGGTGGACTGGATAGGGGGGAGTTGGAGAGAGATATTTAAAAAAAATCCATTAGCAGAGACTTTACTTTCTTTGTATATTTCTCTTTTCTAGTTTTGAGTTTTCTTTTTCTTTTCTTTATATATGTTAAGGACTTTTGCTATGTATTAAAACATACCTTAAACTTTTTTTAAATGTTTATTGTTTTTAAAATTTCTTTTTGTATATTATTTCTTTTTTCTTGTTTTCCATTTATTTTTAAAACTTACCTGGATAACTTTTCAAGTGGACTTAGTTTACTTCTGTTCCTTCTCTTTTAATGAAATGAATTATAGTTTATAAATCTTGCTTTGAATGGAATTTTGATTGAATCACCGAGATTAAACATTTAGTGTTCTTTTTCCTGTTGTACTAATTTTAGTTGAAGTTGTTTCTAAGTATGAGCTTTTCTTATACAACAGCAATATGTTCATGGTAGAACAACAGGGGGAAATCTAGGAAGGAGAAAGAAGAAAATAAATTACAATAATCCTACCTATTACTCAATCATTCAAGTACATGTATGTTGTTTTCCCTTAAATTTGGGATAATAATTTATTTATAGTTTTATAACCTGAATTTTTCTGCATTGTACTTAATAATTTTTAGACATTATAACTAATTTTTCACAAGAAATAAATCTTTGTAGTAGAAATACAAAGGACATGAAAGGACAAGAATGTAAAGTCCCCTCTTCCTGAATTCCCAGAGTTCTCCAGTTGGCCTAGCAAGAAAGCTGCACCAGTTTGCTGTATGTTTTTGCAGAGATATTCTATTACAAAAACTAACATGATGTTTTCTTTATGGTCAGAAAATCTGCTCAGTGTCTTGTGTCACGTGTGGCAATATTTGTGAGCCATTGTCTTTTCATTGTCCTTCCAAGTCTAATTCAGTTAGTTTTGAAGTTAGTGGAGATTCTTTTTAGATTCTGGCAATGGGTGTTGATTCTTGTTTCTAGTACTTATTTTCATTTTGTATTTTTCTGTTTTTTCATAAAATTTTAATGATAAATTTTGAGAGCCTGAAGTAAGACTTTCATTCAAGACTTCATTTACTAGGAGAGTTTTATATTTTTCTCTTGCTTTTATTTGTTGGTTTCTCTTTTTGTTTTCATTTCTTATTTAATCACATTTTATTTTTCTACTTACATTTACTATAAGGCACCGTACATTCTTTTTGGAAAGAGATGAGATATAAATCAATTGATAGATAAATAATATTTTACTGTGTGCTATAAAAAGATGATCACTATATGTCTATTATCAAGAAATTACAAAAACAAGTCTTAGTACAAGTGAATGCTGTATCAAACGATAAAAATATTTTTTATTTACTTGGAAAGATGTTTATGACAATTTTCTGAGTCAGAAAAAGAACAAGTCACATGGTACTGTGCATAATAATGGGACTTTTAATGCAGAGTTAGGATGCAGAGTTTATCTGTATATGCCCATATATATATATATATATATATATATGTATATATATATATATGCCTGACTTAGGTATTCCCATATCTACATATGCCCAATTTATCTATACCTGTATCTATGTATGCCCATATCTATCTATGCACAGAAAGAAGTTACAATGGGAGTTTGCCAGTGATGATTTGTGGGTGGTATGTCTTGTGTGAATTTAAAATCTCTCATTTATATTTCTATTGGTTCTTGAATTTTTCATGCATACATTTTTTTATCAAAAAGTTTTATTTTCCTAAAAGAGACTTGACACATATTTTTCTTGATGTAATTGTCATGTCTAGAATGCCAAAGTTTAAAACTCAGGCAACTTAACATGCAATTAAAATATTTTTCAAACTTCATTTAGATTTACCTTTAATTTCAAAACTAACATAGAACAACACATCAAAGTTATGAATATTTTCAATAGGCTATAATATTTGTTACAGATAATGCATAAAGGTTTGAAACCAATTTTATATGTAACATTTAACTGTAAATGGTTCATTTTATCCTAATTTCTTGTCAGTTGGTATTTTAGAAATACTTCTAAACAAGAGGCTTCCTAGGGAATGTAGAAATCATGTTTTCCCTTTTAGTGACATTATATCTTTAAATACTAAAGTCTCTACACTAAAATAATAAATCTTTGCTATTTGTTCATAATACATATATGTTTGCTGTACTGTGCCAAGGACAGGAAAGTCACAAAGCTTCCATGTTGAAGCTGGTTATTAAATATTCAGGCTCAATTTACCAGGACTTTTATTATACTATGAGAAGTCTTCTGTAATGAAGAGCTACTTGTAACATCAAAGCACAAGAGATATTATCTCTTCCCGTCATAGCCCATGACCTAAAAGCTTTTCTTTTTATCTTTATATGAAAGAAAAACATACTTTTCAAAAAAGACTCAGCATTTGTGGACATTGTGTGCATCATGTAAAGTAGACTCTGGCTATAGTCTATGATTTTTTGCCTTTGTCTAAATGTTTTGTTTTTTCAACATTATACTTTATGTTATTTTTTAGAGAACAAAAGAAAGGAATTTAATTTTAAACTAATTGTGACAGTTTTTAACTAGCAACATATATATTTTTTCCTTTTTCTAAATAATCTGAAGATCTGAAAAAGTGACACTGGTACTTATTGGGCCTTTCATTTATAGTCTCAGAAAATAAGAAAAACATTTTATTAGACTTCTGGAAGTTTTAGGAATACAAATTTTGAAATCATTTTTACATTTCTAAAAATGAATATTACAACCAAATTGAATATTCGTAATAGAGCTACAAATGAGGGGGAGTTTCACTATGCCTGTCTCCCTTTCACTTTCTGTCAAATACAGAGTATTGGAGGCAAAATGAAAATAGAAAATACACAACCAGAACATAAGGGGACTTTTCTAAATAAATTATCTAAAAGTTTGCCCTTCATCTGATTTAATTGTATCCTGCAATATCATGCATGTAGAGACTTTGTTTAATCATGTTCATCCTATTTGTATGGAGACATACAATGGCAAGAAGTTTATAAGTGCTTTTAACAATAATTTCACATGGTTGCATGAAAAAATTCTGGTATTCAGTCTTGCACTTGTGTAAATACTTCTGATTTTTTACATGAAAAATCCTAAATTACAATATTTATTTGGTTGATTTAGAATCATTAGAAATAGAGGAAAAGTTGAGAGAAGAGATAGCTTTGGTGATTAGTGAAGCAGAAGCAAAACAAATCTGGTTCTTTGGAATCATACTCTCTCGCTTCTTAAATAAGATATTGAATTAAAGAGGTGAGTGATATGCTTTGTCATGTTTCAAAGTATTCAAGGTTGTTCTTGTATGAGGTCATCATCACATTAGGGTTAGTAGGGTGAGATGCTGGTGCCAGAGAGGGTGGGCTACTGTTACATGCTTCATTCAGAAAAGCATTGGGATTACTAGACTATGTATACCATGCAGGATCTCTCCTTTTTAGGAATCCCAGCCAAATAGAGGAATAAAGTTTCTTTTTTCTCTCCTAATTATCCAGTGTTCAATTCATCTTTATTCTTATATTTACAAATTTAGAAATATTATTTGATTAACCACTATGTGTTAAGACACTATGCTGTGTATACAATAAAATGAAACTAAGATTCCTACCATTAAATAGCTTACACTCTTTAGCTTGGGTTATAGATAGTGAAATGTAAGGTTTTTAGGTTTATTGCACCTGAAAGGACAAAGCACTTTTCTTACTATGAGTTTCCCTGATGATTTTTGCTTAAAAATTACATTGTCAGCCAGTGATGTGCCATTTCTCAGGACATTAAGCCCAGTGACCCACCAGAGGTGGGCCAGAACCTGCTATGCCCGCTGTGGGTGTTGTGCTAAAGTGGTAGAGGGGCTCAGACCCTCCTGGGTCCCAGTTTGTTCATCTTCAAAATGAAGGAATTGGACTGAAAAATCACTAAGCTTAGTTTTAACCCTTAAATCCTCTTAAATCCATGTTCACCCAGTAAAACAAAATTCTGCGTTAAGATAAATAAGCAAACAAATAAAATGTCTGATCATTTTGATTGTTTTAAAGTGTCTAAAAATTGATTAGGCCTGATACTTAATAAACCCCTCTGAAAAGTTCTAAAACATACCATACACACATGCCCCTACACACACACACACACACACACACACACACACACACACCCGCATTTTAATGTGGCAAACCCTTTGATCTTTCTGTTGTGTGTTCACAAGCTTCACTCCAGTCTTAAAGCAGCTTGCTATGAGCAGGGAGAGGTGATTAGGATACAATGTGTGAAAAATTAGAAGATGGAGTGTTATCACTGTTGCTACTCTGAGGAAAGCACAACCAAATGTGTATTTTGAGGGACTAGGAGATCCCTGTCCAGCAGCAAAGCTTTGGTATATAGGATGTGTGTGTGAATGTTTGCTGCGATGAGACCTCCTCTACTCCCTAATTGATTAGTGCAGTATCAGAGTGGAAGATCACTCATGTCTATTTGTGACTCAGTGATTTTTTGAGGACAGCTTCCCTACTACCCTACTGTCACCAAATATGTGTTAAAGGCATTAGAAAAGATATCCTACATGTTATGTGCCTCTGGATTAACTTTACAAAGAAAATTGATGGACAATAAAAAAGTATCAGTGAAGGAATTATAAACCAGTTATAGAACTAAGGAACTTAATTTTTAACTATTGCTCAGGCTATCTAAATGTGTCTGTGTGTATTCATATATGGTATATATAAATATTAATAGTACATATTTATTATATACATATACCACATATTATATATACACATATATCAATATATAATACACAGTGTATACACATGTATATATTATATTAAATATTTTCAGAGCTATAGTGTCTTATATTTATATATTGCATATATATACTATATATATAGTATATATACATGTATGCATTATGTTTTGCTAAATATTTTTAGAACTATAATTTTGCCACTATACTAATACTAATATAGTATCATATATGCATTTGTAGTATATGTATATATATTAATAATGTATATATAAATATAATAAGTAAAAGCATTTTAGAATATCAGAAGAATTCATAATCTAGTGGTTTATAATTCCATATATATATATGGAATATATATTTTATATATAAGGAATATATATATATTAAAATGGAACCTGGTTCCATTCATTTACAATGGCAGTAATACAGTCAGGCAGGCCATTTAATGGATTTATAGGGCAAAGAAATCCTTATATTCTGAAAGCCTTCTGTTTGCTTGGATGTGCCACATTTTCAAATCCATAAGTTATTTGAGCATTGCAAAGATTGGTAAAATTTGATTTTGTTGACAAAGCTCATTCTAATTGCCAGAAAGTCTGGCTGTGATATGGTATTTACTAGGCTGTTAAATGGAACCAATGCTAAACAACATTGGTATACTGGTATATATTGTACAGTACACAGTATTTTAATGAGTCTTTACTGAGACCTATTATAATAGAGACCCAGAAACCAATTCACCCATTTTTTTTTAGCTGAAAGTCTTTTTTAAAGGAAAAGGGGGAAATCAGAAGGAGAGATGAACCATGAGAGACTATGGATTCTGAGAAACAAACTGAAGGTTTTAGGGGGGAGGGAGGTGGGGGATGGGTTAGCCCAATAATGGGTATTAAGGAGGGCACATACTTCATGGAGCACTGGGTGTTGTACAAAAACAATGAATCGTGGGTCACTGCATCGAAAACTGGTGATGTATGGTGACTAACATAACATAATAAAATAAAATTAGAACTCAAAAAACATAAAGACATTGTACAGTCTGTGTATGGAAAATGTTTAATGCTTAAAAAGAAGTGTTTCTAATTGATAAGTAAAAACATTCAGAAAGAAATTGTTTCATTTAAAAAAAATGTTCCTTGTTGCGTTTTTCTTTTTTTTCTATAAAAAGTTTTTATACAAGCCTTTTTATTCTTGTGGATCCTACATTTTCTTTATTTATGGCTACCAAAAATAAACTCTGTTAGCTAAGATTGTTAATGTTTTAGTAGTGAAAATTCTTTCTTATTATTGCATAATAAAACTGATTGTTAAAAAGACTTTTTGTAGATTTTATCAAAGCTAATAATTTAATTATGTGATCTTATTTCACCCAGGTTTTCATAAGTATAAACAAGTACAGCAATATCTTACATTATTTAATTAGTAAGTACTTTTTATTTTCCTAGTTTGTATATATTGCTAAACCTTCAACCATACAACTTAATACCTTGACATCTAATAAAGCAAGCTTAGTCTGTGAAGGACATGTGCGTCCTGGAACAAAGTTTAAAGCACTAAATCATTTTGTGTGCCTACAATGGACAAATGATGGTGCATTTCTATCTCTATGGATTTTAATCAATACATTAGTCAGATCTCAAAATTATGAGAAAATTTTGACAAAATATTTCCCTAGAGTAAATTTTAATTTATGCTGAAAAATTTTAAATGCATTCTATTTTGCATCAAAGTGTAAGTGTGAGTAAATTATGTATGATGACTTATCCTTGCTTAAAAGAAGAATATGTTGTTTGCATCTCACTAATATGCCAATGTTTAGGTGAGTTATGTTTACTCCTGTTTGCCACAGGTAAACTGGATAGAACATCAGACAGCTCATTATAGAGACAAGTATGCTCCATTCCCAAAGTTGGATGACAGAACAAGTCCTGGTGAGTATTATAATTTTAGTGCTACCATACATCTTCAAGCTGTCTGGAGGTAAAATGCTTACTAAGCATTGCATTTGGGCTGTCAGAATGCTTTATGGGATGGTAATTAAAGAAACGCTGTGTGTGAAGTTAAGCCAATATCTGATGAATTCTAGAAATCTCTTCTAGAAAGCTTTTACTTTGAATCTTAAGTTTTGGAAGAAGTACATTTTATATTTATTCACTGATCTTTCAGTAAAAGCACACTTTATATAGTATTCACTGAAAACATTCGTTTGTTTTCTTGTTATAAGTCAATGTCCAGTTCACCTAGCAGAGAACTCAACTGTCAGCATGCTGCCCTTTGAAATGTTGGTTTCCCTTCTCTCAAGTAGTATGATCAGTTCCTATTTTTAAAACAACATAGGGCTCCTGGGTGACTTAACCAGTTGGTTAAGCGTCGGACTCTTGATTTCGGCTTGGGTCATGATCATAATCATTAAAAACAAAAAATAACACAACAAAAAGCTTCAGATGAAAAGCTAAATTACAAAGACCCAAAATGGAAGTACAGTTATCTACAGCTTTTCGAAAGTTTGTATTACTCAGCTTTGCTTTTACAAAAACAAACCTACATTAGTACCTCTTTTCACTAACTGAAAGAAATCCAAAAAGGATTTTTGCTTTGACAATAAGGGGCAAAAAATGAAGTGTTCAGCGTTTGTTTGGCAGTGAGCCCTTATGTAGGCAGTGCGCATCTCAAGTAACAAGAGTGGCGCCACCAAGCTCCTTCCCCTGGAACTACACTCAGCATCTCAGCATCAAGCCGCCATAGCTTTGAACTGTGTCTTTGAGCTTCTGTGCTTTATCTTGATTTATTTTGTGCATCCATTAGCAAGACATGTCCTGAGGTATCAGGAAAGCCTAAGAGAGGTTATTTTGGGGGGGGGGTCTGGGAATGCTCAAAATTTTTTCTGTATAAATTAATGGTAACTGCTTCTTCTCATTATGTCATTTCAGCTTAGGAAAGGTTTCATAGGAACGCTCTACTTTCGGATAGCAGGGGAAAACTGTACTAGAAAGAAGTGTATTTATTTAATTCTTGTCATTTTTCACTTTTCCTCTGGAATTTAGTGCCCTAGTTTAAGAGTGAATTGCACATATACCTCAGTAGGGAGTGGATACATTTTTTCCTTTATACTTATAGATGTTCATTTTAATAGTTATAAGCTGTATGATTGGTAAAAGCATGCTATAGACCAGCACTGGGATTCTGAACCATGGGCCAAAGGCCAAATTCTGCCTGCATCTGATTTTGTAAATAAAATTTACTGGAATTCAGGCCATTTGTTAATGCATTGTCTGTAGCTGCTTTCTTGCTACTATGGCAGAGTTGAAGAGTTGTGACAGAGACCACGGAGGCCCACAAAGTCTAAATTATTTACAACTATTCCTTTACAGAAAGTTTGTTGACCCCTGGACTAGTAATGGATTTGCAAATTTTTAAAGGAATACACAAGTTTTTTGTTGTTGTTGTTTGTGTGTTTTTGTAGTATGTAGTAATAAGAAAGAATGAAAAGATTTATTATTTCAGATGATTTTTATTTTCTTTCCACAGTGGAGAATATTTTGCATAATTGCCTTAAGTTTTTAAAAGTCTTAACAATTTCCTATAGAAGTTTCTCCTGCTTGGATGCAAAGCTGTGTACACTGTCAGGTGGATAGTTAGTAAGTTGGTGTCTCTTCAAAGATAACACATTTTCTAAACCATGCTGTGAGGTTTAGAAGACATAGAGGGAAAACTGGGTTCAGGTGAGTTAGTTAAGTGGCTTCTAACCATGCAGCTATTATATGCCTGAAAACTGCACGAACTGAGGTTAGTCTGCAGGCCTTACCAGCTTGCTCTTGGCGAGGCTCCCAAACTTCTAACTGTATCAAGACTGCGACTTCATTCTCTATAGCAGACTATTCCCCATGGCTGTCTCAAAGATAGTCCCTGGGCCAACTTTTTTTTTTTTTTTATCATTTAAATTTTATTTTTTAAAAAAAAAAAAAGTAAAAGAAACTTGTTAGGAAATACAAAGAGTATATATGCTAAGTTATTTCTAATTTTCTAATTCTTCATTTCATTGTTAAATAGTTGTATGTGTATGTATCTGTATACAGATGCACAATCAAATAAAGCCGGTAGAATCGATTTACTACTCTCCAAAATATAGTTTTTCTATAGAACATCTAGCAGAAGGATAATAAATAATGATGCAATGGTTAATATTACTATTTTCAGAAATTGAAAGGAAATCATCATTCAGAGCCACCTTGGCATTTTCCTATATGACATTGTATTTAGGCTCTGAATCTCAGCTATGTGTTTCTGTGAATTTGAATCCAACAGAGAAGATGTAGCTTTCACATAATTTTCTTCAGTTATAGGAATCATAATTGTTGCAATGGATGCTTTAAGCCTAGGTCACTTAAATCTTTTCTGAAGACAAGAAGTGTTCTTCAGGGATATGCAAAATGAAGAAGGCACATGTTGGTCACTGCATCTGTGTCACCCATTATAGACTTGGTACACATCGGTGTGTTCGGGAGCCAGTTATAAAGAGGAATATGAAATGTTGCAATTTAGCAAATGTGCTAAAATGTAAGTATAAATAAAAATATTTTGAAAGGCTAGCCAGTTTAGATTAACAAAATATTTAGCTATTCTCTCAATTTAGTTGAGAAAACAAATGAATGGGATATAAAAATGAAGATATAACTATTTACATTGAAATATAATTGTCTGAAAAAAGTAATCCCTTTATTTTGAGTTAGACAAAATGAGGTGCTTTTCAGATTCAACTGATTATAATGTTAATTTACATCAAATCTTAGAATGAAGTAACCTATTCAATTCTTATTTGCTGTTGTCTCAAGATATTGGATTCTTACATCTCTGAATTACAATGATATATAGTAGAATTTTGAGAATACAGAGGAAAGGTCAAAATTTGTGACATTGGGGCAAATATAGCTTGCTGACCTTATATTGAATAGAAGTATTTTAAAAAATAGAAATTTTATTAAAACTTCTAACTCCCAAATTTCATTGAAAATCTGGGACATTTTTATATTTGTTTTGTCTTAAAAAGTTTTTTTAAATGTAAATGTGCAGACACTTGGTAAAAAAAAATCAAGTGGTACAGAGGGTCATAAGGAAATGTTCTTGATCTCTCATTTTTACATTTTCTTAAGTATTCTTCCACAAATATTCATGCCTATATGAATATATAAAGAAATAAACAATGAGATCATAATAAATATTTTTCTATGCCCAAGTACTTTCAATTCCTCATTTTCATAATAAGTTGTTTTAATAATTTGTATTACTTTATTGCTTTATGCTTACTTTTATTCCACTTTCATTGTCACTGCTTTGGTATTTTTAAGTTAAATTCTTACATTTAATAGAGCTTCCTCTTCTCTCCTACTTAAATTTTTTATTTCATAAGTTTCAAATACTGTCCTTTGATAGTTGATAGGAATTGTGGTCATTGCGGTGGTAGAGGAAGGAGGGCTTCAGTGTGCAAGTAGGGCAGGCTGGGAGGGTCCCAGCTGTGAACACCATGCTACGTTCTTCTTGGATGATATAACAGTACTTTAAGTGGCCATCCAAATGTGTCTGAATTTATTTTTCTGAAAACACAGCTAACAGCCATTCCTGGAGAAATAACGATCCTCTTCTTGACAAAAGTCTGGAAATGTTTAGCTAAATTAAGGCATTTGAACCCTTCTGATCACTGAAAGAGCCATCGTGGAGTGCAAAATCTAGAAGTCAGGTCTTCTGACCTCTATTCTGCTATCTTTCCCACTTCTTTTTACCGGTATTGAGATTGAGGGATTTGGGGGCTGATCAAGGAAACAGATATGACCATGAGGTGGCAGCAGTACACAACGAGTTTTATCTGGGCAGTGCTTTGGCAGGTTTGCGTGGGGAAAGTCCCTCACAGCAGGAGACCTTCCGGAGGTAACAGATGAGGGCTACTCCCCAGAAGGGGAAGAGGGCAAACGGAAGTCCTGGGAAAGAGGATTAGAAAGGGTGTTAGGAGTCTAGATGATTTTACTCAGCAGCATAATGGAGAGTCTCTGGGTCAGAGAGCTCTGAAGGGTACTAGAAACTTGCAGTCTTTTATAGCCACAGAGTTTATCTTACTTATGGCTCTCAGATATTGGGTACGGTTTTGTGCATTATGCAAGGCAGGAAGGCTGTAAATGGCTAAAATTCTGCTTATTTGGACTATATTTATAAGAACTGGATGTGTAAAAATTTGAGTTTTTTTGGTGCCAGTGGGCTTTGGAGCTAGTAGGTCCCAGCTTGCTGTGAAGTAAACAACATAGGGCCAATGTACAGAAGCCATCTTTGGCTCACTGATGTAACAGCTAGGCTGTACTAGTTTTGTTTGTGTATGTGTGTCTTGTCATTACAACATACTCCAAAAATACATATAAATATACACACCAATATAATGTATAATATGTACACAGCATCTCTATTTTGTTGACTTTATCATTTTGTCATAATGGCTCCAGGTTTTTCAAAGGAATAAATCACTAGAGTTGAATTCCTCTATGTACCCCTCCTAAAACTATTCCCCTCTTCACCTTCTTCAGAGGAGTCTTCTTTGTATGCTTAGATTCATATACTTTATATATATCATTTAAAAATAATTTATAAAGTTATTTTGGGTGACTTAAACTTTATATAAATGATAACAAAATTTACATAGCCTTCTGCCTTCTCCTTACAATTTTTGAGATTGATCCAAAGGGATCCAATTGACACTTGTCAGTAAAATAGTATTTCATTGTGTGAATATAACATGATTTTATAAACAATTTTATACTTGAGAACATTTAAGTTGTTTCATTTTTCACTGTTTGCAAATGATGACGGAGACAACATTTCTGGATATATCTTCTTATATAAATGTTGATACTCGGCTATTCCATTTTGATAAGCTGTTAAAAAATTGGCAGATAATTCCCAAACACCCTATGTGCACAGTCTGGGACTTTCTTGAAATTAGATGTAATTCCTATTCTTAATAAATTTATAATAGTTTAATCTTGTATATGTTTATAAATAAGAATGACTCTAATATATGATAGCTTAATTTCTTCTATCATTTTACTAAATTGAAATTTATTTCTATGATAGAGTTGCTGTCAATGTTATTGCTTGATTATTTCCCCCAATATTTGGTTTTGGGAATCCTCCAAGGTGCACAGGAAGTTATGAATGACTGAGTTACAGTTTTGTCTTTAGGAGAACATTGTGTTAAAGGCCTTCCTGAATTTCTAGCACTGTCACTTGCTCGGTTAATGATTTATTAAATGCATCAGAGCAATTAGAAAACTGAGATTTAAAAACAGTGTTATTTACTACAGCTCCAGTAATTTAAATCACTCTCCTAAGAGGTGTATTTTGGGAAAAGTCAAAGTGACAAGCACATGACATGGTAAGGATAATGATCAGTGTAAGCTGATAACTTCTAATGGGAAATGTATACAGAGCTTTTGAATTGCATTTCAAATCACTCATTTTTCTAGCATTTATTGTATGCAACAAATGCATAGAAAGTGGTTAGCTAAAACAGGTAGTTTGAAAATATTTTAACATTTTTATCTAAACAAATGTCAGAATTTTTTTTGAAAGTAAAAAATGCTAAGTATAATAAAAGTGTATATTTATGCTCTCGGCAGCCAAATGTGCTTTTTAATGGAATTTAAATAAATGGAATTTTTATGACAAAAAAAGCAACAGTAAAAGCAGTGATTATGTTTTTCATAGTTCATTTGCCGTTTTTGCCCTGCAGACCTTGTGTGGAGGAAAATGAGATCCCGAGTGAAGTCTACAATGTCATTGACTCTGAAGAAGGACTCAGAGACCCATTGGTGTTTAATGACCCTTACTGGCCTATGCAATCAGAACTGGTATGATCTCCAGAAATAGATGGTTCTTTGGCAATGTTAAGAAATATTATTTTCGTCATATTTTAATGCAGTAGACAGACACTTTTATGCACTGCCTGCTTTTATCTATTGGTTTTGCAGAGAGAGACTTAGCAAACTTTTGATGAAATATTACTGCCAGCTTATTAATGAGTACTAATTCTCTTAATTTGATTACATCCTTAGGGTTTGATTTAATCTACAAAAGATACAGGTAAAAAAAAAAAAGACATTTAAATTTGGTGTGTGTAAACAGACTCATTACATAGAAATGTTGTTGTCATTCAGGCTTGAAGTTCTTGTTCTTGAATAACCAGAATATATCCGATATTACATCAAATAATGAGAGAACTCTTCTTTGTCTTTATGGATTAAGAGATGTTAGGACATTGCATAACAAACTTTTTTTTTTCATAATGCTTAGGGTGTTGGACGTTTTAGGACTACATTGTCCTATCATTTATACACAATTGTGATGATAGAAAGGACTGAAAAAAAAAGCACATATTTTTTGAAAGTACATAAGTAAAAAAAGAAAAAGTCAAAATACATACCACTCAAGATTTTATTGGAAATATTTAGAATGTGAAGATGACTTGGTGAAAATATCGGAGAGGAATTGAGGACCTTCTTATAACCATACTTATTTCCTCATAGTTCTGTGAGTTAAATTAAATTCTCATGCTGTAAAATGAGAAAAAGGTTAAGTGCATTTCATCACATTTATTGACATAATGAGGTGAAAATGGGCAACTGTTGTGATACCTCTTTTTTGTGTCGATCATTGGTAGTTACCAAGCCGCCTATCTGAAATCCATGTTGGATAAAGTCCAGTTCACTCCTCTGTGGCTTCAATTAATCTTTAAAAAGTGAAACATAATTTAGAAAATTTTAAGGTATATATATATATATATGACTACATTTGACATTTCAAACAAACAAAAAAACTCAAGCAGAAAAGAAATTGAGTTTTGCTTCAGTTGCCTGGAGGTGAGATAATCAGTAACGAGTGGACTAGAACTACTTAGGTTCATGAAAGTTAAAGAGAAAAAGAATGAAATTTTTAACAAAGGAGTGAGGGAAAGTAGCTAGATAAAAAGGAGGGCATGAAATGAGGGGAAATGTTTTTAAACTTTCTTCTGTTGGTTAGTTTTTTTGACCTGAAGAAGTAGCAAGAATTAAAATGAATACCAAAGATTACATATATAATGTTTCATAATTAGTTACCAAGCAAGACACATTTTTTTTGTATCAGTTATTAAATGCCAAGCTCCTCTATATTGAAGTCAAGAATTGCAGGAGAACACAATAGGGAAAGGAAATGGAGGGCACGTGATGTTGGAAAGACAAGAAGAATTGAGTAGAAGTCAACAAAATGACAGGGATTAGCAATGGAAACAAATCTTAGAAGACTATTAAGCAATAAGCCCTCTTAAAAGTAGAGGATACAGGTTGTGAAAGCCAGAAGGTAGAAATAGAAGGAAAACTCTATACTGTTTTCTAGGGCATTAGTTGATCGACTTTTTCTGCAAATAACCAGATAGTAAATATTTCAGGCTTTGTGGACCATATAAATATCTGTGGCACAATTTTGTTGTTGTTGTTGTTCCAGTCCTTTAAAAATGTAAAAACCATAGCTTTGCACCATATGAAACCAGAGTGTCAGCTGGATTTCACTTGCAGGCCATAATTTACTGACGTTGCAGAGAATAAGGGAAAAGGGGGAGTCAAAAAAAAAATCATTCAGATTTAGCTGTCTCTTAGCATCCAAATGTTGTGGTTGTGTTATACTATGCACACATTACACTAGCACAACTCAGCAATGAAAGATCAAGCCAGGTCATATCACCATCAGTAGCTTTCTGGAGTATTACTGTATTCCTTATAGCACTATTCTAGAGGTGTATCTTCCAGTATGAAAGAGAGTCCTTGTAATTCCTTATAGTATTAAGGCCAGCCATAATACAAAATTGCAAAGAAAGATTTGAAGTTTCCAACTGGATGTTCTGTCTAAAACATACTCCTAACAGTAGACCTAAGCTGTGTTACAGAATCCATCCTCTGTTGAGAATGCCAAATTTATTTATTGAAAGATTGACTGGCACAGCTGGGTTGTGCTACCCTAACAGAGAAAGGTGAGACCTTATGCTGGTTACCATCCATTAAGTGATCTCCCTTAGTTGCCACTGTCATCCTCCTTTCTCAAGACACAACCAAGTGTCCTGAAATAGGAGTCTATTCTTATCTGTATTTTTGTGCCCATCTACTTACTCCTCAACCAAAAACATATGGCAGTCAACATGGTAAAGTGTTCCATCATAATATCTTGGATAAGTGGCCTAGAGGAAAGAGTGAAAGCTAAAAAGGAGATTATAATTTTTTATTATATTAGGTAGACAAAAATACCATAATCCATTTTAACATGGTGCTAAAGCTCAATAGACATTGATTAGAAAAGTTACAGCAATGTAATTTTTAAGAAGGTAACATTGGGGAGGGTATGTGTTGTGGTGAGCACTGTGTGTTGTGTAAGACTAATGAATCACAGACCTGTACCCCTGAAACAAATAATACATTATATGTTAATAATTAAAAAAAGAAAGAAATTTCCGAACCAAAAATAAGAAGGTAAGATTATCTACTTAATTTTTTCTGCTTTAATTTTTGATTCAGAAATTAATTTTGTGAAAAAGAGGTGTTGCATGCGCATACACTTATTTTACTTATCAAACAATGGGGCAGATGATGTAAAAGTGAGTTAACAACATGAACTTTCATCAGTGAAAAAGGTATCAGGGTACTTACATACTCCGGGATCAGTGTCTGAACCAGGGCTCCTATCCTGATCTCTATGCCTGTGTGGACTGTCACAGCACAAGCCAGAGGGCCAGAGTAAAGATGATGCCAAGAGAGATTCAGCCTATGAGTTTAAAAAGAAAAGGAAATGTTTGATCATTTTAACATGGATTTTTAGATTTAAAAAAACCCAAATTTTAAAAATGTTGCTGTGATTGGGTATATTAGAAAGACTATAAGCAAATGTGGATTCTAATTCTAGGTCTAGACTATGCTGTCTAGACTGTGACTATCATGAACATTTTAATTTTCTGAAAATTTGTTTTCTTATTTGTAAGATGGACCTAACAGTACATCCTTCACAGGATTGTTTTTAGAATTAAATGAGATCGTGGACACAAAGGATGTGCCGTGGTATTTAGCAGGTGGTGGGCATTCAATGAACAACTTGACAGCTGGCCAGATTCCTTTCCTACCTATAATGGGTTAAACTTCCATTACATAGTAAGTAAACTATGTTGAATACTCATTTCTCAACATTAGATGACTAGAGCAGTACTAATGCAGGTTATTAATAATCCTTGCACTATAGTATAATAGGAATAATGTTTATCTTAGTGGTCTCTGAAGAAGGGCTTACCCCACAAAGAGTGCATAGCAGATCCATTGAGATGCAGGAAAAAAACATGAGAACTTCCATTTATTTTTATTTATTTATTTATTTATTTATTTATTTATTTATTGAAGATTTTATTTATTTGACAGAGAGACACAGCGAGAGAGGGAGCACAAGCAGGGGGAGTGGGAGAGAGAAACCAGGCTCCCCGCGGAGCAGAGAGCCCGATGTGGAGCTCGATCCCAGGACCCTGGGATCATGACCTGAGCTGAAGGCAGATGCTTAACGACTGAGCCACCCAGACACCCTACATTTATTTTTTTTAATTTTTAAATTTTTTTAGTTTTTCTGAATATATTATAATCCATAAGTATATTATAATTTAATACATGTTTTCATTTACAAATAATTAAATATATGTATAATATGGGTGTGTGTGCAAAACTGTTTTTTAATGGTAAGACTCATGAATGCAGTGTCTGAAAACAACTGCTTTACTCAACAAATACTCATAAAGTGAATGTCATCATGTTTCTACTGAGTGTCTGCTATATGAACAGGACTAGGCATTAAATCTGAAGATGAGTCAGCTGTGAATTTTTACTTTAAAAAATCTTAAAGTCTAAAAGAGATGATAGCATACACTAATAAATATTATTAGACAGAAAGCCATTCTATTAAGAAGACAAAGTTAAAGAAGTTACTCCTAGCTTGTGTGAGGTAATACTTGAACTGGAACTAAATGTGGAAATGCTATAAACAGAAGCATGAAGATGGAAAAATGTTGTTTTTGTCCAGAGAAAGTGTCTTGGATATTTGAAGTCCAGACTTTATTCTATGCCAATAGAATTTTTTAAAAGACTTTTGAGCTGAATATTTGAATTTGAATACCCTTGATTTATTATTTTATCTATTTTTTTATGAAACACTTGTTTTTCAAATACTGTGGTCAGGTCTGATGCTGTAAACAAAATACAAATATGAATTACATGCTATTCTTACTTTCAAAAGATTCATATTCAGTGAGAGAGCCAAGTAAATGTACTCAGTGCATATTATAAATGTATAACAAAGATGTGAATAAAAGAAAAACCAGGGTGCCTGGGTGGCTCAGTCGGTTAAACATCTGCCTTCAGCTAGGGTCATAATCCCAGGGTTCTGGGATGGAGCACCATGTCGGGCTCTCTGCTCAGGGGGAGCCTGCTTCTCCCTCTCCCACTGCCTGCCACTCCCCCTGCTTGTGTGCACGCTCTCTCTCCGTAAAATAAATAAATAAAAATCTTTAAAAAAAAGAAAAACCAGTAATGATGACACTCTAAAAAGGATGATCTATTCTATTCAAGTATGTTGGAAATGCTTCACTGAGTCAAGAGATAAATAAGCAAACATTTATCGTCCAAGAAAGGAAGGCTGACCAAGCTATGGCCTTTTTCATGTGCCCAGAGCTTAGAGAAACAGCAATGGAGAAAAGGCTGGACAGTTTATTTGGGCCCTATTCCAAAAGACCACATACAGGCATTTGTCCTTTGTCCTATAGCTCATGGAGCTAAGAGGCTTATGAGAAGAAAGTGACCCAATAACCTTTGTCTTGTAGAAAGTTGACTGAGGTAGTGGGTTGAGTTCAGATTAAAGGGGATCAAGACTGGAGGCAGAAAAGAACAGTTAAGGGGAGGCCTCTAGTTCAGGAAAATGAAGAAACTTGGACTGAGGAGATAAAGTGGAGGGTATAAAAAAATGCAAAATCAATACGTATTGAGGAGAAAGATACTGATGAAAATCTTAGGTAAATCTGGATATAAGAATTAAGGGAAAAGGACCCATCCAGATGATTTGAGATTGGTTTGGTGACATGGAAGGTGTATTAAGTGTACTAGAGCTGCCATAACAAAATACCACAGATTAGGTGGCTTAAACAACAGAAATTTGCTCACAGTTCTGGAGGCTAGAAGTCCAAGATCAAGGTTCCAGCAGGTTTGGTTTCTCCTGAGGCCTTTCTTTTTTGGCTTGCATACAGCTGGCTTCTCACTCGGTCCTCACATGGCCTTTCCTCTGTGCATGTGCATCCCTGTACCAGTCCTATTGGATTAGGTTTTATAAAGATCTAATAAAGTGTATAAAATATTGTTGGTTTAGGTCCCCAGTTTTATGACCTCATTTAACCTCAGTTACCTCTTGAAAACCCTATCTTCAATATAGTTATAATGTGGGCTAGGGCTTTAACTTACGAATTTTGGAGGAACAGAATTCAGTCAATAACAGGGTAAATTTTGTGGTATGGTTGAGGTGTTCAATTATGTATTTGACAGAATGACCAAAGTATGTCGGTGGAATGCTTAAATTGAGACAGGAAAAAGAGGGACTAAAATATTTTATAATTATAATGGGATGGTTACCCATGTCTTAATAATGAATATATTGAGACTCACGGGTTTGAAGATAATAGGTAGGCACTTAGAAATATGTAAGAAAATGAATTATGTTATGGGAATTATGTTATAATTACAAATTTGTGTATATAACAAATATAACAAATATATTTCACAAATATTTTTACAAATATTTCACAAATATTTGTGTATATATTCACAGAAATATATTCACAAATATTGTGTATATTTCAAATATTACAAATGTGCATTTATGTTACAAATATGTAACTATAACATGTTGCCCACGGTTTAACTCATTATCACCCATATTTAATTGCCTATGTGATATCTTCAAGCCTGTGAGTCTCAGTATAAAATAAATATGTAATTATAACATTTTACATTATATATATGCAACTGTATATGTATTTGGAGATGCGTTAGTGAATGTATAGATTGATTGAGATTGCCCAGGAATATGTGTTTGGTGGAAAAGAAGGGGACATGATAATATTTAAAGGTGAAATAGAGTGCATTAATCTGAAAACATTGTGTAGATTAAGATGTGAGACAAGAGAGAGATATGGACATGTGTTTGCAGAAATTCAGTAATGAAAGCTGAACAGGGGACTGGCATAGTGCATGGAAAGAAGGAGAGAATAGGTCAGATTTATTTACTCAAGAAATACTTATTAACTGCCTAGTAGAGGCTAGACAATGTGCTCAACCTTGGGGACTCAATAGGGAAAAAGAATATGTCCCTGTTTTCTTAGAGCTGACAATCCTAGCAAGAAATAATGTAACCAAACAAATTATTAATGGTATAATATAACTTGTTATAACCATGTAGTTGATAGCAAATAATGGGAGTTCTAAACCTAGTGTTGAGGGTATGGGAAAATTTTTTCCAGAGGAAATGGCATTTATTTATTTTTTTCTTTAAGTTTTTATTGTTATGTTAATCACCATACATTACATCATTCGTTTTTGATGTAGTGTTCCATGATTCATTGTTTGTGCATAACACCCTGTGCTCCACGCAGAACATATGATCCAGCAATTGCACTACCCCAAAGGAAATGGCATTTAAATTGAGAACCAAGGTGAATATGACTTAACTTGAAGAGGTTGCCAGGATAGGAGGAGTGGCTGCTTTAGGCAGGGAGACACTAGCACAAAGAGCCAGAAGATTGTGTGGCATTGAGGAACCAAAAGAGCTGTCAATAGGGCCAAAGTATAGGCTGCAAAGAGAAGAGGAGTTTGAAAAGTCAAAGAAGAAGGAATGCCTTGATAGAGATGAGGAAAACCAAAAGAGTGTGCTTATAGGATTATCTAGCATAAAGGAAAATATGTTTGACTATGGAAAGTGCTTCTTAGAGAAGAATAAAATATTACTGCACGTCCTATGAATCAGCAACAAAGATGCTGTTATTCTTAATGAGAATAATTCCAGAAGACTGTTGGAAATAGAAGCCACACTGCAATGGATTTTAATGAGTAACTGGATGTTGAAGAGGTAGAGACACTGAATGGAGACTTTTTGTAGAAGTTTATCTAATCCATTTATTATTGACTTATTGAGAATATCAGTATGGCTTTTGGAGTTCAAGGCACCTGAAAATTTGATAATTGGTGATGATGTAATATAAACAATGGGAACCAGAAGACAATGGAATTGTATCTTTAAGGTGCTAAAAGAAAATTACTAACAGCCCAGAATTTTATGCCAAGGTCGGGGCGGGGGCCAGGAATCATCAGGAATGAAGGTGAAAGAATTTATTTCAAGCAAAAACTGAAAGCCTTCATCATCAGCAGATTCTACTATAGGAAATACTGAAGGATGCCCTTTGGGCAAAAAGAAAATAATCCCAGATGAAAATTCATAAAAGTTATCTGAAGCACAGGATGAGACTATTTTTCTCTCAAGTGGTTTTACCTTTCTTTCATCAGACAGAGAAATTAGAAATCTGGAATCACTTTAATCCAAGCCCCATTATCAGGATGATTTAAAATTGGGAATCCAAAAAAAAGAAAAGAAAAAAGAAAAGAGAAAGTTGGGTATCAGTCACTGAGAGAGCTACTTTTAGTTCTCCCTGACTCTTAACATGAGCTGTTCATCTACCTAGACTTTGAGCCGGATTTTTGGGAACTGCAGCTGTCCCTAGGAGAAAGGTGGCTTTAATTATCGAACTTACCTGTCTAGGTTTCAGCTTCTCCTAGATCTTGGCCTTCAATCCCTTTTTAGATTTCTGATACATTAAAATATTTGAATATCTCATTTTTTTTATATTTATTCAGTTTTCCCAGTGTCTTTAGCAGGAGTATTAGAAAGAATTATTTAATCCATCATTATCATAAATAGATGTTTGAAGTTTATTCTATATAAATAAACCAAATTTCAAAGATATAAATTGCTTTAACACCATCACATGAAAGAAGTAGTATCATCACACTAAAGTTGGGATGCTGTACTTTTGCCAGAACTGCGCCAATATATAGCCTGAACAGGGAGCCATTATTTTCAAAGGTGAAGCAAAATTCTGTCTTGCCTAATGATCAGAATTTCTTTCTACTGGATTTTCAACTTCTAAATAAGTTGTTGTTAAGATAATAGAAAAAGAACACATGTTGAAGAGAGTTAACACATGAATAGTCATGAAACATCAACATTTTTATCAGCTCCGTATGGTAAGCTACCACTATAATGGAAACATTTGTATTGACTTATTTTTCTGATTAAAAAAAGTAAATATTTAGATAGTAAAAATACAAAGAGTAAAAAAATTTCCTGTAATCTTAACATAAATATATAATCACAATATGCATTTTGTTACATATGATTTTAGATACTGTTTTATGCCTGCATTATATACTATATCCATATTATATCTACTTAAACATGCTTAAAATTTCCAAATAAAAATGTAACCATTCTATAAAGACTCTTCCATACTTATTTTTTTTTCTTAATATATCTTGGCTTTTTTTTTTTTTTGGTCTGAGTTAATTTGGATCTAACATGTCTCTTTTATTTTTTTTGTTTCTTAATTTAATTTTATTTTATTATGTTATGTTAGTAACCATACAATATAACATTAGTTTTTGATGTAGTGATCCACGATTCGTTGTTTTCATATAACACTCAGTGCTCCACGCAGTACGTGCCCTCCTTAATACCCATCACCGGGCTAACCCATCCCCCACCCCCGCAAAACCCTGTTTGTTTCTCAGAGTCCATAGTCTCTCATGGTTCATCTATCCCTCTGATTCCCCCCCCCCTCATTTTTCCCTTCCTTCTCCTGATGTCCTCCATGTTATTCCTTATGTTCCACAAATAAGTGAAACCATATGATAGTTGACTTTCTCTGCTTGACTTATTTCACTTAGCATAATCTCCTCCAGTCCCATCCATGTTGATGTAAAAGTTGGGTATTCATCCTTTCTGAGGGCTGAGTAATATTCCATTGTATATATGGACCACATCTTCTTTATCCATTCGTCTGTTGAAGGGCATCTCAGCTCTTTCCACAGTTTGGCTATTGCAGACATTGCTGCTACAAACACTGGGGTGCAGATGACTCTTCTTTTCACTACAACTGTGTCTTTGGGGTAAATACCCAGGAGTGCAATTGCTGAGTCATAGGGTAGCTCTATTTTTAATTTTTTGAGGCATCTCCACACTGTTTTCTAAAGTGACTGTACCAACTTGCATTCCCACCAACAGTGTAAGAGGGTTCCCCTTTCTCCACAACCTCTCCAACATATGTTGTTTCTTGCCTTGTCAGTTTTTGCCATTCTAACTGGTGTAAGGTGGGTATCTCAATGTGGTTTTGATTTGAATTTCCCTGATGGCTAATGATGATGAGTATTTTTTCATTTGTCTGTTAGCCATTTGTATGTCTTCTTTGGAGAAGTGTCTATTCATGTCTTCTGCCCATTTTTTGACTTGATTATTTGTTTTTTGGGTGTTGAGTTTGAGATGTTTTTTATAGGTACTGGATACCAGCCCTTTATCTGTAGTGTCATTTGCAAATATCTTCTCCCACTCTGTGGGTTGCCTCTTTGTTTTGTTGACTGTTTCCTTTGCTGTGCAGAAGCTTTTTATCTTGATGAAGTCCCAAAAGTTAATTTTTGCTTTTGTTTCACTAGGCTTTGGAGATGTAGCTTGAAAGAATTTGCTGTGGCCAATGTCAAAGAAGTTACTGCCTATGTTCTCCTCTAGGATTTTGATGGATTCCTGTCTCACATTGAGGTCTTTCATCCATTTTGAGTTTATCTTTGGATATGGTGTTAGAGAATGGTCGAGTTTCATTCTTCTGTATATAGCTGTTTTTAATTTTTTAATTTTTTAATTTTATATTTTTTTCTGCTTTGTTAAAGATTATTTGACCATAGAATTGAGGGTCCATATCTGGGCTCTCTATTCTATTCCATTGGTCTGTATGTCTGTTTTTTTTTGCCAGTACCAGGCTGTCTTGGTGCTCACTGCTTTGTAATATAGCTTGAAATCAGGCAACGTGATGCCCCCAGCTTTGTTTTTCTTTTCAACATTTCCTTGGTGATTCGGGGTCTTTTCTGATTCCATACACATTTTAGGATTGTTTGTTCCAATACTTTGAAAAATGTCATTGGAATTTTGACCTGGAAGACTTTGAAGGTATAGATTGCTCTGGGTAGCATAGACATTTTAACAATGTTTATAAAGTTTTTCCATCTTTTTGTGTCTTCTTCAATTTCTTTCATGAGTTTTTTGTAGGTTCTAGAATATAGATCCTTTACCTCTTTGGTTAGGTTTATTCCGAGGTATCTTATAGTTTTTGGTGCTATTGTAAATGGAATTGTTTCTCTAATTTCTCTTTCTACACTTACATTGTTAGTGTGTAAGAAAGCAACTAATTTCTGTGCATTGATTTTGTATCCTGCCACATTACTGAATTGCTATATGAATTCTACTAATTTGGGAGTGGAGTCTCTTGGGTTTTCCACATAAAGTATCAAGTCATCTGGGAAGAGAGAGAGTTGGAATTCTTCTTTGCCAATTTGAATACCTTTTATTTCTTTTTTGTTGTCTGATGGCTGTTGCTAGGACTTCTAGTACTATGTTGGACAATAGTGATGAGAGTGGGCATCCTGTTGTGTTCCTGATCTTAAGGGAAAGTCTCTCAACTTTTCCCCATTGAGGATAATATTCACTGTGGGGTTTTCTTAGATGGATTTTATGAGCTTGAAGAATGTTCCCTCTATCCCTATAATCTGAAGACTTTTGATCAGGAAAGTTGCTGTATTTTGTCAAATGCTTTTTGTGCATCAATTGAGAGGACCATATGGTTCTTCTCTCTCCTCTTACTAATGTGTTCTATCACATTGATTGATTTTTGAATGTTGAACCAGCTTTGCATCCCGGGGATAAATCCCACTTGGTCATGGTGGATGATCCTTTAATGTATTGTTGGATCCTATTAGCTAGGATTTTGTTGAGAATTTTGGAATCCATATTCACTGGGGTTATCAGTCTGAAATTCTCCTTTTTTTTAAAGATTTTATTTATTTATTTGAGAGAGAGAGAATGAGAGATAGAAAGCACGAGAGGGAAGAGGGTCAGAGGGAGAAGCAGACTCCCCGCTGAGCAGGGAGCCCGATGCGGGACTTGATCCCAGGACTCCAGGATCATGACCTGAGCCGAAGGCAGTCGCCCAACCAACTGAGCCACCCAGGCACCCTGAAATTCTCCTTTTTGATGGAATCTTTACCTGGTTTGGGATTAAAGGAATGCTGGCCTCACAGAATGAGTTTCTATTTTTTGAAACAGCTTCAGGAGGATAGGTATTATTTCTTCTTTGAATGTTTGGTAGAATTCCCCAGGGAATCCATAAGGTCCTGGACTCTTGTTTTTTGGGAGGTTTTTGATCACTGCTTCAATCTCATTACTGGTTATTGGCCTATTCAGGTTGTCAGTTTCTTCCTGTTTCAGTCTTGGGAGTTTATAGGTTTCCGGGAAGGCATCCATTTCTTCCAGGTTGCTCTTTTTTTTTTTTTTTTTGAGTGAGGCTTGGATGGCTATGTATTTCCCTCTTAGGACTGCCTTTGCAGTATCCCATAGGTTTTGGACTGATGTGTTTTTGTTCTCATTGGTTTCCATGAATTGTTTTAAGTTCCTCTTTGATTTCCTGGTTGATCCAAACATTCTTGAGCAGAATGGTCTTTAGCTTCCAAGTGTTTGAATTTCTTCTAATTTTTTTCTTGTGACTGAGTTCCAGTTTTAAAGAATTATGGTCTGAGAATATGCAGGGAATAATCACAGTCTTTTGGTATCATTTGAGACCTGATTTGTGACCCAGTATGTGGTCTATTCTGGAGAAAGTTCCATGTGCACTCAAGAAGAATGAGTATTCGGTTGTTTTAGGGTGGAATGTTCTGTAAATATCTATGAGGTCCTTCTGGTCCAGTGTGTCATTCAAAGCTCTTGTTTCTTCATTGATTTTCTGCTTAGATGATCTGTCTATTGCTGAGAGTGGAGTATTGAGGTCTCCTACAATTAATGTATTGTTATCAATGTGACTCTTTATTTTGGTTAATAGTTGGCTTATGTAGATGGCTGCTCCCATGTTGGGGGCATAGATATTTACAATAGTTATATCTTGTTGGATAGACCCTTTAAGAATGATATGGTGTCCTTCTGTTTCTCTAAAGTATTCTTGGCTGCATGTTCTTCTCATTTAGTACCCTGAATATGTCTTGCCAGCCCTTTCTGGCTTGCCATGTCTCTGTGGATAGGTCTGACGTTATTCTGATGTTCCTCCCTCTGTATGTAAGGAATCTCTCCCCCCTAACTGCCCTTAAGATGGTTTCCTTGGTTCTAAGATTTGCGAGTTTTACTATTACATGCTGGGGCATTGGTCTGTTTTCCTTGATCTTGGGAGGGGTCCTCTCTGCCTCTAGGACATGAATGTTTGTTTCATTCCCCAGATTAGGGAAGTTCTCAGCTATATCTTCTAGTCCTTTCTCTCTCCCCACCCCCTCAAGGATCCCAATAATTCTGACATTGGAACGTTTCGTGGTGTCACTTATTTCTCTGCTTCTATTTTTGTGGGTTTTGAGTTGTTTTTCCCTGGCCTCCTCTTTTTCCTTCTTGTCTATTAATTGGTCTTCTAGATCACTAATTCATTCTTCTGCCTCATTTACCCTAGGGGTTAGATTATCTAGATTAGATTGGATTTCATTGAAAGCATTTTTAAGTTCTGCCAATTCAGCTTTCATTTTTGCCCTTAGAGACTCTATGTTGCCATTAATTGATTTCTCCACTCTAGCTATTGTCTTCACAATTGCTACCCTGAATTCCATCTCCAACATCTTGGTTATATCTGAATCCATTTGTAAATCCGTGGCAGAAGTCACAGTCTCTGAGTTTTCCTATTTTGGGGGTTCCTCCTCCTAGTCATTCTGTTGAGGGGTGGTTGAGGGAATGTACAGAGTCCAAATTATTGACCACAACCCAAGCAAGATGCACCTGTTTTGTAGGGACCTTAGGGTTGCTGGCCTCTTGTTCTCCCAGCCTGTCTTCTGGGGGAGGGGCCTGCCACGTTGTTACTCAGGGAACCCTGTTTGGGCAGAGTTGCCCTGCCCCCTGTGGCAGGGGATGGGCCCAGTGAAAACTTTTTTGGGGGCTTTTGTTCTCTGGAGGCTTTCCCTGGTGGCTTTCTGTGTCTCTTCCAAGAGTCAGAGCAGAAGAGACCATTTCCAACCCTCTGCCTCAGAGCAGAGAGATTGCAGTCTGTTCTTCAGCGAGCTCTCCATGCCACACTATCTCCATTTCTGTCTATGCTGCTATAAACTGCAGCATCCTGGGTTGTGGGCCCCTCAGCAGTGCTCCCAGTCCTCACCTCCAGGTCGGGGCACGTCTCGACCTGGACGTCTAAAACCGCCAGCCACCCCCAGTTCACACGTGCGGCCCCGCCACTCCAGGTTTCAGTCCGGGGGGCTGCCCTAAAATCCTTTCTCCATCACTACCGGTCAGTGAGTCTGTGCCATGTCCCCAGCGTGAGAAGCTCTTGCTCACTGGTGCAAGGATTGCCATGGCTCCCTCCCCCTTCCATTTATCCTCCGATATCTGCCCACGGAATCAGGGCTCCCTGCTTCATACCTCGAAACTAACTGCCCGTGATATTCTGTTTGTAGAGATCCAGATCTATCTTCTTACATCTCAGACTGATTTCATGGGTGTTTAGAGTGGTCTGGTAGATATCCAGCTCAATTCTGGGGACTGGTTCGAATAAGGTCCTCTATTCCTCCACCATCTTTTCCCCTCTCCCCAAATTATTGTTATTTAAAGTAGGTAAAGCTTCTTGGAATTCCCTTGGTTAATCACTGGGGCAGGTCAGCAGTCCTCCATACTGACTCCTTTAGGGGACTTCTGTATACTCATCCTCAATATTTGTAGCACCCAAGAGGCAGCTGGGACACTCTTTTTGTTCCTGAGCAGGTTTGAAGAGTGGACAAAATATGTTGTCTCGCTGTTTCTTCTGTGTGGAATCTTGGCACAGCCTAGATGGGTCTTCTGACCATAATCATCTGAAGGCTCGACTGGGGAAGGACCCACTTCCCAGGGCATGTAGTCACTGTCAGGATTCAATTCTTCACACTTTGTTGGACCAAGGACCTCAGTTTCTTTGTGAGTGGTGGCTCGAGGTTTTCCTCATTTCCTTCCTTCATGGGCTTCTCAAACATATCAACTAGCATCCACTTAACATGAAGAAGAGAGCTGAACCACCAGAGGAAGAGGTAACACAGGGCCGACATCCGGGAGGGTCCCGAGCACAGGAGCGTCGGTCCCCAGAGAGTTTAGGGTGCCCCACCCTCCAGGGATGTGGATGCCTTCAGCAGCCTGGAAGTTCTCTCCACTTCTAACATGTCTCTTTTAACAACTGCTTGGTATTCCTTATTCAAACAATTATTTTTGATGGTCTTCAAGTAGTTTTTATTTTACTATTTTATAAACATTGCTCTCATGTGGAGGATGGATTGTCCTGGTGTAATGAGTGGACTTTGTGGGGTGTAGTTTCACAAAGAGAATAGTCCAGGAGATGAGATCCATCAATAGACCACTCAAGGATCCAGTGATGCAGCCTTTACTCTGAAGTTTTGGAAAGCTCTATGACCCATGTAAAGCCAGGGCTAGAAAATTGGGGCTCCCTGTCCTGTGGCCTCTAGCTGGGTTCCCAAAGTCCTTTGATTTCTCACCAGCACATTTTCTTCTCTAATTCCTGCTGGTGTGGGTTGTCTAAAACAGTTCAAAGTGTAATTGCCAGTAGGGAGGAAAGAGGGAAATAATGATGGTTGGTGTGTTAACTTGTCCTTTTTTCCCCCCTTCCTTTAGGATGTATTGAGATGGTCTAAAGTTAGCTGAGATGTTGCAAACCACTCTCTCCCCTTCTACTCACCCAACTGCCTTTGTTGAAAAACACCATGGTAAAAAGCAAACTTCCTTTAGTACATACTGTCCACCAGATGTAGTTAAAAAAAAATAAAACAAAACAAAAAAGCAGTAGCCAGCCCCTCTGGGAGGTGGACTTAATTTAAAGGCTGTCTTTGCTTTATGTTGTTCTGTGAAGAATTTGGGGATTTCCTGAGTCCTTTTGGACTTAACCACTCAGTTTATAGGCTAAGCTCTTCTCCTTTGCTAATGTTGAATAACAGCTAATCAACACCTATCAGTCTTTCCTTTAATGTAGGTCATTCTCCTTCACAACTTCCAGAAAAAATATTAGTGTTTCTCGACCATTGATGACTTCTGCATTTCAACAATGCTACTTTAAAAAAAAATGCTTTTCTATTTTTTTCTTCAAGTATCTGAGATTTTATATGGAATGTGTAGACTGAAATCATTTTAAAATGGTACATTGTTCCTTTAAGGTTTAATGGTGAGAAAGAAGGTAAAAATACGTAATGTCCTTATTAGGAATGGGTTGGCTTGATAGGATTTTATCAATGGAGGCCTCCGACTTCTGTTCATGCCAAAGAAATGCGATACTACTGGGTTGGTGTAACGAGTGAGATACTAGCCAGGGAAGCAAATGTGCACACACAAAAGATAATCTATATATGGTCTATATAGTCTATATATTGCCTACAGTTTTTTGTATAACATTTTTCGTAGTTGAATTACCCTATGGATAGAATTGTGATGTTATAAGGTCTTTGTTCTTTTACATATTAAAGATTTATTGATGGATTCAAAAGAAGTTCATCTTTATTTGTCATCCAAGAAGAAGCAAATAATGTTATAATTAAAGAGCTGACTTTCTGAACTGGTTACCTTATAGTTCCTTACCTATGTGTGGGTTTGCTACTAGTTTGAGTTGCTACTAGCTTGCAGCCACTCCTGAAGGAGACAAGGAAAGAGTTATGCTGGCAGCCAAGTGAATTTGTCCTATGTGTCCTATCCAGCCAAATGCTATGTGGTGCCAACTTCTAGTCCTCAGTTTGATGTCATCTTATGAGTTTCTCCACACAGGCATTTTAATTTCTTCCTGTAATCTTATGCAACTTCTTCACAGAGCTTTGATTATGTGGACATTTGTGTATATATAATAATTCTTTTCTGTGCCCAAACAGATCTTGGAATAATTTATTTAAAAAAACTATCGGGGGTCGGGGCGCCTGGGTGGCTCAGTTGGTTGGGCGTCTGCCTTCGGCTATGGTCATGGTCCCAGGGTCCTGGAATCAGGCCCCGCATTGGGCTCCTTGCTCGGTGGGGATCCTGCTTCTCCCTCTCCTCCCTGCTTGTGCTCTCTGTCACTATCTCTCTCAAATAAAATCTTAAAAAAACAAAAAACTATCGGGGGTCATTAATTTGTACCTGAGGTCAGTACTTTTTCTAGATTAGTAGAAGCTGTGGTACCCTACTTAGATCACCTTTCCTTGATTGTTATACCCATATCCCAGCCATTGCAGCGTTGGCCACAAAGTTATCATAGTTCCCACCCCACTCTCCTAGCCTCCTATGTCTGTACCTCTTGCCCCCTGAGAATTGCCCTTGGCTGATGGGACCAGTCTAGCCAGGGAAGTTGTGACACTTTCCCTCCCACCCTTGAGCTTTCAGGGATGGCAGGTAGACTATGTCTGACTGATACGGGGGTACAAAAGTCTAGCTTTCTTGCCTCAAGAGGGGACAATACTGCGGTGAGATTTATATTCTAGATCTCTTGTAATCTTCATGGATCAGGACTTGACTAGACTTTCCTGAGACCGTATTCTTGATCAACTCTTCCTCCTTCCTTATGCTGCATCACTTCTACTCTTATAGGTATTCTTGAAGAGATCTTTCTCAACAAAGCATCTGAAACCCTGGATTGGGCTCTATTTCTAAGGAAACTAAATTAAGACTGTATTAAAGGTGGTCTTTGGGAACAGACTCCAAGAATGGGATCCTGGAGTTAAAACCTTGAGGGCCAATTTGCAATAAATACCTTATCACTGGTGGTAGGTGGAGTTTACATGGTTTTGGCATGCAGCCACAGTGTAATTGCTAAGGCTGTCACTGAGGTCAACAGGGATAAGATACAGGCAGAAGGAGATGCACTGGCTTGTGCAATATTTCTGGCATTTGAGAGGTATAAGAGAAATATAAATTATAAAGACTGTGGAATTGAGAAGCTATTTCTGAATGTCATTGGTGCTTTGAAGAGATGAAATAACAAGCCCAGGGCAATCAATCATCAATTTAAAGCCAAGTATGATAGTCAGAGGGCCTCTTGGGCAGCTTTTAAAGAGACCTTCAGATCCTGTAGCTGGAGAACAGACCAAACTTAAGACAGGCATAAGACTTAATTATAAAAGTCACAGGCCTCAAGAGAAAGCTTAATTCTTAGCCTAGGAAAGTCTTGTATGCTAAAGCCAGAGCCTGAAAGGTAAAGTGACACAGAAATTTGGTATAGTGTTATCTGGGTATATATACATGTAGACCTTGTATTGCTGGATTATCCTGAAACTTAAACTTGTACAAGTGGTCCAATCCCCTTCATTGAAAAATAGAGCCTTTCCTGCCTCTCGGTTGAAGACTATGCAGAATCCTCCAAATGAGGCAGATGACATACAAAATAATTCTAACCCCTTCTGAATCTGTCCTCTTTTCCCCTCTTTGTCACATAACCAGCAACTAAGATCATATATCAGCATAACCCAACTGGTAAAGTATTGAGCCTGCCAAGGGAGGGATGGATTATATGCCAACAGACTTGTAAGAATAACTAACAACTACAATAGTAAGTAGAAAGGTATTCCTGAGAGTGGGTGCTGAAGGTGTTGGATCAGAATGGTGGGGTGGAATGTAAAGCTGAATAAGGGAAACTGTGTTAATATGGGGGCACCCTCCTGTGATACAGAAGTTAACACTCTGGAAATGGTTCTAATATACTGCTTGGAAGCTTCTTGGAAGCTTGAAAATTTACATATTGGAAGCTTACATTTAATGTGGTAGAGATGCCAGTCTGCTGTAGCCAGCTGGTGGAAATGATAAAAGACTCAGAAAAGTGGGCATTCTAGAAAGAACTTACTATATACATCCTGAAAACCCATATGCTGATTTTGTTTCTTGTAAGGGCCTAGGTTACAGTCCATTTATGAAGCAGGTACCAGCATTGTTCTAGAAGTTCATAGTAAGTATATTTTGAAGGATGATTCAACTGCAGTGAAAGTGTGAGCCCCTGAAACTGTCCCACTAAACCCCTTCTCGACCAAGATAATAAATCAAAAACAAATTTCTGTCCACAGGGGAATGGAAAAGATTCATGCTATCCTCAAAACCTTAAAGGTTATAAGGATTGTGGTACCATTATTTCTTCATTTAATTCATCAGTCTAGCCTATGCAAAAACGGGGTGTATTTGTGAAAGATGACAGTGGATCAACCACAAATTTAATCAAATGGCAATCCCAATTATGGCAGGTGTATCAAATATGAAATCATTAGTTGAAAAATTAACACAGCTTTGGTTATGTGGTATGTGGCTGTTGAGATTCCATAACAGTAAATGGAGATTTGGAATACATTCTTTTCCTTATGTATAAAATAGAGGATCAGAAGAAGTTAACATTCACATGGGGCGGACAACAACATACACTTGCAGTCTTTCCTTGGAACTATGTTAAATTTCTTGTTGTCTCATAATATATTTCAATGGGGTATGGACCATCTGGATATTCTGCAGAATAATATTGGTCCACAATATTATTGAACAAAAAGTGGAGATAAATATGGGTTCCTTGGTAAAGTATGAGCATTCCAGAGGGTGGAAGATAAACCTCACAAATGCTGAGGGACCTTTACTAATGGTATGATTTGGGGAAATACACGTTCAGTGGCCTAGGGCATGCAACCATATCTCTTTCATAGTAACACAGGGTGGGAGAGATAGACTCCACAAATATTCAAACCTGACTCAATGATGCAGTTTTTTTTGTAGGGAAGTGTCTAGTGGTCCAGGTCATTCTGGGACATTCCCTCCAAAGTAAAGGATAGGCTAAACCTCTTTAGGTTTGGGTGGCACAATATTCTGCAACTGGGACTACTCCTATGACCCATTTATCATATGAATCTAAAAGCTTCTAGCTTTAGGGGTGCCTGATGACTCTGTTGGTTAAGTGTCCAACTCGACCTGAGCTCCGGTCTTGATCTCAGGGTCATGAGTTCAAGTGGGGTGTGGGGCCTACTTAAAAAGTAATAATAATAATAATTATTATTATTATTATATATAATTATATATTATTATTATTATTATTATTATTATTATAAAACCTGCTAGATTTGAAGGAGGCCTAGAGCAAGAAATGATTTTGCAGATGGTCCATCTGTGGTTTGGGTAGCCTACTACTAGGCCATAGGGCCAGGTAGACCTCACATATACCTCATAAATACCTGATACATACTTCATAAATACCTAGAAGTATTTATGGTAGAAAAACCATGCTATGTGGAAATTCTTTTAAGCCACCGTGGAAGAGTTGCAACATAGACCATTAAAGTTCTAGAGCAAGGACATGCCATATGTAGCAGAGAACAGTTGTACAGACAGACTTTGGCATGCTAGTGGGCCCAGGTAGAGCTGAAGCATATGACAATGGGATATCAAGTGACCACGCAGCCAGAATGTCTCATCATGAGCTAGATAATTTCAGACTACCAAGTTATAAGATTTGATAGGGTGGGCTTAGCATCAATCCATTATAAGATGTAAGTGATACATCCAACATATGTAAACTGAAGCAGATCCAGAGCGCTCATGAAAGATGCAAACAAGGTAGCTAGAACTTTCTTTACCTATCACTGTTGCACCAGTAACCTCTTTTCAGCTCATACCAATGGTTTTATGATGGACACTGTTATGAACATCTCAGCTTCCTCTTTGAGGGAAGGCTCAATGTTCCATCTGCCAGGGGTACTGTGAAGATACTCTCCAGTTTCACATCTTTCAGGGACTGCCTCAGCCACAGAGAGCTGCCTCACCCATGGTCACACTCCTTACCGATCAATGCAGGTATAAAGTCCTGGTTACTTTGACCCATCTTAGGCTAACTCTGAAGGAACATTTAACTGTCTATCAGAGATATTTATCTACAGATCTCCATGGGGTTGACAAGGCTGCATTAGAACTTGACTTCTCAATCCTGCTTCTTTTCCCTTCCACTGGTGTTGATCCCAAGGGGACCCCTTAATAAACATCCTGTATCCTAAACTCCATAACTGAGACTGCTCCTAAGGGAATACAACCCACAACAGGCCTCATAAGGGTTTTCTGTGACCAGGCAGCAGAGGGGGATAGAAAACTGAGCTTGGAGTTTGGTTCTCAGATGAGTTGGCATGTTAAGGCAACCCTAAATGAATAGTTGATGCATTATACTTCCACTCAAGTGTAGCTCTGAAAGATGATGATGAAGGAAGGGAAGCCTACCAGTTGGCAGAGCTTTGATCAGAGTTCCTGGTTATTATATAAAGAGAGATATAGTTTGAGGTAAAGATATTAATGGATTCATAAACAGTGATAAATAATTTATATCGATAGTCAAGGGATCTGGAAAGAGCAATATTGTGAGACCAAGGTTAAAGATTTCTGGGAAGAAACATGTGTAGATGGATCTGTGGGAGTAGAAAGGAAGAATGAAGCTCTTTGCATTGTACACTAGAGTAGACCCTTTTAAAAAAGCACTAAACAACCAAATAGACAAGATGGCTTGGCCAGTTGTTTTCAGTCAGCCTCTCTCCTTGACCATGACAATGATGGTCATGTGATAGGCATGTGAATGGAAGGGCCATGGTGCAGAAATGGAATCTATGTGCACAAGAATATGTGCTCTATATTACCAAGACCTATCTAACCAATTGCTGTTCCTGAATGCCATACCTATCAGCAACAGAGATTAATGCTGAGTGTTCTCTATGATACCATTCCTGAAGGAGACCAGTCAGCTACTTAGTGCCCATTTGATTTAATAAGATTCTCTTTATCTTGAAAAAGGCAGAATTTATCCTGAGCAGGATTGACACACATGGGTTCAACTTTCTTGCCTGTGGGACTTGATTCACTTGCATGAAATCCTGTGTAACAACATCTCAGACCAAGAGATACATTTTTGTGTGTGTGTGTGTAAAGAAGGTAGGGAAATAGACATATGACCATGGGAACCATTGGTCTCATCACCTGCTGTACCCTCCAAAAACTTGTCCTGTTAGAATAGTTGGATGACCTTAAAGATGCAGGTGAGCTACCAATTTGGAAATGGCACCTTGTAAGGATGGGACACTATTTTTCAGAATGTGGTATACTCTTAAACCAACATCTGTTACGTACTGCTATGTCAGGAACAGACAGAATTCATGTTGCCATAGACTGAATTGTGCCCCTCCCTGCCACACACACAATTCAAGTATTGAAGCCCTACCCACTAATGTGACTATTTTGGAGATAGAGCATTTAAAGAAATAATTAAGGTGAAAGGAGGTCATAAGGGTGGTGACCTAATCCAATAGGACTGGTGTCCTTATAAGAACAGGAAGAGATTCCAGGAAGGCATGCACACAGAGAAAAGGCCATGTGGGGACAGTGGGAAAATGGCCATCTGCAAGCCTAAGAGAGAGGACTCAGGAGAAACCAACCCTGCTGGCACCTTGATCTTGGACTTCCAGACTCCAGAGCTATGAAGAAATAAATTTCTGTTGTTTAAGCCACCCAGGGTGTTGTATTTTGTTGTGACAGCCCCAGCAAACTACACATGGCTTTGGGAACTA
The DNA here is from genome assembly GCF_003265705.2 of Callorhinus ursinus. NCBI lineage: Eukaryota > Metazoa > Chordata > Mammalia > Carnivora > Otariidae > Callorhinus > Callorhinus ursinus. The sequence continues at coordinate 18,609,460 of NW_027397068.1, forward strand.
AGGAGTGAAAGGAATGGCCCTACTTATCATTCCCATGGACCTGCTTGAAGAATTTGTGCTTCCTGACCCTGAAAGCTTATGCTCTGTGAGTCTAGAGGTCCTGGGTTTCTAGAGGGGTCCTTTCTACCTGTAAACACAGTAAATGTAAAGGTACAACTGCTCTCTGGTTGTTTGGGCAGCTAGTGCCAATAGAGGAGCAAGCACAAAGCAAGAGTAAGGTCCTTATCTTCTTTGGGAGTCAGGGCTGCTGAGAGCAGAAAAGAACATGTTTGGGGGCACTCAAGTGATTCACTGGGGTGAGTGAGTAAAGTGTCTCTGTGTAACGGTAAGTGGGCAAATACAGCAACCATGGCCTTCCTAATAAGAGCGTAGTAAAAGGGGCTCACTGCTCAGGGATGAGGCTCTGCATTACTCTACTAGGTAAGCTACTGAGGCCAGCAAAAGTGCTAAGAGAGACAGAGAGGAATATAGAGTGGGTGAAAAAGGAAGGAGATGAGTATCAGTTTTTGCCATGAGACCAACTGCAGTAGCTAATAAATCTTAAGAATTGTGACCACAGAATCCTGGAGAATCTGTGACTGGGTTGAGTAAATTTGTTGTAGGAAACAAATGTATTCGAGTGCATACCACAGATGCTCAGTGCAAATTCCCTTTACTGGCCTCCTTTATTGTTCCTCATCTGCTGGGGGTATTGGCTACTCACAGCTCACAGCTGCCCTCTTCTCTGGAAATTTGCCCTCAGCTGAGGTTGTCACTTCACCCAGGAGGTTATGCGCCTCCTACTATTGAGTGGCGGGCACAGAGAATGACCAAAACATAAGGGGTACAATAGACTGGCCTCCCTCAAGGATGGGTATCTTTGTGGTACAATTTATGCTTTAGATTCTCATTCCACCCATGTTGGACATCAGGCGTAGCCATTACAGACCACATCTTTGCTAAGTTTCCTCCCACCTCACCCCCCGACCCCGTTTTTCCAGCTCCTATGTAGGCTCTGCCTGCAAAGACCACACCTTAGTAATCTTGCGCTTTCAATTTGCGCTCTTAGGCTCTGCTTCCAGGGAACTGGACCTAAGCAATTAGTAATAAAATAAATTCAAGAAGGCATGTCAGTAATCTCAGGTTGGTAGAGCAGTTTCTCTGAGCCCAGCACTCTGCTATCACTGCGTGGGTACACTGACATGAGACATAGCCTGTGCTTTCACTGAACTCACCATGTAGTTTGGAAGTAAAAGCATAGATATGTGCATAACTTATACTTGCAATTCAGTACTAGATGGGACCACATTGATAACAAGGTAAAACTGGAGCTTAGAAGAAAGGAGCGTCTTTCTCAGAGAGCTATGTACTTGAAAATGACTATCAAAAATTCTTGTTATTTAGAAGAATTTTCACTAACATAACTGGAGAATTTGTGTAAGGTTGACAAACATATGTTAAAGTGGATAAAATCAGTGAGATGTTAAATTTACTGCATTGATAAGGGTTAAAATAAAGCATATAAATTTCCAAAATATTAGCATCTGAATCAATGCTCTCATGATGTAATGTGTTCATTCAGAGAAATGAGCTAAAGCTCAAAGCATAGTGCCGGGACGCTCCTGTCCTCCGAGAGGACAGAGCACAGTGCGTCTTTTCCTCTGGAACTGCCAGATAGCAGCCATAGGGGGCAATGCAAGCTCAGCAGTACCATTCTCAGCTCCCTGCCTGCGCCAGCTAAAACTCTCCTTTCAAGGGACTGCTGTTTTATTATTCCTGCTTAAAACCGGCTGAATCTTTACAGTTTCATAATGTCTTAAAGTGCATAATTAGTTTTGGGGAAAGCCATATGTGGAAAAGAAGGTGTTGAGGTTAAATATATATATATATATATATATATATATATATATGATACAAAGAGTAAATGGGGGTGGAGTTTGAGTTGACAGGTGACACAGAAGTAGGACAGAAGTTTGTAGTTAGTCCAGTGGGAATCTAATCTGTTCCATGAATATTTTGTCTGTCAAATTCCTGTTTTCTGAAAAGATCAGTCTGGAAAAGCAAATGGATTCTTATTTAAGTTTTGTTATATTTCTTAGTGAATTTGGTGTCTGAATATTGAAAATGAAGAGACAATTGAACAAATATAATAGTTGTCACAAATCATTTTCAAGGGCATATGCATTTCATGTGTTTCTGTGCTCTTAGTTTACATTTCTAGTGTACCAACATATGAATATGGATACATATTGATGAGCATGATTTTCCTGCCCATCATTATAAAAATATCTTTCCTAGTTGAACTGTTAATGAAATGATGAGAAAATCTGAGGTGAACATTAGTGGTCTATTTTCATTTTGTTTCATCAAAAATAATCTATTTTACAATTACTATTTACTTGCAATAACCTGCAGCAAAAAATGATTTAATGTTCAATCTGTGCATTAAAATGCACTTGCTTTTTTTAATATGTAAAAGCTGATGGAAATTTCATTTAAGCACAATTCCTGTATCACAGATTTTAAGCAAAATGAAAAGAAGTTAGGGTACCATTTAAACATGGCTATAAAAATAATTTCTTTCAGTGGCTGGAGGGAAGGAAGGATTGGTCAAAGTAATTTTTATCTTCGATGGGATTCCCCACTAGCCTGCTTTCTTACTTGGCTTAATGCATGCCACAATAATCATGCTATTTCTTCCTAGCATTTTTCTAGCTCACAGTAATAAGAATAATTGCATGGTGTTTATATTCTAAAGTGCCTTTTCTCACTAAGCTCTGAAGTCCTTTCTGAGTATTAATTCTCACAAGATTTCTGTGTGGCACAGGGATGTGTATTATTATCTTGTTTTTCCCGTTTTAACAACAAGGATAGTAAGACACATATGCAGTAAATGATACATAAGACAGAGTCAGGATGCTAGAAACCTTTCCAGTTCAAAAGCCAGGCCGTACTTCCGTACTTTCTAGGAATTACTAACACACTTACTGATTGAATCCTGACAATTAGTAGCTATCTTTTAAGTCCCAGTTTTCACTCATAGAACATTAACATTGATAGGAAGGAAGAATTTAATTACTTGGAGTAAGTTAATTCTATTGCATCCTAGGTAATATAGGGATTATAAAAAGCAAGTTGTAAATAACTTCAATAATAGGAAAGTTATTGACAGTGATTCAAAGTATAAATGTTTAATGACATAGATGTAAAATTCACAATTAAAAACAAAAACATTTTAAATAATAGCTAGCCTAGAGGCTATAGGAAAAAAAAAAGCTAGGTATATAATTTGAGTACAGTATCAAAGCTGTTTAAACTCATTGGATAGAGTTCAAAATGTTCAGATAGGCCTGGAACACAACATTACTCAATATATGTTATTTAGAACATATGTGAATAATATCTGTTGAGAATTCCTACCCAAATTATTTTAATCTTTTTTAAGGTATGATAATAGTATGGAAATTTCATATATTTAAGTTTACTTAACTTTTAGAGATATTTAAAAGATATTATCATTCTTCTTTTTATAAATAAAGTTATTTGAATTTTGCAGTTTGCTTCAAAATAAATCTGGAGGGTAAGAGGAGTATATGAAACCAGAATTGGCCATCAGTTAATTTTTGTTGAAGCTATAGGATGGATAACATGGGGAGTAAGTGTATTCTTCACTTTTGTTTATGTTTAGAAGTTTTTATAACAAAAATATTTTAAATGTAAAAACTCATACCCAATATATATTAGGTAAGAGATTATTACTAACCTGGTGTAAGAAAATGCATTTCACCTTTCTGAAAGTTAGCTATATGGGGACCTCACCTATCAAGAACATAGTCAAGAAATAAAGCATATTCCACAAAAAGGGCAGCCTTCAGAAGTCAGTATGAGTATTATTTGAAGCATTCAAATAAAAGATGCTGCTTAACTAGGTTAAGAAAATTAATAGTTTGAGCACTGACAGACTTAGGGTCAAATATTTGTGCTAGAATTCACTAGTTTGGTAATTTATTTCAATTCTGTTAGTCTCCATCTCCTTGTCTATAAAATGGATATGATAATATCTACCTTAAAGGATTTTAATGAAGTTTGAATGTAATTAAAATTTTGCTTGGTACTGGGTATTATATAAATGGTAGCTAGTAATTTTAAGCTTGATTATCTCATTTTTGAGACCACATAAAATTAAAGTCAGAAATGGCTACATGATTTTCTATGAAGAATGACACCCTTTTAGAACACCTGGTAGGAAAATATTTTCAGAAAAAATCCATACGGGGAAATAAGCTACTTTACAAAGGCAAAATTTAGAGTCCCTTTTAGTAGAGGGACCAAAGCCCTATGTTCCTTGATAAAACTTGTGTATACCTTTGTACTACAACATAGGACAATATGTAATATAGTGATCATAGAGAATTATTAAGGGAAGTTAACACAGAAACCTAAAATCTCAGAGTCTTAACACAACAAAAGTTTGTTTTCCACTCATATCACAATCCACTGTAAGTCAGGAGTTCCTCCTGGAAAGTTCTTTACCCAAACTCCTTTCTCTTGACTCCACCTTCTTGGAATTCTGTGATGGATTCACTTCATTTGTTCAGTCAATAGGTAAAGGAAAAGAGGCCCTGTAAAGGATTGTATGAGATATTTTAGGGATCTTGCCAGGAGGTAAAATTAATCTTTTCAACCCATACTCTATTGTCCATGTTCCCAGCTACAAGGTGTCTGGGAGATGGAGTCTTCCTGTATATCCACAATGTGGGGATGATAGACCATTGTCTCTGCTACAATAGACAATGAAAGAAGTGTTTCATCCATTCTAGGAGATTTTATACAAAAAATAGAGTGAATTGTGTATCTGTATGTAACCTTTGCTGGACTATAAACTCTCTGAGACTGGGTATATGACTTGGTCAATTACCTGACTTACAGCTAGTACTCAGTAAATAGTGTCTGGTAAATAGTAGTCTTGTTATGTAAATTAGCCCAGAAAGCCTGGTTTTATAAAGATTCCATATAACTTTATATTTATGGCATTGCAGTTTGTAAATAAGACTGTTAAGTATTGAAGAGAAAGTAAGTTATAACAGAAACAATTCAGTGTAGTCTTGAATACCTTTACATATTAGTTGCATAATAAAATCAATACAGCTTATTGTATTTGAAATATTAGAAACGTTTTGCATACTTTACTGGGCCACATAAATTATGGACTTATTCCTTGAGCTTAAATATTCTTAAAGATAATAGAAATAAATATGGATTATATACAATTCTAAAAAAGGAATCTAAAAATATTTGTTAGTCTATTGCTTGCCTCTAAAAATTATCTGAAAGATTTCATTTTTCTAAGTATTCTTTTCCCTTCTAAATCTGGAATTTTAGAATTAAAAGAGAAGAAGCTCTACTCTCCTAATTTTCTTCTGCTGATCAAGAGAGAAATGAGGAGAATTTGATTCATTTACAAAAAAAAGTAAATATTTTAAAATTCACTGGCATATGATGTGCAGCAAACCAGGAATATTGTAGGAGGTAGGTATGCTAGCTTGGCAACAAGGTAGCAGAATCACCCAAGACACAATGACAGAGACTCAGCAGCAGTTCATTATTTGAAGGTTAGACTTTGGACAATACCATAAGGACAGAGTACTGTTAGTGCCAAAGGCATTTACGTCTCACTCAGGCTTGGGGATGGATCAGACCACTGATAAGAGTTATAGACACTGACATAATTTTGAAAAAAGATATTAGAGTGAAAGAAATGAGTAAATATTTTTCTAAGTAACAATGACAACAATAAAATAATGAAACCATTAAAATGTAAGAGTTGCCCTGGAATGTATTGTAAGTGTTGCTGTAGATATTTTCTCCATCTTTATCATCGATTCTGGTTAATCTTACTTCAGTTCAATACTCTTATCACCTGTCTACAACACAGAATTTCTAAAAAAAGAAAACTGATGTACAAAAATTATTGCTAAAAATAGTTATTTCCACTTATTTTAAATATAATGGTCCCTGAACCTTAGTGAAATTTGGAACCTGGTAGAAGGGTATTGAGAAAATAGAGATTTTTAAAAGCATGGCTAAAAATAGGTGATTTTTTTAGAAGACTTTAGATTCAGTACCATTTTCTTGAAAACCCAAAACCATATCTGTCAGAGTCCTGGCATAAAGCATCTGAGAAAGTTATTGCCAAAAGATATTTGCCTATCTCAAAACAAACAAAAAAGAAAACAATGGTCTTGGTAATTGAGATTGTGTTGGATGTGCAAGATTGATTATATATTGCCGGTAGCAATGGAAATCATGGAAATTCTAAAATTTATGAAATAAAATACATTGTGACTTTGTTTTATTTAAAATTGAAATTATTGGTTGAGTTTAATGGAATTTGGCTTCTTTAAAGTAACTAAATTGACAACCAAAAGTGAAAGTCTGTTTTTAAGTTCTTTTCACGTCTTTCACCACCTAAAACATATCTGTGCATAATGAACTTTAAAATGCATGCTTTTTATATCCTCTCCCCCAGTTAGCATTTACAGATTTTAACTCCAGAAAGGAAATCTGAGAAATAATTTCTAAATAGTGCTCACCCTGCAGGTGTGTGCGTGCGTGTGTGCGCACGCACACACACACACACACACATTAAATGTGCATCAGGAAACTGTGTAAGGGTTCTATCTTAACATTTATATAGACCAAGTTCTTTAATAACAAAGATTAGTCATTTTTTTAAAGTTTTATTGAAATTAACCAATATCTTAAAGTTGTCCTTTAGTGAGCTGACACAAACTAAAATGCCTTCATTTTCAGCCTATGTGGAGTTAAGTGTAAACCTTTGTATTGCTTTCTGCTTTCTTTCATGAATAGAATTTAGTTGTACTAAGGTAATGGTGCAAATTTACAGTATCCATAAAAGCACTGTTATTGTATTGCTTTGCCTAATGCATTAGGAAGAGAAGATCACTTGGCAGATACCACATATCTACAGATGAACAAAATGCACTAAAATAAAAATTGCATTACTTTTGTCAATAATTTGTGTTATAATTTTTATGGCAAATATTAATGGAAAGGATCTCTTAAATAAAAACGAGTCTGACGTTTTCCTTTTGTTGTTGCTGCCCTGATTGTATTTACATCCAGTCATTTATTGCCCATTAAAGAAGTAATGCTATGTTAATGTAAGGGGGAAAAAATCAATGCTACTGAGATCAGTAGCTGTGGGGAAACAGTGCAGCAGCTGGTTTGCAAACAGCGAGCCCATATAGATCAATGAAATTACAAGCTAAATCTGCTGATGCTCACAAACTGCTCTAGTGGTGTGCTATCTAACCTTTTTCAAGTTCAAGAGCTCTAGAAAGCCAGTGATAACTAAATGGAAAGCAGGGCAAAGGCAACCAGGGTACAGGGACAATGCACCTGGAGTATTTTACTGTGATATGTGATGTTCTACTTTTGCAGCTACCAGGATTACCACATATATTTAACCTATAGAAAAGACCTATAATCTGTAAGTGAGCCACACAGAGAGTCTTCACACCAGAAAATACCTTAAGAGAATTCCTTGACCTGAAACATCAGAAGGCTATATGATACTTCAGAAATCTGCTGTTAAGCTAAATTCCAGAAAATATTAATCAGTAAGCTAATGTTGGGATTCTAGAATATATGGTATGTTGGGTTTGGTGACTTATTGTGGTCTTTAAAATTTTCTTTATTATAAAGATATTATTATACACATTGAGCCTCAGCTTCTTGATGATCAGACATATAGACATTTAATATTTGAAAAAGACAACAAGCTTTCCATATCAGTAAAGTAATTTTTAACATCAATGTAAATGGCATTAATAAGTATTTTTTTATGAGTGTTGAATTTTCAATTTTTCTTTTAGTTAAGCTTTCCATGGGGTACTCAATTGTATTTTAACTAAGACACACAAAAACTTCAACATAAGGAGTATTAATTGACACAATAAGAGGGAAGTAAATATATAAAAGAGAATCATCACAGCTTGTTGATAGATTTAAAAAGTAGGTTAAATCTGCTTAAAACTGGAAAAGATCTTTGACATTGGCACATGTAACATCATTTTGCTATCACCTCAAAACGGTATATCAAAAGGATTTTCCCCAAAACACACAGCTATTAAGTAGTATTAAATAGTAATGTTGGAATTGAGATCCCAGCTCTTCTAGACCAAGGGCAGTGCTGTTCCCACCACATAATGCTCTCATTAGCCCTGATTTGGGTGGGAAAAAGGAAAAGACTGTAGAAGGCAAAAGAAAGTAGAACGAAGATTTACATGAGATGCTTGTGTTCAAAAGTAAAGAGACATAATCGGAACACTAAAATCATATGGAATAAAATTAATCACAAAATACTATTCCTACTAACTCTTCTTAATTATGTTGTTGACAAGAAGAAGAAAAATGTGTTTTTCTTCCTCCTTCCTCTCTCCCTCTCTCCTTAAATCAAAGTAAATTCAAAACAAAAACAGTGGTTACAGGATGAGCCAAACTCTACCCTGTCAGCAAGCCTGACCGCACTTCATTTGTTCCTCAAATATGCACTGCATAAAATGTCCTGAGAAACATAAGATATGCTTTCTTTAAACTCTAGTTCAGTAATTATATTGATTTAAATCATTTTGTCTGTCTCAATCCTCTAAGACACAAGTGTGACATGATTTTTAAAGGACTAGTTCACTATGTAATAGCAGAAATATCAGCTAAATACCATCAACTGGCAACTCTCATAGTTCAGGCCCCTTATTAAATCTACCTTGATTTTTATATTAAAAATCAATTGTTGCTTTTTGGGTGGTTTGTTAAATATTAACAAAATTTTTAGTGGATGAGATAAACCAGAGTTATTTTCTTCTCTATGTAAAGAATACTCGAGGTAAATTGTTGCATTTTGGAAGGTAGACATTTAAAAAATGTCAACAATAATCAGAGGATAGATACTATTTTCTAGGTATTCTAGAATAAGCTAACTAGAAACAATACCTATATCTTACCTACTAATGTTTTAGGTACTATAAACCCTGCTGAAAATACCAAGTGGTTTAATTTTAAATTTTATTTGAAAATATCTTATTCTCATGTTTTTAATTCTTTAAACTATGCTCATTTCTTTATTCTGCCATCCTCATGAAAACTGTGAAGCAGGGAGATTGTATATAATTATTTCTAAATAACTATCTCTGAACCTCCAGTTCAGAGAGGCTAACTGATCCAACCAAAGGTGAGAACTCAACTCCTTGGGAACAGACTTCATTATTTCATTACTGTCTCTCTTTGATGCTTTGAATTAGGGTATATGAGGTAAGAGAAGAACTACATAATGAGAAGAAAAAAATTTGCTCCTCATACTGCATGATTATACTAACAATTATAAGTTGAGAACGTACTCGATGTCTTTTGGGTAAGGGAGAAAATTCATATTTCAAAAATAATTTTCCATGACTTTTTAAGGAGCAATGTGTTAACACTGGCAGAACATCACAGACTTATTGTAAAGTCTGCACAAAGAAGACAAGAAATAATTAAATATACAACCATGTTTTACTGTAGCTGTGGAGGATGGTTGGTGGAGCAGCATGGAAGTATCATGGAATTCATTATCCTTGCAACATGGGGGTAGCATTTCCAGGTACCTCTCCACCTGAAGATCACACTTTTTCCAGCCAGAAGCCAGAATAATCTCTATACCTCTTATCTTATATCACCATCACCAAAGATCAGCCATGTGCAGGGCAAGTAAACAGAGGCCAAAGAGAAAGCAGTGGCTATAGCTGGCATTAAACAAAAATATACTGAAGAGAATGAGACCTCTCTAATTTTCAGCACTGCATTCACCTTAATCTCTCCTGCCTGCCCTTTCAGTGCCACTGACACACCTTCTTTTATCATGTATGAGGTGATTGATTCAATTTTAGGTACTGACTGAAGGTTGTGCTCAAACAAATCACTACCTACTCACATATTAAGTAGTGATCCCATGACCTTGGATTGCAGCTCCTTCCTGTTAATGGGCCTTGTTCTTACTGTGATGACCCAGTTGGTCTGTGGTTTATGGATACCCTTCTCCACCCCACTCTTGATTTCTTGCACACATCCATGATTATGGAAACATCCATAGCTTCTGACACCTGTTCCCCCCTTCGGTTGATTCAGACTTGCAGAACTGATGAAGCTGATCTGACTCTTTTGGTGTCTCTACTTAAGAGGCGAATCAGACATGTTTAGCAGCTACATAAGAATAACAATAGTGAGAACAAAAAGTTTTAATTGACCAAAATTTAGTTTGAAATTTGAGGAATTGCAAAGAAAAAAAAATCTCTGCAACTTATGTAATATTTGACTACCCAAAGAACCTATTCATTGGGACTAGACAGAGCAAAGAATACAGCAAAGGATATGCAAAAACAAAGCAGAACTAGGCTCTCCAGTCTATTATGGCATTTCCCTTGACCTATGAGGTCCACAGCATGAGCAGCCGGATCTCTGTGTAAAAACAGTGATCCTCTGATTATTCTTTGAAGGTTAGGTGCCAAATTGATTGTGTTCACCCACATCTCATTTGGCAAACAGACGGGACCACTGTTGCCCTTTTTCATTCTCCCATCACTGATGGATTCTTCTCATCCCAGTGATTCCTTTGACATTCCAAGAAATTCTGATATTCTACCCTGCCTATGCTACTGTGAGTAAAGTATTGCCTGTACCCCAGAGGATTCCTCCTATGAGTGGTTCACCTACTAGGCAAAATCTAAGCAAAACAACAGAATAATAAACTAAAGAAAACAGAGGCAGAGACTTTCTTTTAATACATTAATGCTTGATGGTTTTATAAATTCTTTTTTCATGAGGTTTGGTTAATATTAGACATATATATTATTTGTAATAATAATTGGCATGTTTGTTTAAGTTGACTCTTGGTAAAATATACATAATTCCTTTTGTAGTGTGACTTTTTACTTATTCTCAACTATTCCATTTGTTGATATTATGCAGTTATGAATTAACATAATATATTAAGTATGGTTAAAAAAAGGCGTCTGAACTGGGCAGAGATCATTATATAATTGTAATTACAATTCTGATGTTGATCAGAGAAAAACAAAATAAGATCCCCTCTCTCAGTATGTTGCTTTAACAAGGCCTCATCTTGCCTGATTGTGCCATTCTTCCCAGTTTTAAAGTACAAATAGTTAAGGTATTTTTATTTATTTCAATACTTTCCATATTGCAAGACTCATTTGTTGAATGAATAAATTGAGTGATGGAATGGATATGTAGTTCCAACAATGTATGTGGGTGTGAATGCACAAATAAATGGTTACAAATTGATTTAGATGTCACATTTATAGACTTAGTTTGTAAAAAAAGTATCAACTTTATATACAGTACTCTGCATCCAATTTGATCAATTTTGACAGTTGTTTACACTCATGAAATCCTTTCCACAATTAGATACAGAACATTTCCATCATCCTCAGAATGTTCCTTGTGTTCCATTTCCCTGTTGCAGACCATTTCTCCTACATTCTGGGGCAGAGGGAGAGGGAGAGAGAGAATCTTAAGCAGATTAAATGCCCAGTTTGGAGCCCAATATGGGCCTCAATCTTGTGACCCTGGGATCATGACCTGAGCTGAAATCAAGAATTGTTGCTACCAACTGAGCCACCCAGGCACCCCTGCCTTTTTCTAATGACTAATGATGGTGAGAATATTTTCTTTCTTATTAGTCATATATTTTATTTGTGAAGTGCTATTAAATATTTTTATTGGGTTGTAATTTTATTATTGAGTTGAAAAGCTTCTTTTTATAATATGGATACAAGTTCTTTGCCAAATATATGCATTTCAAATTTTTCTCTTATTTAATGACTTGTTTTTTTTTATAAAAGTAGTTTTTAAGAGCAAAACTTTTTAATTTTGATAGCGTAGATTTAAATTTTTCTTTTATGATTTATGTTTTCTGCATCTTAGCTAAGTCTAATCCTATATCACATATTTTTAAAAAAATTATTCAGGTATAATTAGCATACAATGTTATGTTAGTTTAAGGTGTACAACATATTGTGTTGACAATTCTTTACATCACATAAGTCATTGTTCATATTTTTTCCATACAGATATCCAATGATTTCTGAACCATTTGTTGAAAAGACTTTCCCTTTTCCACTGAATTTTCATGGCACCTTTATTGAAAATCTTTTCAAATGTCAATCGACATATGGATCTACTTTTAGACTCTCTATTCCGGTGGTCTTGTCTTGTCTTCTCTTCTTTTTTTTTTTTTCTTCTCTTTTCTGTGTCTCAGAACCCCATATACTCTTAAAAATTACAGAGGACCACAAACAGCTTTTTGTTTGTCTATGCAGATTAAATCTATCAGTATTTACTATAATAAGAACCAAAGCTGAGAAATTTAAAAATATATTTACTAATTTATATAAAATTAATAAACATATTTTTGTAAAAATATCTAAATATTCCAAAATAAAAAATGAGAAAAAAGCATTGTTTTACATTTTAAAATATCTTTAATTTCTGTTTTAATAGAAGACAGCTAGATAATCACATTTACTTCTGCAATAAAGATTTAATGAGATAATGAGATATTACAGATCATTTAACTTCTGGAAAACACCACTGTACACTTGTGAGAGCATGAGAGTGAAAAGGATGACTGACTTATTATTAGAAAAATAATTTCAGTTCAATCTTAGATGACCTTTTGAGAACTATTTCTATATTCCCTTCCTTTAAAAAAAAAAAATCTGCATTCCTTTGCTAAGGATCCAGGCTCTCTTGATTAGCACAGCTTTACAGTAAGCATTAAAGTCAGTTGGTGTAAGTCCTCCAACTTTATTCTTTTCAAAAAATTGTTTTTGCTATTCTAGGTCATTTGCATTTCCCCATAAATTTTATAAACAGCTTATCAACTTCCATTAAAAAGACTGCTGGAATTTTCACTGGGATTATGTTTAACTATAGAGCAATTTATAAGGAACTGACATCTTAAAAATATTTAGTCTTCTAATTCATGAACATAGTATATCTTTATTTAGATATTCTGTGATTTTTCTCAGCAGTGTTCTGTGTTTTTGTTGTTGTTGCTGTTTTGATTTTTTATTATGTTCAGTGGTTTTGAGTGAAGATATATTGCATATATTTTGTTAAAATTATTCCCAAGTATGTTGTGTTATATGGTGTGATTGTAAATGATTGTTTTGAAATTTCACCCTCCAATTGTTTGTTACTAGTATATACAAATACAATTGAAGTTGTATATTAATATTGTGTACTAAGTCATTGATAAATTTATTTATTTTGAGTCTATGTTACCAATAATAACCAATTACGTCACTAACAATACACATTCATGATTATATTTTTCTGAGAAATAGATCCTTTTATCATTATGAAATATTCCTCTTTATTTTTGGTAAAACTCTGCCAAGTCTATTTTACCTAATAGTGACTTTGCTTTTTCAGCCTTTTATGTTTATTTTCATGTGTATCTTTTAAAGAATCCATTTATTTTTAACCTAAACCTTTCTTTAATTTTAAAGTATATCTCTTGTAGATAGCATATAGTTGCTTTTTTGCCCATCCTGATGATACCTGCGTGTGTGTGTGTGTGTGTGTGTGTGTGTCTTTATTGAATTATAACTGGCATATAATATCCTATTTGTTTCAGTATACATCATAGTGATTGGATATTTTTATACACTATAAGATGATCCCCATAAGTCTAGTTACCATCTGTCACCATACAAAGTTATTTCAGTATTATTGACTATATTCTCTATGCTGTACATTACATTTCCATGACTTCTTTATTTTATAACTGGAAGTTTGTACTTCCTAATCCCCTTCAACATTTTGCCTGCCCCCCACACACTGCTCCCCCATCTGATAACCAGTGCTTTGTTTCCTGTAGCTATGAGTCTGTTTCTATTTTGTTTTGTTTGTTCATTTGTTTTGTTTGTTTTTTTTAGATTCCACAAATAAGTGAAATCATATATGTGTCTTTCTCTATCTGACTTATTTCACTTAGCATAGTACCCTTTAGTCCATCTATGTAGTTGCAAGGCAAGATTTCATTCTTCTGGCAAAGTAAATACGTGCACGCATGCATGCACACATGCACACACAGACACACACACACACACCACATCTTTATCCATTCATCTACTGATGAATTGCCTATTGTAAATAATGCTGCAATGAACATAGGGTGCATATATCTCTTGGGATTAGTGTTTTTGTTTTTGTCAGATAAATACCTGGAAGCAGAATTGGTGGATCATATAGTAGTTCTATTTTAAATTTTTTGAGGAACCTCCATATTGTTTTCCATAGTATCTGCAACAATTTACATTCCCACCAACAGTGTATAAGAGTTCCCTTTCTCCACATTCTTGCCAACACTTATTTTTTTGTCTTTTTGATAATAGCCAATGTGACCCATGTGAGGTTGATATCAAATTGTAGTTTTAATTTGCATTTTCCTGATGATTAATGATGTCAAGCATTGTTTCATGTACCTGTTGGCCATCTGTATATCCTCTTGGAAAAATTCCTATTCAAGCCCTCTGCCCATTTTTTAATTGGGTTGCTTGTGTTTTTGATGTTAAGTTGTGTAAATTCTTTACATATTTGGATATTAACTCCTTATCAGATGTATGATTTATGAATATCCTCTTATTCGTTGCCTTTTCGTTTTGTTGATGGTTTCCTTCACTGTGCAAAAACCTTTTAGTTTGATGTAATCCCATTTGTTTATTTTAGCTTTTGTTGTGCTAGGCTTAGGAGACTGGCCTGAAACAATATTGCCAAGTCCAGTGTCAAAGAGCTTATTGCCTGTGTTTTCTTCCAGGATTTTTATGATTTTGGGTCTTACATTCAGCCTTTAATGCAGTTTAAATTTATTTTTGCATGTAGTATAAGAAAGTTATTCAGTTTCATTCTTTTGCATGTAGCTGTCTAGTTTTCCAAACACCACTTATTGATGAGTCTGTCTTCTCCCCATTGTTTATCCTTGCCTCCTTTGTCATAGATTAATTGACCATATATGTGTGGGTTTATTTCTTGGTTGTTTATTCTATTCCATTGATATATGTGTCTATTTTTGTCAGTACCATACTGTTTTGATTACTATAGATTTGTAGGATAGCTTGAAATCAGGGAGCATGATACCTCCTGCTTTATTTTATTCTTAAAATTACTTTGGTTATTTAGGGTCTTTGGTTTTATATAAAATTCAAACAAACTGTTCTAGTTCTGTGAAAAATTCCATTAGTATTTTGGTAGGCATTGCATTGAATCTGTACATTTCTTTGGGCAGTATGGGTATTTTAACCATATTAATTCTTCCAAACCATAAGCACAGCATAAATAAATAAATCTTTCTATTTTGTGAACTCATCTTCAATTTCTTTCATTAATGTCTTATAGTTTTCAAAAGACAGGTCTTTAATCTCTTTGGTTAAGTTTGTTCCTATTTTATTCTTTTTGATGCAATTATAAATGGTATCATCTTTTTTATTTCTCTTTCTGATAGCTTGTTATTAATGTACAGAAGCACAATTTCTGTATATTAATTTTATAACCTGAAACTTTACTGAATTCATTTATTACCTCCAATAGTTTATTGGTAGCATCTTTAGGGTTATCTAGATGTAGTATAATGTTATCTGCAAATAGTAACAGTTGTAGTCTTCCCTACCAATTTGGATGTATTTTTAAAAATTTTTCTTGACTAATTGCTGTGCCTGAGGCTTTCAATATTATGTTGAATAAAATTGGCAAGAGTGGGAATCTTTGTCTTATTCCTGTTCTTAGGAGAAAGCATTCAGATTTTCACTGGTGAGTACAATGTTAGCTATGAGGTTGTCATATATGGCCTTTATTATGTTGTTATGTTCCTTCTATACCCCCCTTTGTTGAGAGTTTTTGTCATAAAGGGTGTTGAATTTTCTCACATTTTTTTCTGCATCTATTGAGATTATCATATGATTTTTTTTCCTTTGTTTTGTTCATGTGATATATCACATTGATTGATTTGGGGATGTTGATTCCCATCCCTGGAATAAATTTCACTTGATGGTGGTATATGATCTTTTTAATGTATTGTTGAATATGTTGTGCTAATATTTTGTTGAGGATTTTCGCATCTATGTTTTTTGGGGGTATTGACCTATAATTTTCTTTTTCTGTGGTGTCTTTGTCTGATTTTGGTATCAGCGATCAGGGTAACACTGGTTAGAAGTGTTCCTTCCTCTTCAGTTTTTTGGAATAATTTGAGAAGAATAGGTACTAACTCTTTTTAAAATATTTGGTAAAATGTATCCATGAAGCCATCTAATCCTGGATTTCTGTTTTTTGGGGGTTTTCAAATTGCTGCTATATATATAGATTGCTACATATGAACCTCATGGTAACCAGAAACCAAAACCCTACATGAGATACACAAAAAGTAAAGAGAAAGGAACCCAAACATCGTACTAAAAAAGCCCATCAAAATACAAAGGAAGAGACTAAGAGAAGAAGAAAGGAACAGGGAAGAACTACAAAAATAACCAGAAAACAGTTAACTATATCAGTAAGTACATATCTATCAATAATTACTTTAAATGTAAATGGACTAAATGCTTCAATCAAAAGACATAGGGTAGCTGAACGGATAAAAAACAAGACCCATCCATAGCCTACAAGACTCACTTTAGATCTTGAGATACACAGACTGAAGGTGAAGAGATGGTAGAAGATACCCTATGCAAATGGAAACAAAAAGAAAGCTGAAGTAGCAATACTCACATTGGACAAAATAGACTTCAAAACAAAGACTATAACAAAAGACAAAGAAGGACATTACATAATGATAAAGGAGTCAACCCAAGAAGAAGATATAACAGTTGTAAATATTTATGCACTCAGCATAGGAATACCTTAGTATATAAAGCAAATATTACCAGATATAAAAGGAGTTGTTTCTTCTGAGTTTAACTATCCTGTACAATCCATCTGCTTTCACTTTCCAGATCCTAGAATCTTTTGTTTGTTTGTTTGTTTTTCTCTGATTTGTTTGTTTTTCTCCCTGAATCTACAGTTACTATCCGTAAGGATATAGGAAGTTTGATACTATAAGCTTAATCCTCCATAAAAGTTGCAGGGCCTTAGACCATTTAATTCTTGATGACATACATGTATCTTACTCAAAGAAATAAAGGAGTGCTTTGAAGAGCTGAAATGCTCTACTGCCTGATGTACTAATATGATTGCATTTCTATAAGGGGATATGGGATATTTTTAGCAAGTAAATGCTCTTAATAGTCATTTTACTCTAGTAAGATTATTTTACAAAACAAAGCTTCAACAAGAGAAAAAATGGAGCAATGTGAGAATGAGTAGTTTTACTTGACAACATATAATTTGAATAAGCTCTAATGACTGATGAAATGAGAAATGATAGAGCCAACTCACTCTGATCTATATAGCCTTTCAAATTTTTCTATGTTGTCACATTTTATATCTTTTCTCATTAGAATAACCATTTGAATCTTAAGGTGCTTCTAAAACTGGGGAGGCAGTACTGTGTAGGGGATAAAAGCAGATTTTATCTGTTTATATTTGCATCACAACTCCACCACTTTTAGTTCTCTGACTGGGTAAATTACCTAATTTCCTGTATAGCAATTTTCTCATCTTTAAAATGGGGATAATAATGCTACTTGTCTCATAAGATCCTTATAAAGAAATAAATGGGGTGCCTGGGTGGCTCAGTTGGTTAAGCGACTGCTTTCGGCTCAGGTCATGATCCTGGAGTCCCAGGATCGAGTCCCGTATCGGGCTCCCTGCTCAGCAGGGAGTCTGCTTTTCCCTCTGACCTTCCTCTCTCTCATGCTCTCTACCATTCTCTCTCTCTCTCTCAATAAGTAAATAAAAATCTTTAAAAAAAAAAAAAGAAATAAATATGTGCTCAGATTTTAGAAAGTACTTGGAATATAAAAATCTCATTTATTATTATTTTTATACTTAGAAACCTCAGGACATAGATAAGTCCTAAAAATTTCATATAGGCATGGATACTTACAGAGAAGAGCACAATATAGAGAGAATGGTAATACTCATAATACACCTTCCATATTTAGATTTTGATGGGACAAATATATCATTAAGTTTAGCCTTAGAGTTTCTCTTTTTCCATAGTACTCTGCCTACTTTTCTTTTTACAATGTCAATCCCTCTGCCTGGAATTGCTTCCTTTCTCATTGCTGCCTGGAAAACTCCTGTGAAGTATATTCTTTTTAAAAAACTGCCCAGTAATTCCTTACCACACAGCTCAAATGACCCCTAGTAGGCAGAATAATGTGGGGAATGAATAAAAATTTTGGAATTAGATTTTGAATATCAGCTCTATCACACATAAAATGTGGACAGGTTACTTAACATGTCAAGCTTTATCCTTATCAAAAAATGAGGAGACTATATAAAAAGAAGGTGATGAAGATTAAATAAGATAGCATTTGTTGAGTGTATAATCAGGGTCTGGAACATATTAGGTTCTCAGTAACAGTGAATTATTTTTTTCTTTTCTCATGTCCTTCTGCTAAGGAGTCTTCCTGAACACTGCCAGGAAGATCACATGTGTCCCTCCTCTAGTCTGTCATTTGAAGTCTTCACCATACTCCATTAATATGTTTTCCTTTACCACTGCATTTGCTCCTCCTTGAGGGCAGAGACTTACATACCTTATATTTATCTGTGCACTTGCCATAGCACCCAGGCCACTGGAGATTGTCTAAATGTTTGCTTAGAGAATGAATAAAAAACACTACTAATTTGGATTTTATTTGGATATATAACTTTCACTTACTAATTAAAACACTCAGAGCAGATCAAAGGGCATTTGAATCAAATGCAATATTGTAGGGGAAAACAAATATAAGGACTTTTCTTTTGTCTTATTCAGATATTTTTTTAAGGTAATGAAAATATCCCCATGACCAGAAATCCTCAGGAATAATTCCTCTTGACTGAAGTAAGTACCTACTTTTGAGGAACAGAAAGCTGATGAGCTGCAGGCTTCCCTGCTGCTAAATTCATCTAACAAGGCACTCCTGATGTGTTCTGATTTTAAGGCCAATGGGAACTCTATAGATTGGTTTGCTGCTCTCTTTTCTGAAAAAGAGAGGACCTTGAGCTGTGCATGTTTATGTTGGTAAATAAATTCTGGTGTGAAATGGGAATCTAAGAATCAAGCCTAAGGCATCATAAACAGTAATAAAGTGAATTTGTAGGCATATTGCCTTTGGTGCTTCTAGGGTAAGGTCTGAATAGCTAAGGTAAGCCTGAAAAATCAGCAGTTATCTACACCTCTGGACTTTGTAGCTAGGACCTAAAATGATCTTTCCTTTGGTCTGAACAAGATAGTTGAGAGACATTGGGTCCTTTGAATGGACTAATCTCTTTGAATATGTTATATGGTTGGGAATTGAAACAATGCTATCAAAAAATGCCAATGGTTACCAGAGGGGTGTGGGTGGGTGGGGGAATTGTTTAAATAGGTGATGGGGATTGAGGAATGCACTTGTTGTGCATGAGCACTGGGTATTGTTGTGATGAGCACTGAGTATTTTATGGAAGTGTTGAATTACTATATTATACTCCTGAAACTAATATTATACTGCATGTTAACTCACTGGAATTTAAATAAAAACTAAAAAAATGCCAAAAGCAGACCAGGGCAAACCTTGCCAAATACACAACCAAAATAGTCTTTTTATTTGTATATAGAAGAAATAGCTGCACAAAATAAATAAATAAATAAATAAGGTTTACTCCTGAGCAAACTGGACAAATGCTAGCAGCTTAAAGAAACCAGCAGGATGACTCAACTCCAATTGCTACATTCTACACCAAGGAAAGAGGTACGCAAATGGAAAGGATGGAGTGACACAAAGGAAGGAAATAAAGCTTAAGACTAGGACAAATATGCAAGACCACATCCAGCTGTAACATGTGAATTAATACCTTTAAATCAGATAGACACATTTCATCCTCGGATACTGAAAGCATGTAAAGATAGGATCACAGAAACATATTATTACTCTATTAGGAGTCATGAAAAGTCAGGTAAATGACCCAGTTAAGTGTTAGGAAGAGGATAAGGTGAATTGTAGAAACCACAGCTTATAAACTTTGATGATGGTATTTGGCAGAATTCTGTTCTTTACAATGAATCAGTGGTTACTCATCTCCTAAGAAAAAGAAAGTGGCATTAATTAGAAAACATTATGGGTGCATTAAAGGTAGTTTATTTGTGGATCAAAATAATTCTATTGTCATGGAGTAACTTTTCTCAAGCAAGGCACATGGAAAATTTTCTCCAGTATGTGCTAATAGATGAATTATCATGTTGAAGATAAGGACAATGAATTTTTAGCCAGCATCACAATACGTTATGACTTTGAGGCATGCGCCTAAAGTTACTAAGTCTGAAAAATGAAGATGGCAATAGAAGCAACTCCTAGAGTTGTTCAGAAAATTAAATGTGGCTGGCCAATAGAAAGAGCACAATACATATTAGCTTAGGGGAGTCATGTGATGGAGACACAGAAAGCCTACTATGATGGCACGAAGGAGGCAATTGATCCTGGGTGGAGTGTAAGTCAGAGTTTGCCGGAGAAAGAGAAGTATGGGGGCAGCACTGGGAGCACATGTACACAGGCACAAGGGTAAGAGAGCTGATGCATTTCCTCAACTTTAAATAACAGTTGCAGATCTCACTTGGAGAAAAGAAACAGCTGAGGAGGCAAAGGGATGGTGAAGGATGAGGTTGGGCAGGAAGGAAGGTTAGCTCACAATGGGCCTTGCATGTCATATTCAGGAGTTTAGAAGTTACGCTAACCATATGCTATGGGAGAGAGTATGGGGGGCAACTTGAAATAGTAGAGGTAATTAAAATGTAAACTTGTTCAAAACACCTACCCCAATGTTCAAAGATACCTGGAGACATTCTAGTAAATATAACATTAAATGCTAAGTGGCTAGTAGATTAAAATGTAATGGCTATGCTGATTCTTCACTGAAAGCAGCATATTCTCAAAGAACTTCATCAACAGGCTCAGTAGATCCAGAGGTAATTATTTCACAGTAACGTAAAAAGAATCCTACTTTTGGTATTATCTTCAGTTTTATTTATGTTTATGAATTTTACTTTCTCCAAATGTAAATGATAGCATTCGGTAACATCCCTGCAAGCAGGTGTGCACATGACATAGTTCTGAACTTTACGCAGCACACATTTATATGCTAGACTGAAAAGAGAATTAGACATTAGTGACTTTTAGGAAAGATCACTAATGCAAGACAAAAACCAATCTTCTTGAGGGACTTTTTACTTCAAAGGGAGACTTTGAATCCTAGCACCTTCTCTGAATCCCTTTAAGATGGCATCAAAATTTAAAGTAGTTGGTTTCCATCTTGCAAGTGCCTCAGAGTTCTTTAAACTTTGAGAATGAAAGCAAATAAAGGAAGTGATATTAATCTCATTTTGGGATTTTTGTGCATTATGATATCTTTTTAAAAAATATCTGAAAGAATACATTATTAGAAGAAATTGTTCATGACCTTGACAATTGCATGAGTGGAGTATGGCTGAAATAGTAAAGCAAGAAAATGGGGGCCAGCTAAATGATTCCTATGCCTATAGTCAGTATTTGTTCTTTCTCCTTTGACTTGTATAGGCTGTCTTCCTGAGACTGGAAAGTAATGTACTGAAAGGACTGTATTTGAATGTATTTAATTCTAAAGTTTTATACCCTGAATCATCTTTTCAGTAATGAAATTCATGTACAAAGGATATAGTGGAGTTTTGATCTCTTTCTTTAACTGTGACAAAAGACTGTAACTCCTTTCCTTGTGTTTATCATAGCAGTGCTTTTTGTTTTCTTTACTACTCTTTATATTTTGTGCTTTAGCCCTTAATTTTAGAGTTTTAAAATCTTTTATAAATTAAATATTAAGTGCTGGAGCTAAGAGACTTGGGTTTGGTTCTTTGCTCATTCAAGTTTTGACTTTCAATAAAATAATACCCTTTCTAAGCTTTGTCTTCCCACACTATGAAGTAGGCCCTGTACAGGATCATAGCCTTGGAGACTGAGAACTTTGGTTCACATCTCTATAGGATAAATGTGTCATCTGTAAGGGTTTAAGGATCATTTTGAAGGGTAAATGGCCTAATGTAATACATTTAATAACACACAGTAAGTGCTCAGTGAAAGGGTACAACAGTGATAGTTAGCAGCTGTTCTTCTTACTTTCCAGGTTAATTGTGCAGATTTAAGAGTTATATAAAATATGTGATGCTGATATGGTATGTACCAGGAAAGTACTCAGATATAGAAGGTACTAGATAAATATTGGATGAGTGAATGAATAAAAATGGAATATACTAAAAATTGGCATTTTTAGTATATTTGCCTTCTTTCTCTGAATATGTTTCAGGATAATAATTGGCAAAACATCAAAAATCTTAGTTCAGCATCTGATGTTGTATGACTTGAGGCAAAAAAATGACACTTTTTAAGACCCAGCTTCCTTCTCTATAAAATGCTTATAATAGTACACTTCATGACATTATTGCTTCAGGTACTGTAACATTAAATTATTATTCACTAGCCTTTTTGGGAAAGATGCTATCAGCAGTTAGATGTGTTCGAACTGTTATTTTTAAATAGTAAACATACTATTAGAGATATCTTTAATGTTTTTAAGTTTTACAAAGGTTGAGAATTGGAGTAATAAGCATTTTCACTTGTAATTAAAGCATTTTGAGGAGAACACAGCTAGTTGTTGCCCATTCTGAAGTATTAGGAAATGTATGTAAATGACTTGCATTCTGAGAATTCTAGAGTAAACTAATTGTACACACATCTCAACTTCATGCAGCAACTAAAGGTGGTTCTGAATATAATATTTATTATAACTGAGGATTTTTTTCCACAATTCATAGGACTAAGTTATGCGGATAAGCTATGTGATATTCTCAAACATACATTCACAATACAACCATAGAACTGGAGGAGGGATGGACTAATGGATGACTTGTCTGAAGGTTGGTAAGTCCTGAATTGCATTACAGCATCTCATCCTTGGCCCACTTGCCTTTCACCTAATAGCTTCCACCTGTGGTCTGGCTCATTGCTGCTCTCCAGTGGTTTATGCTCTTTCTCCCCCGGATGATCATAGATTAGGCTATTTCTGAGGTTTGAATCTCTATCAATAGACTCAAGTTACAACTGCTACATGGAGTACCCCCCAGGTGATCCAATACTGAACATGACAGCATTTATTGTAGTTCATCAAGGATTTGGTTTGTCTCTGACTGTGCACACATTCAAAATAAAAGACAACAAATGCTTTATATCCCTCCATGTTGCCCTTTGTTCTCCCTGAAATTGGTGGAAATCAATGAATGAACCACCTAGTGAATATTTACTGAGTACCTATTTTGTGCCAGGCCTGTGCTAGGTATTTTTCATGGATTTTTAAAAGAAATATTCTGTTATTTCTTTTAAGTTTGGATTATCCTTTTAAGGGCTCAGGTTGTTTGGCTATTTGAGCAGTTTTCACCAGCTGGAGTTGTGCATTTGAGTATTGGTAGACAGCCTTATTGTTTCACACTCTGGATGTGTATACTAAATAGGTCAGCAATCCAGCTGTTTGTTGTCTTTGCTGGGGTTCCCTGGAAAAGAGACACTGTGGAGGAAGTGCTCACTTTTTAACCCTTTAAGGTGGTGGGAAGAGGGGTGGTATGAAATCTCAGAGCACCATGAAGGAGAAAAGGGGAGTGGGGCAAGAAAGGAAGAAAGCAAATATATTGTTCTATATTGTCAAGATAAGACAGCTTTCATAGATTCCGTATCTGGTTGCTTGGTCCTGGGACCCTCTCAGGGCAGGCTATAGGGAATCACTGTACTTTTGGGAAGAGTCAGTGGATGGTATGTGAATGGAGAGGAATTTCTTTGCCAGATTTTTCTATTCTCCTTGCATTTGCTGGTCCAAATTCAATCAAGTAACCCAGCTGTGGTTAACAGTCTGAGCTATTGTAGCTCAAATCCCACTGTGGAAACACTGTGAGGAGCTGTGAATATTGAACACTTCCTCCCTTTGGGTGATGTTATTCAGCCCCTCCTAGTAATCACTGGGGAAGCCTGGCCCCATACCTTGAGGGTACTGTACTTCACCTGAGAATGGGTGCCAGACGACTAGAGGGTTTGCATCTTCCATTGGCTATAGAGGGCACCATGGAAAGCCATGCCTGAGCCTGGTCCTTACCCTAAAGAAGCTGTGACAGACAGCTGGCTGGGGCTTTCAATCAAAAAAGGTAACAAGTGCCAAGAGGCAGGTGGGGCCAAGAAAATCTGGAGAAGTATGTAAATTGGGTTGGATGTAATTGGGCTTTTAGAGGACCTCGTATTGAAGTAGGATTCAAATCCAAAATTGACACTTATTGAGGATGTACTGTATACTATACACTATGCAGAGTTTTCTTTCCCCACATACACTGCTTAGTAAGCATGTTAAGGGGTGCCTGGGTGGCTCATTTAAGCATCTGACTCTTGATTTCAGCTCAGGTCATGATCTCAGGTTGTGAGACTAAGCCTCATGTTGGGCTCTGTGCTGGGCGTGGAGCCTGCTTAAGATTCTCTTTTCCTCTCCCTCTGCCCCAACTCCCTCCTCTCTTTCTCTCCCTCCCTCTCTCCCTAATAATAATAATAATAATAATAAGCATGTTGAGTTTTATATATTATGATTTAAGCAAATGTATGCCTATAAAGATTTAAGACCAAATTGAAACTGAAAATGCTTCTCTATCTCACATTTTCACAACTCCATTTAACTTAGTGAAGTCTATCAAATCCATCTAGAGCCAATTATCTCTCTCCTATTAATTGGGAATTAGATGTTGTGTGAGGCCTGGCCTCTTCCTAGTGACCCCATCCAGCTCCGGCAACCTACAGCTATGCTATTTATACACACTTACATATTCTGACTTACTCAAACCTGTAACAACCCCATCTCAACTCCTAAAAGTTACCTGCATCTGATCTTTTCCCCCACTTCCCTCCTTTGCCTAACCTCCCATCTTAGTGGACCAGAAGTCCCCTAAGTCCAAGTCTGATTTCTCTACCCGTGTTCTGACTCCCACCCTCCTTGCCCCCCCTCTCCTGTTAACCATAGATCTGCAGCCATCCCATCTCCTCCTATAGCTTCAGCTCTTCCTTTCAGCTGGATATTTCCTCTCAGGATAGGCTGTGGCAGGTACATCCTTAATTGTGGGTCTCAGCTCCTCCGTTTCTCACAATCACTCTCTTACTTCTTCTTGCCATCATAGCAGAGCCCACATTTTATCAGGTCCTCACCTCTTGCTCTCTTGTGTTCAGAGAAGGTATCATTCTGATTTGTAACCTCAAGGAGTAAGTCTTGTTATTTATTGTAGTCCCATCCACCTTGCTAGTGATTGGTCTAGAGCTGAAAGTAGTGCTACTATTTTGGACAATGAGAATGAGAGAAAGTTTTCTCCCCTCAAAAGGAGATGAAAAATATGTCCCTTCTTTTAAAATTTTGTTTATGGTTATTGTTTCCAGGTTTTATGCTTAAAGCTGCTGCTACCATCTTATAATATGAGGAGACAAGCCTGAGTACAAAATCCAAAATGACGAAGATGAAAAAACAAAGCTGAAAAGACCTGAATTAAATAATTTTCAATCTGCTCTGCCCCCTTCCAACTGATAGATGAGATTACTAAATATCTTTATTTTTTCATAGTCAGCTTTTTTTCATCTTTTTTTTACCCTTATACCAAATGAGATTTGTCATCTGCCCCACATGTCTTCTGAAACTGTTCTCAGTAAGGTCACAATAACCATTCAATTGACAAAACCACTGACAGTTTTTAATCCTTATCTGGCTTGACCTCTCCATTTCATCATTGACCTCCCCCTACATGGCAATGCTACCCTTGTTTGGATTCAGTTAAGCAGCTCCCTCCCACTTTAATTCCTATTTTTTCAGTCATTCCTCAGGCTCTTTTAAAAATTGTTTTTGAAATATTTCAAACAAGTTTCAAGTGTAAAAAATAACAACACATACTGTGTTCTCATCAGTTAGATTTAACAAATGTTAGCATCTAGTTATCTTTATTTGCTTTGGATCTTTTTAGGTTTAGTCTTCTTTTCCTTTACCTGTCCTTAAAAGTCATCTTCACCAGAGTTCTCCTAATGTTTTTTAACACATGCTTTCCTGGATGATTTTATTTACATAGATTTCTTTAGATAGATTTGTCCATCTGAGACTGACTTTCTGAGTTCAGAACTCATGGATCTTAGGCATCTCATTGATCTCATATAGGTACTTTAAAACTTTAAAATCAGTATATACCTCAATCTAGTGTTGTGTGTCCACAGAAGCTAAGTAATACAACAGGAGCTGCATATCAGGACAGTGAACCTGAAGTGACTATGTTCTTCATTCAAAATTCCAGAATCTTCACAGTGGCTCTCATTCTAAGGATATATACCTAAGTTCTTTCTAGCATGGCTATCTTCCTCAGACACATTGTGTTGCTTGATGCACATTATAGTGTTTATTTATTGAGTGTTTACTGCATGCTATGACTCACTGTTCTGGGTGATAGGAATATTGTGGTGATCTCTATGAAGTTGATAGTCTGTAGGGCAAGACTCATTATTAAAAACATCACCCAAGTAAATTTATTTATTTAAAAGATGTTATTTTTCTTAATTTAAATTCAATTAGCCAACATATAGTACAACATTAGCTTCTGATGTAATGTTCAATGATTCATTAGTTGTGTATAACACTTAGTGCTCATTAATCATGTACTCTCCTTACCCCATCCCCCCATCTACCTCCCTTTCCACAGCCCTCAGTTTGTTTCCTGGAGTCAAGAGTCTCTCATGGTTTGTCTCCCTCTCTGATTTCTTCCCATTCAGTTTTCCCTCCCTTCCCCTATGATCCTCTACTCCATTCCTTATATTCCACATATGAGTGAAACCATATAAT
The DNA here is from genome assembly GCF_003265705.2 of Callorhinus ursinus. Taxonomy (NCBI): domain Eukaryota; kingdom Metazoa; phylum Chordata; class Mammalia; order Carnivora; family Otariidae; genus Callorhinus; species Callorhinus ursinus. Next base: position 18,636,556 of record NW_027397068.1, read on the forward strand.
TATCTTTCTCTGATTGACTTATTTCACTTAGCATAATACCCTCCAGTTCCATCCATGTTGATGTAAATGGTAGGTATTTATCCTTTCTGATGGCTGAGTAATATTCCATTGTATATATGAACCACATCTAAAAGATGTTATTTTTAAGTAATGTCTCCACCCAACATGGGGCTCAAACTCACAACCTTGAGATTAAGAGTCACAGGCCCTACTGACTGAGCCAGCCATGTGCCCCTCACCCAAGTAAATTTAAAAAATATACCCATGATAAGGCTGTGAGTAATAGGTCCTATGAATATGTAAAATGGGTGACCTGTTAAAATTTGGGAATGGTCATGGAAGAATAAGTGTGAGTTCAGAACTTGATGAATTGGAGTTAACCAGAAAAAAGATGTATGTGTCTCGAAGCAGAAGGGATTGTCTCAAGGGGAAAATCTATATACAAAGGCTCTGTGACAAGAGAGTATCTAACAGTTCTGTATTATTTCTTTCACTTTGAATTCTCAAACTATATATAAGAAATATAAGTCTTTTGAGTATTCTGAAAAAAAGTATTGTGCTCAAATAAGTTTGAATATACTTACCTGTTAATCTTCTTCTTCCTTTTGGGGATCACAAGGCATTAATACTAAAGATTGAAAAATTATGGAGTAAAGAAACTTGTTTAGCCTTGTTTAATCAAACATGTTCACATCTTCCAGGCCTATCTTACTGTGAAACCTGTTTTTTCTTTCATTAGCACTTAAGCACCTGGAATAAGGCTAGTGTTCTCAAAAAATGAACCTTCTGCGCTATATTTTTCCAGGGATCAGTGATTGCCTGCTTCTTCAATGTGGAACATCACAGGTCAATGCTGTGGCTAAATAAGTTCAGAAAACAGGAAGAACAGTTAGAGCAGCAGCTGTCTGTCCTGCTTGATGCACAAAACTAGGAGTCTCTGATGAGAATCTTATTAAACAGTCATTTCAGCACAAACTACTCCAGATTTCCTCCCCTGAGGAGCACCAGCAAAGTTTATTCTCTCCTGCTTCAGTCAGAAATCTCTAATCTATACCAAAGAGCACCAGTTCTTTTTCTGAAAGGATCAGATAGTATATTTTAGGCTTCTGGACCATGGGACACTGTCATAACTACCCAACTCTGCTACTGTAGTTTGAAAGCAGTCATGGACAAAGGTAAATGAATGGTCATAGCTATGTTCCCATAAAAATGTATTTACAAAAGCAGGTAGCTCACTAGCAGGCCAGAGTTTGCCAACTCCAAGTCCAGACCCTTCCTGAATGAAAGTCGTTCAGGCTGAAATTTATTTACTTTTTTTTATTATATTATGTTAATCACCGTACATTACATCATTAGTTTTTGATGTAGCATTTCATGATTCATTGTTTGCCTATAATACCCAGTGCTCCATTCAGTACATGCCCTCTTTAATACCCATCACCAGGCTAACCCATCCCCCTACCCCCTTCCCTCTAGAACCCTCAGTTTGTTTCTCAGAGTCCATAGTCTGGAAAACAGTGTGGAGGTTCCTCAAAAAATTTATTTACTTTTGAATGCCATTTGGCATCACAATCACATCTTTCTTATGGGTTGCACATCATAATGTGAAGTCACTTTCATCCTAAAGGATGGTGAATACTATGTGAGGCATTTCATAGGGGCTTGGAAGGGCAGTGACTCTTACCTGAGTTTTCTCAGATAGCTCCAAGATTTTCTTTTTTACATGTGACTGTGAGAGAGCATGTTCACTATAAGCCACGGTCACATAGTAACCCATGTTTTATTAAATTTTCTAGCTGTGGGATCTAGAGCCATTGTTGGCCCCTGTCTCAATAAAGGTGACTCAATCCAAAATTCCCACGCTAATAGATAAACACACACATACATACACATATACATGCATAAAATAACCTCCTTCTCTGTACCTCCTCAACACAATTCTTTTGCAGCAATTACAAAGCATATTACCTGTAATACACATGGGGGTAAGAGGGAAAGAAACACTTTTAATTACCTGCTTTTTTCATGGCTAATCATGGGCTGATGTGATTCCAGGACTGTATGATTTTCATTGAACCCAACTGTGACCTAAGTGCTATGGCAGGGCCTTAGCTAGATTCTGACCTGAGAGCAGTGAAGCTGCTGGGGAAGGTCAGCCATGGGGTATCAGCTCATTAAACAGATATGACCCTCTTTCTAACTTTGCTGTATGTCTCAGTCTTCCTTTATTTGGCATCCACTAACCACTGTACCACAGTCTTAGCTGTCATGTCCACCACTTGTGGAGAAGAACTCAGAGGGAGTGATTGCTCTGTCTGTTTCTGACCTCCTTTGTTGGGGCGGGGGGTTTGTCTTGCCCTCGTGCCACCAACAGTTCCACATTCCATCTTTGTTGGAATGAGAGTCCTTTGTTGCAACCCTGTTTCTGGAACCAGTTTCTATGTGTGTTTGTCTTTTAGGTCCTTAGAAAAATAGGGTCCCAGCAATCTCATGTAATCAGGGCTTATTCTTTTTTTTTTCCCTTTGTTACATTTTTTTAAAATTTTTTATTGTTATGTTAATCACCATACATTACATCATTAGTTTTTGATGTAGTGTTCCATGATTCATTATTTGTGCATAACACCCAGTGCTCCATGCAGAACGTGCCCTCTTTAATACCCATCACCAGGCTAACCCAACCCCCCACCCCCCTCCCCTCTAGAACCCTCAGTTTGTTTTTCAGAGTCCATCGTCTCTCATGGTTCGTCTCCCCCTCCAACTTACTCCCCTTCATTCTTCCCCTCCTGCTATCTTCTTCTTTTTCTTTTTTCTTAACATATGTTGCATTATTTGTTTCAGAAATACAGATCTGTGATTCAACAGTCTTGCACAATCCACAGTGCTCACCATAGCACATACTCTCCCCAGTGTCTATCACCCAGCCACCCCACCCCCCACCACTCCAGCAACCCTCAGTTTGTTTCCTGAGATTGACTTATTTCACTCAGCATAACACCCTCCAGTTCCATCCACGTCATTGCAAATGGCAAGATCTCATTCCTTTTGATGGCTGCATAATATTCCATTGTGTATATATACCACTTCTTCTTTATCCATTCATCTGTCGATGGACATCTTGGCTCTTTCCACAGTTTGGCTATTGTGGACATTGCTGCTATAAACTTTGGGGTGCACGTACCCCTTCAGATCCCTACATTTGTATCTTTGTGGCAAATACCCAGTAGTGCAATTGCTGGATCATAGGGTAGCTCTATTTTCAACTGTTTGAGGAACCTCCATACTGTTTTCCAGAGTGGCTGCACCAGCTTGCATTCCCACCAACAGTGTAGAAGGGTTCCCCTTTCTCCACATCCCCGCCAACATCTGTCGTTTCCTGACTTGTTAATTTTAGCCATTCTGACTGGTGTGAGGTGGTATCTCATTGAGGTTTTGATTTGGATTTCAGGGCTTATTCTAAGAATAAGGCAACAGCTCTGTCTTTATGCTCAGAGCCATTCCAACACCTTCCTGTCTGATTCTCTCCCTTGGTCTCTTGATCTCTTTCTCTGTATTGCAACTTCAAACTCGCTATGCAAGGAGGACATGATCATCCAGAATAATCATTATCTGATATGGAGCACTAATTTTCATTAGTACTGGGGTTAGACATGTCTAGTAGAAGCACTATTCTTGAAAGCACAGGACTTTGCTGATCATAAAGACTAGCCTGAAGCTGCTTTCTTAAGAAAAGGGTGCCAGTTGATGGTGTAACCAGCTGATTCTTAAAGACTTTGAGACCTGACTGAAATAAATGAAACCAGAGAAGGAATGTCTCAGGAAGTGAGGAAAAAAGAATAGATTTTAAGGAAAAAATTATAAATGACCCTAGCAGCAGTCACCAGTGACATACTAACAGCTAAATCCAATTTGTTTATTTGAAATCTGCAAAGTTGGACATTCTTGAAGATGTCTCCTTCCCTTAATTTTCTTCTTCCTCTTCTATCTTCTCATCCTCACTTTAAAGTTCCTCTTCTTCTCAGCTCATAAATGCTTGTACCCCAGTATTGTCCCTGGCCCTTGGTTGGTCTCACATTGTCCCTGGAAGTCACATCTAATTATTAGTAATGTGATGATTCTTTACTACATGTCTGTCTCCAGTCAGAATATCTCTTGAATTCTGGTTCCATAAATTTAGCTGTTGGCTGACATTGCTATCTAGATGCAGGGAACTTAAATTCAATATAAGAAACTAACAAAAATTGAATTTTTATATTTTCCAAAAGCCATTGGTTCTCAATAAAAGATGATTTGGCCCCCAGGAGATATTAGGCAATGTCTGGAGACACTGCCACCACTGGAGTGGGCGTAGGGGGTGTCTACTGGCAGAAAGGTCATGGGTGGCACTAAACATCCTACAATGCACAAGATAATCTTGCAGAACAAAGAATTCATAGCCCAAAGTGTCAGTAGTGCCAAGGTTAAGAAACCCTGCTATTTCCTATTTCATATATTTCACATAAAACCTATTTCACAGACTCCCCTTGTGTGGACAAAGAGCCTGATGATCTGCCATGTTATATAAGCTAGAAATCTGCAAGTCATAAGGTAGTAGTTAAGAAAGAGGCCTAGAGGCAGGTGTTGGAATCCCATCACTGCCATTTAACAACTGTGTGACTTTTGGCAAGTTATCTAACTATAGAGTTTTCCTCATCTGTAAAGGAGGATAATAGTAATAATCCCTCCCCCATAGAATTGTAGTGAGGATTAAATGAGTTAATTCAGGCCATGTGTTCAGTGCTTGGCACCTAGTAGGGCACAATAAATTTCATTTATTTGTATTGTTATTTTTTTATTATGTTATATATGCAACTTTTTCTGAACAACCCCTTCTTCCTCACTTTTTATTTTTCCTTCACATTTTATTCACCTTCACCCTATTTCAGATAATATTTTTTCTTAAATAAGGCAATACTTTCATAAATGATCAGTCCTGCCCTGCTTAAATTCATCCTCCATTTACTCACTACACAGCGCTACTTCTAAAGCATAGAACTGATCATGTCACTATCCAATTTAAAATCCTTCAGAAGTTTTTCATTGTTTATAGGAGAAAGTCTGAATTCCTCAACATGGTATAAAAAGCCAGAGAGAATAATTTATCTGCAGACATTATTATTTTTATCACTAATCCACATTCCTCCTATATTCTGCACTCCAAATTTGCTGAACTGCTGTTGTTACCTGGATTCACCATGTTTAAATTTTATTCACAGAAAACCAGAATAAATGACAAGGATGAAATGAGGGTCACTTAATTAAAAACTATTTATTGAGGGTTAAATATAAAGATAACTGTTACCATAATCCCTGTGATAGTAAAGATAAATAAAAATGATCTCTGCCTTCAAAGAATTTTCACAATTTTTTCCTATTTATTCTTATTTAACTACCATTAGTTTTAAGCTTAACTTTCTAATTTCTTTTTCCAGGCTTATTTTGTAGAAGTATTTATTTGTTTCTTAGAGGTTTACTGCTGTAATATTAACATGTGCGATACGTGTTAATCTTTCAAGATTGAAACACTCCAGGCACATGGCTATAGTTCGGCAGGAGAGTTCCCTAGAGGCTGTAGCTAATTATTAACATCCCATAATATGTCCATTGAAAGAGAAAGGATTGGGGACAGATTTTGAACCATATTTGGCCACGTGACATAGGAATTACTGAGGCTGGTCAGAACTGCACATTCAGTTATTTTCCTGGTACATCATTTCATTTACCAGTTACTTTTGGTCACTTCTATATTTTTTCAATGGGGCTAAAGCAAATCGTCTGTCATTTTTCCTCTCACGAATCACTGCTGGACAGGTACACTGTTAATATTTGATCTAGGCACTTGGCCAAGATCCACCAGACTATTGGTGAACTTGAAAGGTAACTAGGGATTTGATGTTGATGCTATTTCATTGCATGAGAGCAAATTATCAATTTTACATTTCTGAGATTAATGACTATTTTCTTAGTGTTAAAAGGCCATCAGTGAAAGTTTGTATTTTAATTCTGCAACACTTAATATATCTAGCAATAAAGCTGTAGATTTAAATAAAATATATTTTGAAAAACATTAGCCTCTAAAATTTAATCTACTTTAAAGTTGCTATAAACTCTTTGAAATGTCTCTCTGATGATATCTTATAAATTGTCAAAAGCAAGAAAAAAACTGATATAGAAAGTGACAGTTCATTCTTTAACCAACTCCATGTAACACAAATACTATATAAAATCAGGGAGTCTTGGTAATTATCCATTGTGCCTCAGAATCTGAATGATTTAGGAACAGATTAACTTAACATGTTTCCTCCTCATACCCTGTATTTTAACCCCATAAACATGATTCACTTGTGTATGAGTTAGTACTTAATATTAACAGAAAAACCAAAATAATGGAATGTCTTGTATGCTATTTTCCTTATGTAGCCTGCAGTATCAGTGCAGTTGACATCATTATTAAATGAGATCTGATATGTAATTAAATGTGTGCCAATAATAGTAGTCTTATTAATATCTTTGGCATCATTAATTTAGTTTTTCTCTCCTTTCATTAATTTAAAACAACCTCTTTTAGTATTTGAGAACACTTAAAGAACTGTCAAACTTTTCTTCTGCCAACCTTCAAAGGTCAAAACTAGCTGTGACACCTAAAATTCAAATGTAATTAGTTCGAGATTTACAGGGATTGTATGCCAATCTTTCAGTAGCTTAGAAGTGACGTGGTATCTAACCTTTGGTGGCCCCAAGAGACATTCAGATAGATGTGAAGATAAATAGAAAAATATAACCCACCACATCCACTCATGGTCTACCTTTTAGATATTTTTTTCCTGATTTGGTTTTTAGAGTTTGTATTTTTGCACTTTCTCTTGATTTTAAGAAAAGCATTTCTCTCATAGCCTCCTAGCACCAAGTTGGTATTCTTATTTAAAGCTTAGCTCACGTGGTATATACTTGGATCATTAAACCAAAGGACTTGTACAGTCATGATTTTTAATGAAGCATGTTTGAATAATTATGCTAATTTACAAAGCACTAGAATCAAATCAAGTGATCAAAGTTTTCATGATTGCTATCATGTGTTCCTAACCCCCCTCTGCCACCCTCACAATTTGCTGCATGTGGAAGCCTTTCTTAGGAATGTGTTTGGAAATAGGTATTAATCAATGCTAGGGATTAGAAAAAAATTTTATGTGGAGTGTAATGCACTTTATATTATGCCTCTTTGGTGGACTATATGTGACTGTGAAGGTAATATTGTTCTGCCACTCTCTCGCCTAAATACCGCCTACAATCAATACTGCATTCTGCCTTGACAGAAAGCTGAATTTTTATCTGTTAAATGTGTGAGCTTGGGGCAGTGATGTGTCTGAAGTGGTTTAAATCTGAAATGTGATGTGCTGCAAAGAGAGTTGATTGACATCTTTGTTTATTGAAAAGTATTACATGAACAACAAAACACAGGCAGAGGCAGAACACTCCATTGCAAAATGCAGCTGTGTTATTTTTCAATCCTATGTGCTCTGCCCCTTTGAAGCTTGTCTGATGTAATAAAGCCAGAGGATATAAAACAAACAAGAATCTTCTTTGATTCAACACTCAAAAATTTAGACAAGGATGACTTTTTTTTTTTTTTTTTTTTTGGCTAGGGGTAAAATCTCTCCCACAAAACTCTCCCTGCTCTGACATTCTATAAGGATATTTACTCCTGAAAAACTATTGCATTTTAAAGTTGTGTTCTTATGTTTATGAACTCAAGTATAAATTCAGAATTATTTAATAAGTAAACAAATTGGAGAGGGTTGAATATTTTTATGTATCCTCTATAAATGAGAAAAAGGACATTAATGACACTAATCTTAAAGCACTAAACATGCAGAATAAGAAATTAAGTTCCCTTTAAATTTTATGTTGGAATAATTATCCCCCTCAATGCAATTTGCCCATGTTTTATTAAAGCTTTATTATGTCAAGGTAAATAGAGGTTAATGCCGCTGTTACTTCTTCCAATGAAGTATTATCTTTAATCTTGCTTTAATAAAATAGTGGTAAATTGCACAGTAGGGGTAATCACCATGGGCTAATTTAGAGAGTTGTAAAATCCTTTACCAAGTATATACTGTAGTTAAAAATAGAAGTAGTCTTAAGAAAACACAAATTGCAGTGCAACTTGGAAGAAGTTAAGGAAATCACTATTCATAATTTTAATTACTTACTTAATTAAATAGATATTTATTTGAGTACCTACTATGTGTAAGACTGTGCCGTCTACTGTGCTACATCTGTGTTGTGCTACTGCTGTGCTGGCTATATGGAGGATATGGAAATATATAAACATGACCACTTTCCCTAAGGAGCTTACAATTGACTACTTAGGCAATCCCTAAAAAGAAATAACTATACTGACTGTAAAACCTGCCATAACAGAAGAATAGGCATCCGTGCCATGGATGTTCAGAGAAGGAAAAGTTTACTTTAGGTAGAGGACTAAGAAGGGTCATCTGAGTTGAGCCCATAAGGACGGGATAAAGTGGGACAAGTGTCAGTGGAGTGGGAAGGATACTTCAGGTAGGGAAAATGGTAAGAGCAAAGAACTAGGGTCAGAGTACCAGATGTCCGATCAATACCGTCTTATCTCGTTCAGTTAGAGCTCAGAGTTGAGACTGAAAACCAGAGACTTTCGCAACAAACCAGGTGAGAAGCAACAGGCTTACACCTGGTTGAGAGACGTTATAGATTAGATCTCCTAAGTAAGAAAAAAAATTATCTCTCTCTCTTTCTATATATACACACATATACATATATACATATACATAAATATGTGCATATAGGAATATATACATATATAGACATTTATATTAATATATTTATATAGATATACTCATATATCTATATCTACCTACTTATCATGCAAAAATGGAAAAAGGAGGTTTTTTTTTAAGTAAAAATCCTAATGTTTGTTTTCCTCCCTCAATAGATCATCTTGTGTTCTTTGAAGACCATTGCTATAGTAGTAGTTGTAAGAACATAAAAGAGCAGCAAGAAAGAATTATAGACTTAAAATGTGAGATTTGTTTAAGAGAGAAGAGTAAAAGGAAATCCCAAGGATTTGAGCCTGGGATACTGGGAGAATAAAGCATTACTAATAGAGATAAGAAATAAGAGAATTAGGAATAAAAAAAAATTTTGTTAGGATGCATTGAGTTGGAGCCTCTGGTATTACATCAGTATGAAGATGGCAAGCAACTGGATATTAACATTTGGAGTTGAAGAAATGGTTGCTGATTTGGTTTTTTAGATACACAATACAACCAAAAAGACCAAATTAGTATTTACTTTTTTAAAAAAGATACTCAGCTGTTCAAGGACATGTGCTAATTCAAGTGAAATAGTTATTCAAAGTTGTTTTCAGCTTACCAAATAAGACTATTCAGATAAGATCTTTTGGAATTATGTAGTATGTGTGGTGGAGAATTGAATGCTGTAAATGGGTCATTGTCATCAAGATGAGTGACACACTAAGTTAGTTTCAAGCCATCATTTAGGAAGGAGCCCAGTTTCATAATGTTCTTAAGATTGTGTAGTCCTGTTCTTAAGATTGTGTCAGAGTGAGCCATCAGCTAAGAGTATGTAGTTTTGCCTTCTTGTGTTTTCATTAGCAATTTTAAATTAACCAGATATAATAAGGGAACAGAGAGTTTACCATCTTCAACAAATCACCCTTTTAAAGGTGGAATATGAAATGGGATGGTACTTGTGCATAAACACTATGAACAAAATGAAAAATGTGCCCAGGCTTCTCTGTCCTCTGGTAGTTTATTGTCCCTCACCACCTATCCCCCTACCTCCTCATAATATCTTCATTCTTGCCAGTTAGAATTTTGCATTTTTCTTCATGGAAAAACATTATAGATCTTCAAGGCTGTGTCTGAACTATTCACCCAATTTGCTTTAAGTTATCCCTCTCCCCCAACTCTAAAATTAGTATTGCCCTAAATTCCAGACTTTCTCTTAATCATGACAGTGGTTATTGATATGATCAGAAATTTCAAAAAACACAAATAGCTGACTTTTTCTTTTAGATAAGCCTGAAGAACCATGACCCCTCTCATAAAAGTTGTTTTGACCTTGCTGCTTTGGTAAAGTGGTATTCCTTACCTCTGAGATGCCATGCCACTGAATAGCAAGACTGATTTTAAGACCTCATGCCATGAAGGTCTGAACCATACTCGCCTCTACTCTGCATTTTTGAAGTCTAAGAGAAAGACCTTTGCTCTTTCAGCATGGAATTATAGTCACTCTCAGAAAGGAAAAGATTTAAGCAGTCCTTAGAGGGACTTAGAAAATTCCTTTAGAATTATTCAGAGATGAACACAAAGGGTAGAGAAAATCAAATGTAAATGATGTTCCCCTTAATTTTCCTGTGGGTTGTATTCTAAAGCAAACAACTGTACATTGGATGACTTTTGTGGATGATGAGCTGTTTCCTCTGTCTTTCACAGGCCTCTGTGACAGTAAGGGGTATATAAAGCTCTGAGTGAAGATCTGAAGCTGTTATTAAAATGGAAATATTCAAAGCAGGCAGGAGTCTGTAAGAGTCTGTTCTGGGGACACATTAATGCATTTGAAAGGATATTAAAGCTTAACATAGAGGGGAAATAGTTCTAATGGCAAAATGTAAAGCTGCTTAACAGAATTACACCTAGAATTCTGTGTATTAGGTCTAAAACACCTCTACTCTTATATTGCTCAGAGTAAAGCTGTATGTTGGTTGTAGTGCTTTACAGTTTTACAGTTTTCTAATTTGAGATTTTAATGTTCTTAAGTGCAAACATTTTGCTCTGGTTTATGCTTTTGTAGAGTTGATTGACAGTACTTCTCATCCTCTGTGTAGGACTTAAAGATGTGTCATGTTTTGAATGTGCCATGTTTGAATCAATATGGAAAGATTATTTCCCTTTTTTAAAAAAAATGATATGACCTTCTCTTACATTGACTACTGAAATGGATCCATCATGCCACAGGGTAGACTATGTATCTGGAAGGAGAAGAGAAAAGTCAAGTATTTCCTGGAAGTAGGAGAAAAGAAGCAAGGAGAAAAGTTAAGTCAACATCAAGAAGGGTTTCGTGTTTATGTTCACATGTAGGAAGCTGACTCTATTCATATAGAAAAAAATGGGATCCATTCAATAAATAGTTCTTAAGCAGCAACTCAAGTAAAAGGGGGCTGAGCCAGTGGTATGGTAATAGTCTTTTTGTAGTCCAGGTGAGTCATATTGTTATGTTGTAGTCATGACTACTTTCTGGATATTGTTGGGGATGGAGGGTAATTTTGATTCTTTTCATCTTTCAAGGTACCACTTAATGCCAAATATTCCAGAGCATGCCACAAACATGAAGTAGTAGGAAAACACTGAAACTGTCTTTCTAGTTGTACTTTAAGGTACCAGATAGTAAAATAAAATAGAAAGTAAGACTTCTGCCTTTAAGGAGTTTATAATTCATCTGAGGAGATGACATATTTGCTGTGCTATAAGAATATTTAAAATATCATATATGAAGAAGTATAAAATATCATACAAATGAAAATCAAAAGTTCAAAAGATACAGTAAAAGAGGGGTCAGAGTTGGAGAGTTTACTGAATAAGGCTTTGAGGGTTTCACAGTTATCATAAAGGGAAAAAATCAAGAAGAAGAATATTATAGGTGGGAGAATGACATCTATTACACAACTGCATAAATATAGAATCTGCCAACGTTGAGTAGTTAATTATAACTACTATATAAACTATATAAATAATATTTGTCATTATTATATGAACCATTTCAAATTAGAACAATATTTCCTTGTAATTACAAAGATGCTAGTGTGATTTGGAAATGTTATACTTAAAGTCACAAAATAAAGATGACTACCATCTCTGATTATTTAAAATATGATCATCATACTATGCTTATCCCAAGGTGAAGCTTTGGTTCCATTTCTAGTGATAAGATTTTTTTTTTTTAAAGTAAACTCTACACCCAACGTGGGGCTTGAACTCATGACCCTGAGATTAAGATTCACATGCTCTACTCCCTGAACCAGCCAGGTGCCCCACTTTGGTTCCATTTTTAAAGGGAATGTCATTCTTATGTTATTTAACAGTTTCTACATGCTAGGTGATTAAGCCAAGAATCTAGAAACCAAGTATTCTTGTCTTGTGATATACTCAAGTTAGATTTAATCTGAGAAATAAATAAGATGCAAATTCAAAACCAAGATACCCTATTGCTTGAGCACATATATTATGATTTAAAGAGATCATTGCATAAAATTATAGTGTTCTTTGGAAAAATGATTACAAGGCACTGATACACAGGCTATGCTTACCTAAAGAAAATCTGGGGGAAATCAGGGTTTGAAGTCAATTCATGTTTTTTTCAATATATTCCAAACAATAGCCCAAAATAAGTGTTAAAATATTTATAATACTGAGATATTATGATTTATATCTATATACATATATAGATATATAGTTATTCAGATTACCAAAATATATTTTTCATATATATTGGCCTTTGTCCCTGGTTCCTGGCTCACAGCTCCCTTGGAATTTCTTAATTGTTGAGAGTGATAAAGATTTTTTTTATGTTAATGAGGTGACTTTTGGAAAACACCTACAGGTGGGGCTGGTTGCCTGTGTGGAGTCAATTGTGTGATTAGAGGTTTAGATGTTTCAGTCCCACTCCACTCCTGACCTCCAGGAGAGGAGAGACGTTAGGGGTTGAATTCAGTCACCAATGGTCAGTGATTTAAGCAATCATGCCTATGTAATAAAGTTGTAATAGAAATCCAAAAGGACTGGGTTTGGAGCACTTCCAGGTTGGTGAACACATGGAGATTTGGAAGAGTGGCCTGCCTGGAGAGGGCATGGAAGCTCCGTACCCTTTCCCCATACGTTGACCTATGCGTCTCTTCCATCTGGCTGTTTTTGAGTTATATTAGTTTATAATAAACTGGTAATCTAGTGAGTAGATGGGTTTCTTGAGTTCTGAGAGCCACTCAAGCAAATTAATGGAACTCAAACAGGATATTGTGGAAACTGATTTATAGTCAGTCAGTCAGAAGTACAGGTAAAAACTTTAACTTGTGACAGGTATCTGAAGTCTAAGGAGGGGGTTGTGGGAATCTCTAATCTGTTTCTGGTAGGTCAGAAGCACAGGTGATAGGCTGGGCTTGCAATTGGTATCTGAAGTATATGTGTGGGGTGGCAGTTTTATAGGACTGAACCCTTAGCCTATGGAATTTCAACCTATCTCGTGGTAGAGAGTGTTGGAATTGAATTGTTTGTGTGGGGAAGCCACTCACTCTCCATACACACATTGGAATTGGGTCTAGGAACCAAATTAAATGTCGTCAGCCAACTTTGTCAGCATATTCATTCACTGTTTAAGTCCCAAAGGAAGGGATTTGTCGCTTACAGTCAAATCAAAAAAGAATTTTTAAAGATGTTTCAATTTGAACACAAGAATGAAAGTAATTGAGAATCATACTGCCGATTTGATTTTGTCTCCTCCTAGCACTTTATCCATTGTTGATTCTAGTTATGTCCTTCCAATTAGATGATGTCTTTGTTGACTTTATTTTATAAAGATAGTTAAATCTTTGTGCTTTACAGTCACATAGAACTAATACAAATCCTACTTTTTCCATTTGAATTTGCACAAATTAATTTATAACTCAGACCTCAGTTGTGTTAACTGCAAAATAGGAAGAGCAGTGACCATATCTCAGGGTTGTTGTAAGCATTAAAGGGGATAATGTATATAAAGTGGTTAATATAAAGCAACAGTTATGATTATTTTACAAAACATACTTTCAAATATCATGATATTCCTGCTTTGTTACAAAAGAAAAAAAATTCCAAAATAAAGCAGAATGGGAGGTGGGAGAAATAGAGGAATAGTGGAACAAACAGAAAACATAATAAAACAAATGTAAATGGAATAAACTGTCCAGTTAAAAAATGAAGATTTTCAGACTGTTAAAAAAATCTAACTGTAGACTGTTTACAAAGACACATCAGAAATTTATAGAGAAATGTAAAATTCAAAGTAGGACAAAATATATACCAGATAAAGTCTAATCAAATGAAAGATGGATAATTATATTAATTTCAAACAAAATAGAAAGACAAGAAACATTACAACAGATAAAGAAGATTGTTTCATGATAATAAAAGTTTCAAACCTCAGGAAAACAATAATTATAATTGTTATGAACTTAATAATATAACCTCAAAGTGTTTAAAGAAAAATTGACAAAACTACAAAGTAAAATCTACAAGTCTACTTTATTATTTAATAATTTAAATAACAGAGTAAATGATAAATCAGGCAGATAAAATCGTAAAATTTTGAAATTTGAATAGCCCAAGTACAAGTTCATCTAATGAACAGACATTAAAGTATTATAACCAACAATTGTGATGTATTCTTTTAAAGCACAACTGGAACATAACTATGTGCTAGGCTGGAGAAACTAACCTTGATAAATCAAAGATTAGTATTTTAAATACCACACTGTTTGACTACAATGTAATTAAGTTAGCAATTAACAAGAAACGGAAACTACAATTCATAATAGACATTAAATAATATTTAGAACTGAATCATTTAGAAAATACTATATATCAAAACTTTTGGGATACAGCTAAAATGAAACTTAGGTAGAAACTTATAGCCCTAAATATTTATATTAGAAAGGAAGAAAGTCTAACCTTCCAAATTGATGTTACAGGAAAAAAGAACAACAGAAAAAGATTGAAGAAAAGAAATAAGAGCAGAAATTCATGTTATAGAATATAAGTATTAGGATCAATAAAACACTTAACCTAACAAAATAGACAAAACCCTAGAAAAAAATTAAAAAGGAACAAAGAAAACTCTTGAAAATAATATTAAGAATAAAAATGGTATATAACTACACATATAGGAGAGATTAAACACAGTAAGATACTGGTGAATAATTTTATATCAATAAGTTATTAAAATGTGTTTCTCAAAATTATTTAATGAGAAATCAGTATAAGAAAGAAAAATTACAAGCTGATTATCCATGAAAATAGATGCAAAATTCCTAAACAAACCAAAACCAGTAATGTATAAAAACTATACATAACAGTCATGTTAGATTTGTTGGATTTGAAATAAAACATTATTTAACATTAGTAAATTAATTAGTATAATTACAATATTAACAGCTTAAAGGAGATAAATTTTAGGATCATATCTTCAAACACAGAAAAGCATTTGGTAAGATTTAGTAAGATAGAAATTCTTAGTAAACTTGGAACAAAAGGAACTTCCAAAAATTAACACAGGATATCTACAAAACCTCAAAGCAAATATGATAAGTGAGAAAATGTTGAAAGCGCTACCTTTAAGATGAAGAAAATACAAGAATCTTTCTATGCAAAACCAGTTAGCCACTTTTCTTTTATGGGGGTGTGGGTTCCCTTAGGTGTGTCAAAATGGAGGAAAAATATTAAGAATCATTGCAAGAGTCAGAGGCCAGCTGTTTAGCATCTAATGGAGACGTGAGGAGCTAGACTCACAAGTAACTTTGCATGATGGGATTTTGATGGTGATGCTGATTATAGCCATGATGATGATTATGGCTTTATATAGCAGAATTCCAAGTTATTAGAGTATATCAATTCATTTTTTCCAATTTTTTAGGTACTTACTATATACTAAGAAGTGAAAAATTACTTTCCCAGTAATCAGAACACTGTAGGTCTACTTAATCAGTAAATTATTTCGCTATAATACTTGTCTCTTTTTATTATGGAATATCTATTTTTTATCTAAAATATTTTCTTCTGTTTACCAAAGTAATACATAGGGCTGCTTTTTGTTTAGACTAGATATAAAAAGTAGAGGGTAAATTTATAAATGTCTTACATAACATGACAGACATTTCAGTAAAAATTGGGGACCAGCTCTTTTCTAATTCTACAGGGGATAAAATGGAATGAGTTGGTTAAGCTGTATCATACCAGATTGATGTAAATTTTAAGGAAAAATTTATTTTTAAAGACCCCAAGATCACAACTTGAGCTGAATCCAAGAGACACTTAACTGATTGAGCCACCCAGGTGCCCCTGCTTTTTTGTAAATCTTAACATGGCTTTGATTTACTTCTACCTGCAAAGAGTAATATCAATATCACTCTGTCAAATGAAAGAGTCCTACAAAAGTTTCACCTGTTTCATTCGCCTCTATTTTCCTAGTTCATACACGTGCATTTTATTTTGCTCCATTGTATTACCTTTGCTCCTTTGTGAAAGATCAGCTCACTATATTTAATGGGGGTGTATGGGTGGTCTCTCTATTCTTTTCCAGTAAATAATTTGTCTATTCTTCCACTAATACCACATTGTCTTCTTTACTGAAACTTTATAGTAAATCTTGAAGTCAGCTGGTGTCAGGACTCCAGCTTTGTTCTTCTCTTTCAATATTGTGTTGTCTATTCTGGGTCTGTGCTTTTTAATTTAACTTTATGATCAGCTTGTCAATATCCACAAAATAACTTGTTGGGATTTTAATTGAGACTGCATTGAATATATAGATGAAGTTGGGAAGAACTGACATTTTGACAATATTGAGTCTTTCTATCAATGAACACAGAATATTTTTCCATTTCTGTGATTTCTTTTATCCGAGTTTATATTTTTCCTCAAATAGATCTTGTACACATTTTCTTTGATTTATACCTAAGTATTTCATTTTGGGGTATGCTAGTGTACATAGCATTGTGTTTTTAATTTCAAATTCCACTTGTTTAGTGTTGGTAAATAAGTCTATTTTGTCTATTAACCTGTATCATGCAATATTTCTATAATCTTTTTTTAGTCCCAGGATTTTTATTGATTCTTATGGATTTTCTACATAGACAATCATATCATTTACAAACATAGACAGTGTAATTTCTTCCTTTCCAGTATATTTACATTTTATCCCTTTTTTTATCTTATTGCATTAGTAAGGACTTCCAGAAGAATGTTGAAAAAGTCTGGTGAGCAGGAACAACTTGCTTTTTTCCTGATCTTAGTGAGAAAGCTTCTCATTTCTCAGCATTAAGTATGATGTCAGCAATAGTTTTTTTGTAGATGTTCTTTATCCAGTTGAGGAATTTCCCCTTTATTTCTAGTTTGCCAATATATGTGAATTTTTAATGGGGAGCATTTGGAATCTTATAAGTTCCATGGATGGGCTTCAGGTATTCTATGAGCCCTCTAGAATGTTATGCATAAATCTATTTTCCCATGAAGAACTATCTAACTAAAAAAATTAATAACCACATTCATGCTCTTTTATTTATTTATGATTTATTTTTACTGCTAACTTCTAACTTAATACCTACTTAAACCTAGAACCCCCTTAGAAATACTCTGCAGACAGTTAGTCTTGGGCTGGATCTAAGCAGACTCTGTGCCTCTGTGCCGATGGGGGGTGTTCGTGGGGGGCTTGATCCCATTTTCTTGTGTCTATTTAGTTCTTTTAGACTTTGTCTTGGCTCTGTTCATGTCAATTCAGATCCTTTTTTGTTAGGGAAGATATACCAGAAACAAATATTATTCCTTCAAAAAAATCCATATTTCTTCCAGTTAGTAATTAGTAATTAATCTAATTTCAGTATCCCTTAACTGGGATGTCAATTTGGACTTAGGTGATGACTAAGTGCTTCTTTTTAATTTTTCTGTCTTTTTGTTTTGTTTTATTTTTTGAGCCTACTTAAAGTCTAAGGTGACTGCCAGGAGCAAACTGCATAGAGTGGCATATTTCAGGGATTAAATTGATATGATTGCTTCTGTTTACAGTCATATTTGGGCACTTATGCTATTTTATTCTAAGAACTTATTTATTTCACAAAATCTATTTTTAATAACTTGCTCATATTTTAACAATATTTACCCTCTGAATTCTTTAATGCAAAATATGACTTAAAAATTCTTACCCAATATCTACATCAAATCAGTTCCCCCAACTATCATTTAGTTCTAATTGTTCAGGTTCACTCTCACTTTTGATAATTCTCTTGTGAGAATCTATTCAAAATTTTAATAAGGTTCTAAATGATCGATATTGGTAATCAATAATTATCATTTCCAAAAATTGTGTAACTCTTCTAATTCTTGTACTGGCTTCCCTACCTATCTTTCTCACAAGGTTATATTTCTCGAAGTGATGGGGAGCTTCCATTTGGGTTCACTGTGCAAGTCATCAGGTCAGGAGGAATGCAGATTCTCATAAGTTTGAGCTACGATGGTTGCATAATTGCAAAGTCCAAGTGGCTTCTATGCCTCTAGTCTTTCCACCTTTAAAAGTCTTCTCTGCAATGCTATAGGAGTAATATACCTAAGGCCTAAATCTATCTTTTTGATATTTTTTACTGACTTTCTCTTATAGTCAGATGCTAGAAGTTGAGATCCTCTATTCCCTACCCCTAAACTTCTCCTGCTTCAACTTTTCCTACTATGTGTGTCCACTTGCCTCTAGGCATGTAGAACTGATTGTATTCCCTCATTGTACACCATGCCATTGCATATGTTGTTCTTTCTGCCCAGAAACCCTCTCCTCTGCTATTCTACCTCTCCAACTTTTTTGCCTAACTGCTACATACTGTCAATGCTCAGATTAGAAAGAATCTCCCCCAAGAAGTCAGTATTATTAAAAGAGCTTTGACTTCATGGGTTCTCAAAGTGTTTTGGGGAAGCCTAGGACTTTCTTGATCACACTTTGGGAAATATTTCTTTCAAATATTATCACCTGATACTCTCCTAACCATTGCAAACTGTTCTACATTTCCATAGCTTTATGAGCATAATCTGCTAAGAAACAATAGAAAACTATTTCCTAAAGTAAACCCTAGGACATTAGTAGGCTTATTATGTAAATATGGCTCCGTGGTCATTTAGGTTGGAGAAAAACTCAAACAAAGCTCAATGCCTTTCTGCATTGCAGGACTTCTCAGGATCTTTATTAAGACAATTTGCATTAGGAATGTTCAAGTATGACATAACACATTCAGTGGTTTGAAATTTGTTTTACTTGGCTGGATTTTTGTAGAACATCTTATGGGAATAATGATACAAAAGATAAAGAATAAGGCAATCTGAAATTTATACAATGTTGCCACTTTATTTTTTAAATATGGACCCTCTCAGTTTATTTGCCCACTTTATTTACTATCACAATCCAGATCATATACACTTTTGTTTATTGATTAGAAGAGTTTACTTGCATTTTGTGCATTAGTTAATCAGATTCCTGTTTTGAAATCTCTCCAGCAATTCATTTCAGGACCTTTTCTAATCCAATTGTTTAAGTCTCCAATGATTTCACTACTCCGTACACCTACAAACCGTTGAAATGCTAGAACCTTGTGATTAAAGGCTGCAGTTGTTCTTTTCATTCATCATCCTTGGTTTGCTTTTAGTAATACAGTCACTTGGAGATGGAGAAGCATTGAGCAGAAATGGGTAGTATGCAACATTACAAGGGAGGCTTTTTTCTTCCCCCTCCATTACTCTCTATCTTGTGATTATTTATTCAGATAGACAGGTTCTGGATATTAAATGAGAAGTAGAAGAAATATCACTCTCTGTCTTCTCAGTAGTCTTCATCTTCAGTATTTAGAAAAAAATTATTTTAATCAAGAGGGAAATGATCAAATGAAGTTGAATAGAGCCCAAAACAGAATTTTGGCAAACACCACCAGATATATGTACCCTAAAGTTTTTCAGGATTTTAAATACCTTCTGATTAAAATCCACTTAAGAACTGCTGGGTTTTAAAAAGCTAAATATGTTCTTTGCTAGTGTACATTATCATTTGCTGAAAGGAGGGTAGAATGTACAAAATGCCCAAATATGATTAATGATTTAAAATGTAACAGGAGAATGTCTCAAACTACAGTGCTGCGGAATATGTTCTGGAAACAGTTGGTTAGACTAAAGTGAGTGTTCTACCTGTTGGTAAAGCATGGGGAAGTTATGTGGGGTTTTTTGATGTTTATTTTTAATATGCTATACTATTATAAATAGATTCTTAATTATTTTATTATGGGTAGAAAGATGTCAGGAAAACTATTGCTTTGAGTAACTAATATTTGAGCATATTACAGAAATGGGAAGGGAGAAAATATTCTAGGTTTTCAAGTCAAGTAACTATAACAACTCTTAAAATACTCTATCTATACTTGACACTAAAATCAGATTGATGAATAAGCGCTTACTGTTGAAACCCAACTAAAGTGTGGCCAGCATTTTTCATTGAATTGATATGCACATGCCGATTTCAAGTTGGTGAAGGGTATTGGTCCTCTTTCACAGTACCCATAAACAGGGCCTGAATCCAGCTGACTAGAGCCTGCGAACATGCTAGGGTGCTTCATATTCAATACACAGCCCTATAAAGAGAAGAAAAATGAGCCTTGTCCAAAACTCTTACCTCAGCACCCACTGGCAAAAATAAAATGTAAGCTGGGGACCAGGTCTCTTTGAAGCTGATTTTTTAAAAACTCTCTAACAGGCCTCTGGTGGTTACAGATATTGATCGTCAGAAAGTAATCTGTTCAGGTTTGGGGGCATGCCAGTACAAATTGTGGAATGCATTCCTTCCTCTCCAAGGACATGTTGAGCTTTTTATATTGTCTATACTGGTTCACTTGTCAGCTGTCTACTCTATTTGACATGAATTATTTTCTACCTTTTGTGGATGTATAATTAAATATATTTTTAAATAGGAAATTTTATTAATATAGAATCTTTAGCTTGAGTCAAAACATTTTTTTCATCTTTTTTAACCCTCATTTTTCTTCCATAATCATTATTTGATTCCCTCTGGCTGCCTGCTACTTATTTGTAGTAGTACCATTCATCCATTGAGACCTTTCCATCTGTCACACAGCTCTGCTTTCTTTCCCCAGAAGCTTTAT
This sequence comes from Callorhinus ursinus, assembly GCF_003265705.2. Taxonomy (NCBI): domain Eukaryota; kingdom Metazoa; phylum Chordata; class Mammalia; order Carnivora; family Otariidae; genus Callorhinus; species Callorhinus ursinus. Next base: position 18,657,575 of record NW_027397068.1, read on the forward strand.
TCTCCTACTGTGCCATATTTACCTTTTTTTTTTTTTGTCTACTAGTTGAATTGAACATTCTTTTGTGCAGGTGTTTTCATCTTTTATTTTTTGGTAATTTAAAAAATTTATACAAGGCAAATGATGCTGAACTAGATAAAAGTGACTCTCAGAAGGGACATGTTTGCTAACCTTTAAAGACCTATATAATTTTTTAAAAATTTTATGTCTTTGTTCTGATAGGTAGAGATAGAATGGGAGTATATCTAACACAGTTCTGAATGTTAAGTGAAGTGGTAAGAATTATTTCAATCGGTATTTGTATCTGAGTGAATAGCGACCCTGATATTTTACTCTCCATGTGTCTATATGTTTACTAAGTGCAACTGCTGATTAAAGCCTTATTTGCTATGAATTTCAATGCTTAGAAATACTTAAACATAAAGACTAACTTTTCTGAATACCACTTCACCTCAGAGATTGCCATCAAGTTCTATTAAAAGGTAGATATCTTCAGATGAGGCAGCAGATTCTAGAGATAGGAAGATAAATGAAAGCATTGATAAGAATTTAAGTTATGAAAAGTCTTCGTTTTGCTTACATTAGTGGAGACATTTAATTAATTTTATATGGTTATAGCTTGTTATGCCCATTCAACTCAAAAATAATTTAGTCCACTGTCTAAGGTTTGCAGATGACCAAGTCCACATGTCCTCAACTACCACTGTTTTACATCATGTTGAACTCACTTCTTAAGGGAATATATGCTGAGCAAAAGGGATAGCTTCTGCTGTCAAGGGGTTCACAGTCTGAGGAAGAAAGAATACTGACTTTTCACTGAAAGCATCCATCATTGCACAGGACATTGAGAATATGTTTGCTGACGGATGATAGGTTATGTTTTAATCACACCTGGTTAGGGTCAGGAAAGAAAAAAATTCATAAAGTGTTTTAAAATGGTGTTTTATTTTATTTTTTATTTTTTTTATTTTTTTAAATTTTTTTCTTTTTTTTTTTTAAAGATTTTATTTATTTATTTGAGAGAGAGAGAATGAGAGATAGAGAGCACGAGAGGGAAGAGGGTCAGAGGGAGAAGCAGACTCCCCGCCGAGCAGGGAGCCTGATGTGGGACTCGATCCCAGGACTCCAGGATCATGACCTGGGCCGAAAGCAGTTGCTTAACCAACTGAGCCACCCAGGCTCCCTTATTTTATTTTTTAAAGACTTATTTATTTGAGAGAGAGAGAGAGAGAAAAGCAGGGCCCTGCTGAGCAGGGAGCCAGATGTGGGTCTCAATTCCAGGATCCCAGAGCTCAATCCCAGACCCCAGGATCATAACCTGAGCTGAAGGCAGACACTTAACAGACTGAGCCACCCAAGTACCCCTTAAAATGGTGTTTTAAAGATTAGGGATATATTAGGGGATAGAATTGAGGATGATACTAGCAATCAAGAAAGTAGTGTGTAGAGAAGTATGCCAGAGGGAGTAAGTAGTTCAGAAGAGAAGTATGCAGAAATTTTTTTGAGGGAAATAAGAGGTGTAACTGAAAGCCTTAATAATTATTGACAGCTGATTCTGTCAGTCCCTGAACAACCAAAGATGATGAGTCAGAGTCCTTGCCTCTAAGAAACTCATAATCTAGTAATGCAAATAAGACAAATATGTAAATCATTATCTTTTTTTATTATGTTATGTTAGTCACTATACATTACATCATTAGTTTTGCTGTAGTGTTCCATGATTCATTGTTTGTGTGTAACACCCAGTGCTCCATTCAATACGTGCCCTCTTTGATACCCATCACCAGGCTAACCCATCCCCCTACCTCCCTCCCCTCTAGAACCCTCAGTTTGTTTCTCAGAGTCCCTAGTCTCTCATGGTTCATCTCCCCCTCCGATTTCCCCCCTTCATTTTTCCCTTCCTACCTTATAGCCCAAAAAGCTATAAGAGATGCTGAATTGTTTTCTTGAACTGATAAAATATCTGGTTATCAGAGCAACTTTTCATGAACAATATAAAAGCTGGATGAAACACAGAAAGTAGCCAATTGAAAGAAACTAAAGTAGGCAGGTTTGGAAGGGCTAAGGCCTGAAGAAAAAGAAAAGCATAGTAATCTGAAATTGACATTACATGATGTTGTTCCCCTTGAGAGATTTGCAGATTCCTAAACTTCATGGGATAGGAACCCAAGAAGTCAAGAGGTTTTTGGTAGAATCACAGTGCTAGGGAGATAAATATGGAAAGTTAAGTCCTGCCAAGGAGAAGAGACCCTGAAAAAAAAGCCTAGGCTTGAAGCTGAGAACTCAAAAGTGCTATGTCCTAGGACTAAGGGTAAGTCAGAAATAGACCTTACAAATTTTGAAACCCAGTCTTAAGTCATCTTGATTTCTAATAAAAACAAGATGATCAGTCCTACTCACATTGCCTGCCTGGAAAAAAATATTATAACATCACCTGGAGTCTTTAAATCTTTATATTCTCTGTCTGGAATTCAATTGGAAAAAATACCATACATTAGGAGATAGGAAAAAAAAATGAATAAAGTCCCAGAAAAAAAACAAACAAACAAAAGAGGACAACAGATCATGAAATATTGAAATTTAAGGTATGTGATTTGAAAATATCTATGATTAACACTTTTAAGAAGATAAAAATTCTCTGGACTACTTCACACAAAATGGAATCAATAAATAAGAATCACATGGATATTCTAGAACTATAAAATAAAATCACTGAAGTTAATAACTCAATAGATGGTTTAAATAGTTTATAGACAGGTACCAGGCAGGTGGCCAGGCAGTTGGTTAAGCATTGGACTTTTGATTTTGGCTCAGATCATGATCTCAGGGTCATGAGATTAAGCTGTGTCTGGCTCTGCATTCATCGGGAGTCTACTTCTCTCTCTCTCTCTCTCTCTCTCTCTCTCTCTCTCTCCCTCTCTCTGCCCCTCTTCCTACTCGTGCACATGTTCTCTCTCTTTCTCCAAAATAAATAAGTAAATATTAAAAAAATAAGTTATAGACATAACTGAGAAGTCTAATGAACTGGAAGTTAAATCAGTTATATATATATATAATATATATCATCATTATGTATATATAATGATTATACACACACACATACACACACACATATATCACATCATTTATAGGATTTCAGTTTCAGCCATGATAGAGTGATAGAATCTGAATTTACCATCCTGCTTTAAACACCTAGAAAACAGGAAAAAAATAGATGAAACAACTATTTTAAGATACTGGAAAATAGGTATAGAACTGTTGGCCATTGGAAGGATGAAAACAAATGAGCTATGCCAAGCAATCACTCTAGCTTTGTACATGAAGGTAATTCTGGTCCATAATAAAGGGAGGAAAAACAAAACAGAATTTACTGTATGTCTCTGAATGAAGGGACAGAGATTAGAAAATAGGGAAATCAAGGTTTCTAGAATTTGCAGGGCAGAGTATCAAACAGTTCAGAGCTAAGTAATAACTTCAGAAATTGGTATGGTCCAATAGAAATCTGTGTACACATAGGATAGAAGTACATAAGTCTGGCTAAAAACAAATCCCAAGGAAAGGAAATTTAATGGAGAACTTTAAGCCAAAAAATTTCCAGAGTTCATACAATTCAATGAACTGTTTAAGTTCCCACCAGCTGGCACAGAGTGACATTATTGAAATCATGGTAGATCTAGATCCACTCTAAAAAATAATAAATAAGGCTTCAAAATGATCAAATTGGGTCACAAGTGAGTGAACTGTTTTGTAGAACAAAGTCCAAAATACTAAAAGGGAATAAAACAAAATCCAGCATTTGACAATATGAAGGTTATGATATATGACATCTAATAAAATTTTGCTAGACACAGAAGAATAAGAGATATGGACAACATGAAAAGAACCAAACAGAATGACTAGAAACAAAAATAAATACAAAATTAAAACAATATTTTCAAGGGATGGGACTAACAGGAGATTAGACACTGCAGAAAAAAAGTTCAGTGATTTGATGACACAGCAATGGAATGTAGCCAAAATAAAGTGCAAAGAGAAGACAAAACAAAATGAATCGGGACTCGGTACTTATAAGACATTATTGAGTAGTCTAACATAAATGCAACTGGATTCCTATACAGAATGGACTGAAAAATATTTGAAAAAGTAATAACTGAAAATATTTCAAATTTGATTTAAAAAGGTATAAACCCTCATATTCAAACCCAAGCAGAATAAACTTAATAAAAAACACATCATGAACATCATAATGAAATTGCTGAGAACAAGTGATAAAGCAACCAGAGAAAAAACACAGAGAAGCAAAGATAAGAATTATTGTAAACTTTCATCAGAAATTATAGAAACCAAAAGACAATAGAATGATACTTGTTAAATGTAAAGAAAAAAAAAACCTATCAACTTGTAATACCTATAAGTTTTATGCCTAGTGAAAGCATCTTTCAAAAGTGAAAGAAAACTATTTTTTTTTTTTGACAAATGTAACTACAGAGAATTTATCACCAGCAAACCTGCAGTATGAGACATTTAAAAAGAAGTTCAGGGAGAACTAAAATGATAAACAGATGGAAACTTTAAATCTTCACAAAACAATGACAAGCACTGGGAATAATAAATAAATAATGAAAAAGTTTTCTCATTTAAAATTTTTAAAAAGATAATTGAATTTTCAAAAGAAAAATATGACAATATATTGGGTTCATAACATATGTAATAATGTATGACAATAATGAATGAAAGAAAGTAGAAATGGAAGTATACTCTAGTCAGATTCTTATATTATTCAAGAAGTTGTTTAATATTACTGAAGGGAATACTCTAAGGATGCATATTTTCAACCTTAAAGCAACCACTTAAATAACATATAGCTAAAAACTGACCAATAGTGTAGATAAAATGAAATCATAAAAAAGTCAAAGGAATGAAGACAATAAAAACATGTGGAACAAATAAAAAGTAAAAAGGAAGATGTTAGCTTAAGCCCAACCATATTGATTATCATATCAAATGTATATGGCTAAACAATTAAAAGGCAGGAATATTCAGACTAGATGAAAAACCAAATCCCATTAATAAACTATAGACAAGAAAATTATAAGCTAGCAGGAGTGCTATGTTAAATCAAAAAAGTAAATAAAGTAAATTATCAGAGATAAAGAGGAATATTATATAACTATAAAGTGTTGAGGCATTAAGGCATAACAACACTAAGTGGGTATGCACTCAATAAGGACTTAAAAGTACATGAAGCAAAAGTTGACATAATTAAAAGGAGAAATATATGTCCATGATTAATTGATAGAATAGTAATGAGTAGAACAATTGGAAAATTTATGAGTATATAGAAAACTTGAAAAAAGATATCAATTAATTTGATCTAACTGATATTTAGAGAACAATCCACCCACAACAGTAGAATACATATTCTATACAACATGCTAGCCCATAGAACAGCCTTATTGACATCAGAGTATGGTCTCTGCTTATATTATATTTAAATGAAAACAAATAACAGAAAGATAGATGAGAATTTTCCAAATATTTAGAAATTAAACATACACTTAGAAATAGATTATAGGTGAAAAAAGTAATCACAAGGAAAATTAGAAAATATTTTGAACTGAATATAAATGAAAATGCAACATATCAGAATTTGTAAGCCGCAGCTCAAGCAGCACTCAGAAGGAAATTTATAGTTTTAAATGCTTAAGTGAAGAAAAAAAGAATGTCTTAATTAAGCTTCCACTTTAAGAAACAAACAAACAAACAAACAAAAAGTTAAACCCAAACCAAATAATGGACAAAACTATAAAGATAAAAAATCATTAAGATATAAAACAGACAAAAGTTTTTAGTGGCAAAGAAACCAAAAATTGCTTCTTTGGAAAATATCCATGCTCATGGATCTGCAGAAAATTTAGAAAAGAGTACTGGTACATAGAAAAAACATACTAGAAAAAATGAAAGGCACAGCATGTGGGTTGGAGACATAGAAAGAGAGGATAGAATGAGAAAATCAGCATTTGAAAAAATTGGGCCAAGAATTTTCCGATATATTGTTGAAAGATACAAAGCTACAAATGCAAAAGGCTTTAAAAAGCAGAAGCAGGATAAGTAAAAGTCAGTACTAGCGGCATCACAATAATGCTGCTGGATACCATGATAAAGACAAAATGAAGATATTTTTCAGATAAACAATAACTAGGGGAATTTCTCACCAGGAGATGAACATTAAAAGCGATACTAAAAGGATTTTGGGGGCATAAAGTAAATGTTCTCAGAGGGAAGCACAAAACTGCATGAAGGATTAAAGTGCAATGAAAATAATAAAAATGTGGTTATTTAAAATTATTGATTGTATACAATAATAGACATATTTAAAAATATATTAAAATGATAGCACAGATGGAAGAGAGTACTAAGTAAAAATAACCTGTTCTAAGGAGTTTTTCATTTCTGGAAGGCAGAAAACTACTACTTTATTGTCAAAATGCATGTTGGTAATGTCTATGTTAACCTATTAGAGAATAGTTTTAAAATGTGTAACTAATAGAGGAGAAAATGGAATAGTAAACTAATAGAAGGGAAAATAGAATAACAAGAAATTAGTAGTCCAAAGTAGAAAAAGAAAGGAGAAAAAAAAGCAAGAACAAATTGGATAAATATAAAGCAAAAAATAAGATGACAGATTTATGTTCAAATATATTAGTGGTTTTAGTAAATATAAATGGAGAATTAAGAGACAAATGTCAGGTTAAAAAATAAAAACACTATAATATATAGTTCTTACAAGGTAGCATAAATAACAGAACACAGAATGCAGAGGTACACATTAAAACTTGTTGTTAACTATTCCAGTAAAAAGATAGTGGAATTTAAAGTTCTTAAAGAGGAAGATTTCATAATGATTAAAGCATCTACTGGGAAAATAAAACATTTCTAAATTTATATATAGATAATAATATAACATCAGAATAGACAAAGCAAAATCTGAAAGGACTATAAAAAGAATATTCCAGAATCATATGCGGAGATTAAATCCACGTCTTTGACTAACTGATAAAATAAGGAGATATGAAATTAATATAACAATGGAAGATATGAAAACCACAATTAACAAATGTTATCTAATAGATCTATTTAGAACACTGAACTTTAAACAGCAAAATACATTTCCATAAAGCAGATGTTAAGACATTAAGAATTGAACTCAGAGTACGTTCTCTGATGAAGGTGAAATTAAGGTTAAGTTTATTAATAAAAGATATAACTAGGAACCACCCAATTGTTTGGAACCTAAGCACTACACCTCTAAACTATCCATGAATTAGAGGAAATATGGAGTAAATAAGAAATTATTGTGACTTGAATAACAAAATATATTGAAACCCATGGGATGCAGGTAAAGCCTGCTTAGAGGGAAATATATAGCCATAAATGTGTATAAAAAAAAAGGCTGAAATCTATGATCTTAGAATCTATCTCAATAGACTAAGAAAATAACAACTAAATTCAAAGAAAGTAACAATGAAGAAATATTGACAATATGAACAGAAATTAATAACTAAGAAACAAAATCATAATTGAAAAATTAGCACAGATGGAGATTTTCCTTTGGAAAGAGTAGTTAAGACATACCTCCCAAGATTGGTCAAAATAAAAAAAGAAAGATGGTACAACATACCAATAACAGGGATTTTAAAAAAAGCGTAACACCAGAGATCCTGAAATAATGTGAACAGTTATCAATTCTAATAACATAAACGATATGCCAGTATATTTGAAAATGTATATAAAATTCAAATTCCTGGAAAACTACAAGTTGTCAAGCTAGATACAAAAAGTAATGTAAACATGGATAGTATTCTATCTATTAAAGAAATTGTACTTTTTAACCTTCCCGTAAAGAAAACTCCAGGTAGGGGTTGCCTGGGTGGCTCAGTCAGTTAAGCGTCTGCCTTTGGCTCAGGTCATAATCCTGGCATCCTGGGATGGAGTCCCGCATCCAGCTCCCTGCTCAGCGGGGAATCTGCTTCTCCCTCTACCCTTTCCCCTGCTCGTGATCTCACTCTCTCTCTCAAATAAATAAATAAAATCTTAAAAACAAACAAAACCCCCAAAAACCTCCAGGTAGATAATTTTAACCTTAAAGGAAAACACAACAATTTTACTCAAACTTTTCCAGGGAATAAAAAAAAAAAAAAAAAGGAATACTTTCCATCTCATAAATATGTATTTTGTGAGACTAGCATAAACTTTATATCAAACCTGACAAAGACTTTACAAGAAAGGAAAATTACAAACCAATCTTTTATGAACATAGAGAAAAAATCATAAACTCAATGTAGGCATATAAAGTCCAACAGCACATGAAAGTTTTAATATGCAACAAAAAGTTAGATTTATTTCAGGAACCCAAGTTTGTTCAATATTCAAAACTCAATCAGTATATTTTAATCCATTAACCAAATAAAAGAGAAAAATCATATGATCATTTCAAAAGATGCAGAAAAGCATTTGATAAAATTCCACACTGATTTGTCATAAAACTCTTAGCAATCTAGGAACAGAAAAGCATTTTCTTAATCTAGCAAAGGCATCTACAAAACTTATAATATTGTGGGTATTGAATCGTGAATTAAGTTTTCACATACTCGACTGCTAAATCCAGCACCTCTACTCCTAAATATATAAACACTTCTACAGTGCACAGTTATGTGTACCAAAGACATATAAAAGACCATTCATAAAAAGACATTATTTGAATAGTTTTAACTGGAAACAACCCAAGTGTGTATCTGTAGTAGAATAGATAAATAAATTGTTATGTATTCAAACAATATAATACTGTACAGTAATAAAATGAGCACACTACTGCTCCATGAAAAATTATGGAAAACTTCACAAATGTAATATTGAACAAAAGAAGCTTAGGCACAAAGAATATGAGTAATTCCATTTATGTGAAGTTCAAAAACTATCTATGGTAATAGAAGTCAGAATAATAGTTCCATTTGCAGAGAATAATGAGAAAGTAGGATAAGGGTAACTTCAGGCCTCCAGGCAATTTTTATTTATTAATCTATGGATATATGGGTATATTCACTTTAAAACAGTTAATCAAGATGCATTCTTATGATTTGTGCACTTTCCTGAAAGTCTGCTTGCTATGGATTGAATTGTGTCACCCCAAATTCATATGTTGAAGCCCTAACCCTCAATGTGATTGTATTTGGGGATGGGGCATTTGAGAAATAATTAGGTTTAATTGAGGTCATAAGTGTAGGGCCCTCAGAGAAAGTGCTCTCTCTCCGCTATTAGAAGACTTAGAGAGAAGGTGGTCATCTGCAAACCAGAAAGGGAGCATTTTTTTAAGAACCCGGTTATACTGGCATCCTTATCTCAGACTTCCAGTCTCCAGAATGATGAGAAAATAAATTTTTGTTTCAGCTGCCACCCAGTCTATGATATTTTGTTATGGCAGCCTGAACTAAGACAGATATTTTACTTCCATAAAAAGTTTACTTATAAAAGAAAGTAGAAAAGTGTATACCGACAAGTTTTAGGAGGGGTAGGAAGGTGTAGATATTGGCAGAGACTAAAGATATCATCATAGAAGTGATACTTTTTTGGCTAGTTTTTGAAGAAAGAGTACAAGAAGTCAGCAGCAGTAAGAGTGGGTTATCCTGGTGATGGGTATTGAGGAGGGCACGTTCTGCATGGAGCACTGGGTGATATGAACAAACAATGAATCATGGAACACTGCACCAAAAACTAATGATGTAATATATGGTGATTAACATAAAAATAAAAAATTTAAAAAAAATTAAAAAAAAAAAGAGTGAGTTTGAGGCATATTAGAAATCAGTAATAGTAAATGGCCAGGGGTGCCATCTTGAAAATTGGGGTTTTATATGAGGATTTGCAATTATTATAGATTATTATGCCTAAGTAAGACTAGTTCATAAAGGAAGGACCACATGCACACTGGAGACAAGGAAATTTTATGGAACTCTATAGCTTTGGGATGTTGATTATGCTTAGTTAACATGTAAATAATTATTGATCTATGTTCTGTGCAGATCTTTGATGTTTGTTTTTAGAAATCACTTTCATCCTTGCTCTATGTTCATTTTAGTGATCCAAAAGTACTGTAAAATGGTGTTGTTTTCTTGCTTTGGTGGACATTTCTTTGAGAAGAATTTTAAAAAATACAGAGGCATGCTGATATCTAAGATCTTAGGACCCTAGCTTTGAATACCTACTAGCAGTTTTCAGGTAGCCACCTATCATGCAGATTTAATAACTGTGACTATTGCCATTGCCCATCATGTCTGTGGAAGCTGACAACAGAAGAAAAATCAGAACTATGAGCACCGGAAAGATATATTTGTCCCAGATCAGCTAAGTTTAGGAGCACCAAGGAGTTCTAACAGGGCCCAAGCAAAACTGCCTGGAGGTAGAGCTGTGTTGGTCAAATGCTGACTTAATATGGCTAAGTTAAAGGTATGCTGACTTCTGAAAGATTTGTGTGGCTATAACAGTGGTGATGGTCATTAATTGCAAGATACCAATAGACACAATTAGGGAATATATGATTTCTTTAACAATTAGACTATGAAAATTTATAGATATGAAAAATGCTTGAAAGCAAAAGACAGATATCAATCTCCTAGTAGATGTTACTTTCTTGACGCTCACGTTCTCTACTGGAAGTGCACAACAGCCAATGCGTCTATCTTATCAGAGTAAGGATCCATCCTGTTCTTTAAGGAGTGAACTCTGAGTTTTTCTAAGCATGGTTAGCTGAGTTTTTCTAAGCATGGTTAGAGAGTCGAAATAAATCTTTCTGATCATGTATAACAACAGTAGTCTCAGCATACTCCTGAGAAAGTTCTGGAGGATGAATTAAATCCGAGGTAGGCATTGAAGGGATCTGACTATCCTAAGTAGGATTTGGCTTTGGACCTGAAGTCTTGTCCCACTACAACTATGTATTGTCCACAATATGTCAATATAGCCAGTGACCAGGTGACTTACTTCTTCCCATTATGTCAGATTTACCTGCCTGTCTAGTCAGGAGAATGACTGTCACAGAGAAGGCACTCAATGGAGATTTGTTAAATAATTGCACAAATTTTGTAGAAGAATCATGGAATATTTGTTTTCCTGGGAAGTAAACTGAAGGCTTGGAGTTCACAGATGATATTTTCAGGTCTTCTTCCAGTGTGAGGCCATTATTCTGGATAGGTAAGGAGAATGTACTATCAAGACAGAAAAACCTATAATTATTATTCTGTGGCACATAGCTTATAATTCAGACAAATTGCCACCTGAGTGGTGATAGAGTTATTCTTAGAACATCAGGAAGGGTGTAGACTCACTTATCTGATTTAAAAGAATTTAAAATAACATTTGAGAAGGATAGATAATTCCAATCAATATTTTATAAACTGGATACTACTCAGCTTAATAACTACAACATATATAGGATAATGGAGTCATGGGAGCAAGCATGAACAAGCCATATGGTGTAGTGAAAATATGAAACTGCCCAGTAATTCTAAGGAAGAAACAACAGAGGAAATAAAGGATCAGGACACAGAAGAATGAATATTTTTACAAATATACTTTTTTTACAAATATTTACAAATATATTTTACATTTTATATATTTTATATATTTATATATATTACAATTTATATATTTCACAAATATATACAAATATATATATATTTGTATATATACAAATATATACAAATATATTTACAATATATTTTTACAAATATATAATCACATATATATATACACAAATCGTGTATATGTATATGAATATATGCATATGTCATAATCAGCCATATTTTATATGGCTTATTTATAAATAAACCTAAAATATTGTATTTTACATGTTTTATTAATAAACCTAAAATGCTAAAGTAATAATATTATTATTAATAAATATTATTGAGAAAGCATGCTTGTAAATGTGTGTGTGAATCCATAGCCCAGCCAAAAGGAAGGTGTACCTTAAACTTTTCTGTTATCAATAATAGGACTGGCCCAGTTGCAGAGTCAAGATGAAGAACAGTGTTGTTTGTTATATAAAAGTAATCTAAAATTCATTTGATGTATTTTTACTCCCATAGTCTTATAAGGGTAAGGAAGCAGTGTGATAAATTCTACTGTTTTGTATAAGAACTTATACATGAAATAGAAATCATGTCAACCTTGAAAGAAAATCACATTTCTATAATAGAATTTTAAATATACACAGGAATGTATAGCCAAATATGATCACCTTATAATTCCAGTCAGTGGTGTTCAAAGAGTTCAGAGAAATATGAGTATAATTCCATGCCCAGGGATGATAAAGATGAATACAGTTAAAAAATAATGGAGGGCTAAAAAAACAAAAAGGAATTGTGATTTATAATTTGAAATAATTATAGTGAGAAAGCAAGAGTCATGGGATGTTACCAGTGTGCAATTCTGTGTATTATCCACACCCAAAAAGCATATAAACACAAGTCAGATAAGGAGTTTATAACCAAAGATAAGTTCAATTGAGTAACACATTTGTGGCAGTAATGCTCAAACTTGTGCCCCAAATCTTAATCTTCACAGAAAAGTGATCAGGGCAAACAGGCCCTGGGGGGCAAAATTTAGGACCGGAAGAGGACTAAATCCACTGCCTTTAAGAAAACATGTTATGACAAAAAGAAGGAAAACCCCAAATTACTTAATTCCTTGTTGCTTACTGTGCTTTTTTAAAGAAAAAGTTCATCTGTCTACAAAAAAAGTATAGTTTATATATGTTTAAGAACTAAATGAAGTAGGCCACTCAAATGGGGAAAGGGATAGAATTCATGAAGAATGATAGAACTGAAGATGTGTCAATTGGAAAAGGTAAAATTTGAGAATGATGCTATAGTTGTTTTCAACATATTGCAGGTCAGGCATGCAAAAATGTAGTCTGTGTATTCATAATAAGCTACATGATATATTTGACTGCCAATTATGCAAATTTTCCACAGTATAAATGGCAGTGATTTAATAACATCAGAAAGGGTATCAACTAAACAAGTAAGATCTCCTTTACCAAAAGTCTTTCAGCAGACTACTCAACAGGCAGAAAAGGATTCCTTCCATGGAAGATATGATACCTGTTAAGATCCTTTTCATTTCTGTTTATTTGAGGATATTGTGAAGTTAGATAATATGACAGTGACAAGTCAGGCTGGGAAACAAAACTAGAGACAAAAGTTTAACTAGACTCAGAGGTCAAGCACATGGAACTGAATGAGGGTCTAGATAACCAGTCTTAGATTCCAATTTTCAGAACTGAAGTAGCAGAAAGATGGAGACACAATGGGAATTCCAAGAGAATCCAAGTGACTTTAAGAACTCTTGCTGAATTGGAACATTCAGTAGAGAATTCTTGCCCTCCTTCATAAAGACCATGGAATGTTAGTGGTATTTGGGAAGGAAGTATGAAATGGACTAGAATAATTTAGTCAGTCCAGGGACTGAAGCAACTATTGGAGACTTATGTTCTTACAATGTCCAAGACAGGTTTAATGAAAATTACAATAAATCAAGGAACAAAATGAAAGCTGATCAAGTAAATGTAACACACACTTCTTGCAAGCTACATATGTTATACTAATGCCTTAAAGAACATAGTTTATCATGTGTACTCCAATAGCTAACATTTATTGAGCATTTGTGTATATTAAGTAATTTACATATATCATCTTTTCATTTTATCTTTTATATTATTTCTGTGAAGCAGAAATGATTATTATCATAAGTTTATGAATAAGGAAACTGAGCCTTAAAGCCGTTAAGTAATTTGTCCAGGAATGGAGCTAAAAAAATGGTAGAACCAGTAATCTGTAGGTAATGGTGTTGTAGATTACTGATGTTGTTGAAATTCAGACTACTCAGAATTGTAGCTCTGGGAACAAAGAAATAGAAACTGACTCAAGATGGCCCGTGTGCCTTTTGGAAGGTTGGCAATAAATGTGGCACCAAACTCTGGATCCAATCAAATGTTTGGTACTGTCCAACCTCCCATATGGTTGGGAGGTCTGGATCTGTCACAGATGTCGTAGGCAGCTTCCCGCATCACCTGCAAGACATATGTGACATAAATGGGAAAGCAAGATTACTAAAAGTGTGCCCCCAGTTGGGCCTATAACTGTGAAGTGAAGATCAGCACAGCAGCAAGCATGGGAACTGGGCAAACATGGGGGATGGTTCACTTTAAGCCCTGAGTCAGCTGCTCAACAGCGAACTGAAATGGGGGCACTAAGAGTAGGCAGGGCTGGCAAAAGAAAAGCCTCAAGGACACATTGAATCACAACTTCTAACAATGTGGCATGGCTGTGCAAACAACATCAGACAGGCCAAACTTACATGCAAAAAATCAAAGACTGAGTGACTCATTTTGGGCAAATGTGTCTGGCAGCCTAGGAGGAGGAAAGGCAGGGCTGTAAGTACAATATGCTCTACAGACAGAGGAGAGAGTCCCAGCCCAAAGACAGTTTCCATGTGTACAAAGTGTGGAAAATCTGAGACATGCACTGGGCTCTTCAGCCACATTCTCACCCTGAGAAAGTAATCAGCCAGCAGAAAAATCTCCAATTTAAATGACAGCAAAATGTATGCTTGGAATTATCTGACCAAATTGGCAACTGAGATATTCTAGGGACTTAATTTGCACATTGAGTTTTAATAGTATTATATTTGTATAGCAGATTATATAACCAAAAATGTTAATGGAAAAATGATTTTATTTGACTGGGAAATTGGCACCCCAACTAATTGTCTGAAAAGGAGCCAATTTTAAAATTCAGATGCTGTTTGAATGAACTGTTATTGGCTGAATTAGGATTTATTGTGTAAAATACACAGTTTTTTAAAAATAGCCTAAGGAAAGAGAAGGGACTCAATGAACTAAGTTTGTGTACTTTACTGTCTTCTGGGATAGATTTCAGGGTGGTACAAACAAGACCATTGGAGAAGAATATTGGGGTTTCATGGGGTTGGAAGATGAACAAATGGTCTGAAATGAACATGCAATATGAATGTGTATGTGGTCAGAGTAAATAGGAGAATGGCTTGTCATCTGTCTGCCATTTAGCCAGATAGCAAATCTCTATTAAAATATTTGATTACCTTTTATAAATGACTTGGACTTTTATGTGCTTATTTCATGTAGATTAGGATTAAGTGCCACACATATTTTGGAAAGACCATATTTTTGTTACGGTATTTGGAGTCCTTGAAACAATAAGAAAATTAAAAGTTTGCCATTAATTTTAGTGATAATTTTTCTTATCATGAAATTATTAGCTATAACTGGCCAAAAATAAATAAGTGACAGTTATTTTTATAGGAGAAAGCTTTGCAAATAATAAACTTTTTATTGTTTTTAAAATATTCCCTTTCTTAGCCAGGTGTAATGAATTTATTCTGTTGGCTGACCCATGCCTTTTCAGGAGAAGCATAGATCTTGTAAATAATGGTTGAAATTTCCCCCTTCATTGCGGAGTGTGGAGTCTCTTTTTATTAAATGGCTTCAGGATATGGAAAACATGAGATTTCCCTAGAAAGTCAGGCCTTTTCTTCTTTACCCCACCCCCCACCAGCCCTACTTTTTAAGACAACGTCTTCAAGTTGCCATAGACCAACTGTGAGTGTTAAATGAATATCTTTGACAGGAGTTAAGTCTTTTGGGCATTGAAATAAGGTTTTCCTCCTTTTTTGGCATGTGAAGATTGAGAGTGTGCTTTGACACCAGTAGCAGAGGATGTGAGCAAAGCAACTTTCAGAGCCTCAGAAGTGTCAGCAGAAGGAAAAATCAGCACAAGTAGAAAGCATCAAGGTAATTTTCCCACCTATAGTATTCCATAAAGTCACTCAGCTCATTGCCACTCTTGGCTGATGGAGCCTCCTCCTCTATTGTTAAATACCACATACACTATCTGTCAGCCTCTAGGGCTGTTCAGTTATACAGAAAGAAACACAAAGGTGGAAACAAAAGCAGCAATGCATTGAGCTCAAGTAAAATTTTTAAAAAAATAGCATTTCATACTTCATTAATAAGTATATATTTTGGGGAATTTCCCCTGAATATCATATAACTAAAATACCTATTTTGTTTGATTGAATTTAAGAGATGAAAAAATCTATTTCTATGTGGGGAAGGGTTTTCTCCTATTTATCTGGTGTTTTATTTTAGATTTGAAACTGAAAAGTATGATTCTATTTCTACATTTTGAATGCATTAAGTTCATTGCTAATGCTAAAGTTTCTTAAAGTTTTATATAATATACATAAATGAAAGTATACCTGTCATACGTGTAAAACTGGTAAATTTTTTCAAGTGGCACATGTCCATGTAACTGGTACCCAAATTAAGAAACAGAAAATTACTCATACTAAGTTTTTCAATAGTTGCATTTTTCAAATGCTTTCATTTCTGTGGCTTTTCAATTCTTGGGGGAAAAAGAAGTAACCTCCTTCGAATGGCAACACCTGTACTAAAACATCTATTTTCTCAAATATCCCCTAATAGCATCATCGAATAATTTTCATTAATGTTTTAAATTCATTGCACATAGTAACCTGTATAACTATAGGAAAGGACAGAAATTAGCATTGCAGAGTATGAACATTTGCTACATGGCAAAACTGTTCTTTTTGGCAACCATTTTGCATTTTTAAAGCCACAAGCACCCTGCTTACCAGAACTCTAAACACAGGAACAGCAAAATGGGAGGAAGGTGCTGTGACTAAAAGGAGGGCTGAGAGGTTAAAGTCATCGCTGAATGACTTCACCACTGCTGCCCCATATTCATAGTCTCGGCAAATGAATGAGGAGAGCCCCATGTGGGATTACAGACTTGCTGGGAATGGATGAGAAACCTTCTGCTCTGCTGGAGTTTGTAAGTAGTTTCTAAGAACTGATTTCTGCACAAGTGAAATTGATTGGATTGTTTTATTTTTCTTCTGGCAAGAAATGTTTTCATCTCTGCATATCCCTCTCCCTGTTCTCTTTGGCTGGCTCGATGACAAAACCTTCTGCAAGACCCAGATACAAGTTATCTCTTGTGTGAAATCTTCCTGATTACCCTGTCTCAGCCCCTGCCCCTTCCTGGGTTATGGACCCTTATCCTCCTTCACAACCTGCACAGTCCCTCACAGCTATAATAAACTTTCTCAGTCTCTGCCACTCACACATCCACTAGGTTGTGAGTTTCTAGAGAGCACAGACTGTATCTTTCCAACTTCGTATGTTACTGTCCCAGGTTGCTTTACTGCTTCTAGTCTGAATGTAAATGAAACTCAGTTCCAGGTGTGAAAGACCAGAGGCAGATTAATAGGTGAGGCAGAGACTACTGCCGAGCATCATCACCTAGAGTTCTCTACTGTTATCAGAGTCCTTTCTTCAGACTGACCTACTAATTGTTTAGGCAGCAACCTACTGCTGAGCTGGGGGTGAGCAACCACTCTCCCAGACTGTCCTGTTAAGCATCATGAGGAAAGAAGACAGACAGAACTTGCCATTAAAATATCCTCTAAAAAACTTGTGTTCTAGAAATATAATTGTCTGGATCTTGCAAGAAAAGAGTAAAATAAAAGCCTCTTCCCCTAATGATCGTTAACTGACAAACACTTCTTTTTCTTCCTTTTTTAAAATAAAAAGTAAGCAACAAAAATAACACGAACTATAGCCCTTATTACTATCACCAAAAGAAAAGGAAAAGGAAGTGACTGAAATCCATTGTTCTTCTTTGGAGTCCAGGTGGCCCCCCCCATTGCTTTCTCTCTTCTTGAGGTCAATCGGAGGTTCTCTCACTTTTTCTTTCTACATTCCACCTTTTAAAATTTTATTTTCAGAAGATGGGCATAGTGGTTTCTCTAAAAGGTGTATTACACTTTTATTGGTAAACTATATGTATTTTACTCTTTGGATACACCGTGTAAAATTATATGGCAATTTGAATATATTCAAATGAATATAGATATATTTAGGCATTGAAAGCATTGACTTATCAATACTAGAAGTAATGTGCACAAGTCAAATTGCCTAGGTTTATTTCTGACTTTCAATTAAAATGCATTTGGCTCTTGGGCAAGTTATTTAACCTTTCATCTATATAACTGGGATAATAAAATACATCTCTCAGGTTGTTGTGAGAATTAAATGTGTCAGGATATTTAAAGCTCTTATAACAGTGCATGGCACTTGGCAAATGTTTTATAAATTTTATCCATTATGTAATAATAACTACCATTATATTGTATATAATATGCTAGCACTAATAATAAATAATTAAAATGAAAAGGGACAAGAGATATCAAAATGAAACATTTGGGTATTATGAATAAGAATGTATCTGTCTGTAGTTAACAGCTAGGTCTTTCAAATTCTTGAATAATATTAAACAAAAAAAAAAGGTTTTCTTTTTCCAAGAATCATAAACAAGGACTGGCAGTGAGAGCTGAATTCCTATATTGTTCTTTGTTATTCTCCTTACATATAGTCAGGTGTGTTTAAAAGCTACTCAGATATTAAGTGTAATAATATTGCACTAAACCATTATTTAAATTCACCATATGAAAGAGTATTGTTCGATGACATTTTACGTCCATTGGTAAAATAATTTTGTATAATAATGAAAGATCTGTACATTGGTAAATTTTAGAATTAGGTTTTGTAACACTTAGTGATAATATGCTAGCATAATAAAGATAATGTCTCTTAAAAAAGCCAAAAACCTTAAAAAATAGCTTATTCTCAGAATATTTTGTGACCTTGAAAATAATTTTGGTGGCATTGGTGATTTAATATTTTTGGCTACCATGTTTTCCCCACTTTTTGGCCTGAAATGCCTTTCTTCAAAGTTTTCAGATATCATGATTTGCTTTCCAAATAGAGATGTGAGGATCTTCTATCAGAAGGACTGAGTATAATTTGTTCAGGGGGTGAGTTGCTGGCTATGAGAAATAGACGCTTCATTTGCACTGCACCATTTATGAAATGTAGCAATACCAAAATACTTTAATGAAACTTACTGATAAACCTGATAAAAAGATGAATAACGTGGTTAGAAATTATAAGTTGGTTTACAATACGAAGATATATAATGAATATGCAAGAAACATCATTTTCTGGTATAGAAAGTAGGGTTAGCCTTTCTCATTTCGTACTTTAAAAATAAATACTGCGATTAAAAGAATCTGGGATAAAAATGAATTTAAAACATACCTTCCTAAAATGTTGATCTTAATGGGTTTTTCTAGAAAGTACATGCAATACTGGTTTTCACCATCTCACAAAAGTTTTACATTAGTAGAATTTGAAAGCAAATAAACAGTAATTATTATTGACCTTTTTATATGGTCAGAATCTGGAGGTAATAAGGGCCATGTTTAAATCTTTAGAGGAACTGAAGTAACTAAGGAGAATCATCATAATTAGGATACTTTCATTGTGTAGTTACATATGTTGGTTTTTAAAGCATTTATTTTGCCAAAAGAGGGAGAAAATGGGAGATACATGCAAGCAGGCAGAAGCAATAGGGCAACGTGCTTCCATACTAATAATCTTTCAGATATATTTGCTCCCAATAGGAGCCTGCACAGATATCTGAAAAGGTGAAATCAAATTGGTCTGGTTTAATATGGGGAGTAGGTGTCACTGAAAGTGGGACTAGATCATTATTGTTGATGATGTTACTGTTATTTTGAATGAGAATATAATTATGTAATATATTTCTTAAATTGTTGAGCTTTTTATTTAACTTACATCAGTTTCAAACTTGGGGGTTGTTATGCTTGCTTTTGGTCATTGCTAAAACTCTTATTGTTTTTCTGGGAACCATATACTCTGTGCTTTTTTGCCCTCCCTCTTCTGCTTCCCCTTTCCTTGAAGTGTTTCTTTTGTTTGTCTCCATTACACCAGCATGCAGGGACACAGTGTTTCTGCACAGTGGGAGTTGGCAATCTCCGAAGAGGCTTTCCAGCATTGCTTTTTAGACTGAAATCATTACAATTTTCAATAGCTACTTGGATTAAAAAAAAAACTAGCGCATTATTATTCTCAAGACCATCTCAATGTATAAAGAGGCTATTTGCTTGGTCCTCCCACATCTCCCCCTTCCCTCCCTCCTCCGGCAACCCATGCTCATCCTGCTCCTTGTGTCTCTAGATGCGTTTCCTTCACACCCAAGTTTAGTTTGTATGGTCCTAACTCACTAATTCTATTCAAATTGAGTACACAAATTCATTTTTTTTTCCTGTTGGTTCTGAATATTTTTGCACTGCTTATGCAAAGGGTTGTATTCAGATATATCTTACATTCACTGATATTTAAATTATTACCTTTGAGAATGTGAAACACACCAGCACTGACCCAAGATCATGTTTTCAAACCCAGGGGTTATTAACATGAGTTAATGGGAAAGTTGCTTTAGTAATAATCCTACAACTAATTTTGAAGTAGGTGGAAATTCGTATTATTCATGTATCAAACACTCCTACCGTCTGTTTTTCTCCAGGTCCCGAGCGCCTGCTTTTCACCAGTAGTAACATTTGTTTCTGCACATGCCCACTAGTGACCCTAAGCGCACAGTGGAAACCCAGGGCATGAGGAGCTGTTTGTAATGCCTTCACCCCATGAAAGGGATTAGTGTATGCGAACACATAATATTTCCAACAGGGGCTTGTATAGTGTCGTCATAGGATTTATTTGTTCTCTTCGGTGAGCATAACTATAAATAATGAAAGAGAATGGCATGAATAAAGGGGAGAGTAATTTATGCACTTTATCAAAGCAGCACAACCAATTTAAATCCTGCATCCCATCCAGATGGATGTATATTCAAATAAAATGGAAACCATGTTTTTCATGGTTAGTTAGGTAAATGCAAAAATGTACCAAAAAAGGGAAATGTAACAAACATATAGTAATTTGTTATTGATGTCTCTTATTCTGATGTCTTTTGAAATAAGTACTCAGCTAAGTGAGATAGGGTATATGTGTTCTTATTTGAAGCTACAGTGCTCCCTGGACATGCCACAGGGTTCCCCAGATGATGTCAGTAATACTACTTATCCCACCCTTCCACTGCTAGTCATCAGGACTCAGATTCAGTAACCAGCAGAGAGTTAATGATTTTTATTCTTTGCTCAGACTATTTCTTATCCCTAGAATACTTTGATCTTTGCACCAGATTAGAAATAATTGGGGAAATTTATGAGAACGAAAGTCAAAGGATTTCTCTCCATTTGTTAGATTCTGATTTTACTTCTCAGAGTTTTTATCCAATAGGAACAGATGCAAGTTTACCTAAAATCAAGTTCTTATAATACATCACACCAAATGTTTTCATTTCAAAGTTCTGATTATAATTCAAGGTCTAGATTAAGTGAAATTGTTCCACAAAGCTTTTTTAAGTTATCTTGGACATACTTTTTACTTTTTTAGAACTTTATGCCCTGTGTTTGTACATTTCTCATAGCACATGTTAAGTTGCTTCTTATATCCTAAATATTTGTATAACATCTCTTTTCTCTTATAGTTTCTGAATTCCTTAAGGACTAACATGATGTGTCCTTTCTCATTTCAAGCTCCTTCAAACTCCCCACTCAGTACTTTGTACACTGATACTTGTTGAACATATGACTAAAAAATAGAAAATTACTATGCTTTAAGAACTCTTTTGTGTATCACTTAACTTCCTATGTCTGTATATCTATTACACAAAATAGCAATCATGGCATTTATCATAAAAGACTGATATGGAAATAAATCAGTACTTATTATTGTCTTCAGATCCAAAAAAATATATATCTACGTCAGTATGGCAGTATTTCAGGTAAAATTCTATTATTTAAAAAAGAATCATGAAAATTTTAGTAAAAAAAATTTCGCCCTTTTCACACTCTGCCAGTAGGACTATAATGTGAAATAGCATGAATAGTTCAACTGTACTATCATATCTGCAAATTATAGCTCTTCCAAATGCACCAATTGCTCAAAAGGTTATGAATGATGTCATTTGTACCCATATAGGGAAAGGCTCTTGCCTGACTTTTCAGATCTATTTACAGAGATCCAAAATGTTCTGCCCATTTGTTTATCTAAAATATGTTCCTTCCTGAATGCCAGAAAGGAATTGCTACTGTAATCCCAGGTATCAATTTGCTTCCTGTAGGATATTGCCTTATGATCCCTGCTCGGTTTCTTTTTATTTTTTTATAATCCCAAACCCTAGAGGCATCATTTCAGCCTAAGTCAGTGATTTAGAGGCTCTCATGCTTTTATTTAGAAATGTGTATGCCATAAAAAGTTACATAGCCCGGGATATAATGAAAACTGGTCACAAAATTTTGCTTTGAAAATCACAAACATGTCCTAGTAAATATAGCTTCTGCCCAGCCATTTATTTTCTTGGTACTAGAGTAGCTGCCTGCTTGCATATGTCTGCACTAGGTTCAGATCCATGTTAGCATGTGGGAATCTGATTTTTGTGGGTCATACAACACATTCAGCATATTGCTTAATAGGTTGCCAACTTTCCCAGTCATTCTTTCTTTCTGTGCAAATTTCAGGCTAACTGTAAGACCTAAAAGGGTTGCCTTTAGGCTGGGCATGTGACAATATGTGCCGTGATTTTGTTTTTGGGTCATTATGAAGGACCCAATATTAGATTGTGACAAAGAATGCAATAAACTAACCATTATTAAGATCCAGAACCTTACCAGGTGCTTTACATGTATTATTTCATTCCATATCCAAATAGCCCCATGCAGTAGCTAATAACAGTCAGGTCAAAAATTGAATGGAGTGGGGAGGGGTGCCTGGGTAGCTCAGTCGGTTGAGCCTCTGGCTCTTGATTTCAGCTCAGGTCATGATCTTGGGGTCCTGAGATTGAGCCCTGCATCGGGCTTTGCTCTGAGTATAGAGCCTGCTTGAGATTCTCTCTCTCTTTCTCTTTCCCTCTGTCCCTGCCCCCACTCACGCATGCATGCCCATGCTCTCTCTCTCTCTCTCACTCTTTCTCTCAAAAAAAAAAAAAAAATTGAATACCAGTCTGTCTGACTTCTCTGCCTGGTTGGAAGAGTTATTCTTGAAGTCACTTTGCTCATTTGCTTCCAGGAAATGAAGAAAGGATTTGACTATATAGGATTAGAGTCTACTCTGCAGATACCACTTCATCTGCAAATGAACAAATGGAGACTGCCCAAGTAAAAAAAAAAAAAAAAAAAAAAGTGGCTTAATGTTAATGGAGGGGCAGGGAAGAAGGAAGGAAAAAGAGGAAAGGGGAATGGGAGACAGGAAAAGAAAGATAAAGAATTCCAAAAAAGTTTTTAAAATGTTCCTTTTTGGTTTAAGATAGGTTAAATAAGACCTACTGTTTTTGATTTAAATATATTAGTTTCAATTGAAGCACTCATGCTGACATAATAAAAGTGTTTTAAGGTAATGAATCATTATTTTAAAGGTCACCAATTAAACTCCTTCTCCTGAATAATTTTCCACCTGCCATTCTGCAGGTGGACAGCTCCACATGCACAGCTTTATCAACTCAGACTGTAGTCTGTGATGGTGCTAAGCATTTAGGTGGAAACAAACACACTTTCATGACCCCAGATCCATGGCAAACCTTGTCACTTAGAGATATTTAGATATGTCTGGCATGAGAAGTAGTTTTCTTTTTCTCGGTTTTCATGTGACCCTAGGATACATCCCAGAGAAATTGGCTGCAGATGATGAAAGTAAACTAATTTCTATCCTATGTTAGAGGTCTTAATTTTGCATTTTATACATGTACTTGCTTTTAGGGGGATATTTGTCTTATACTATTTATTGTAGTTCATGTGCTCATTTTCTATTACTGATAAACAGGACCCAGAGCTGAACCTGGCATGGCATTATTTACAGAAACCTAGAAGAACCTTGGCCAAGCCAGAATATGCTTGTGGACCTCAGTGAGTGGAACCGAGATGATGGAGGTGAACAGATAAGAGTCCTACAAAGGGGAACCTCAATCAGAAAGCCAGTGTAGGGATGAAGTTAGGGGCAGTTATGGGTTTTGTGAGGTCCAAAGCTTATACAAATATGGGAGGGGGGGTTCTTTTTGAAAAACAAAAATTCTTACTTTTCAGTATATCTAAAAAGAAAGCTTTTATGAAAATATTGTCAGTTCCCCACTCAGGCCCATGACCTGTGCAAATGAGGGACCTTGAAGTTTAAGCTTCTTATAAAGTTGCCTCTGAACTAGAGGACAGTCTCTAGAGATTAGACACAGGATGTGTGGATCTAGTTTAAAAACCAAAGGACTTGAGACCAGGATCCAGAAGAAAATTCAAAGCAGAGTCAATGGGAGGCAGATGGTGGAAAGATAAGATGGCCAACTAAAGAATGCAATAGCAGTGATTATTTATAGCTCACCCATGGCCTTCTGCAGGGAGTGGGGATGGTAACTGTTAAAGATGTCTTTTTGGGCTGGACAACACACATGGATATGCCTATTCAATAAATGTTTTAGAGTTAGCCAACACAGGAAAATCATGGTTTGAATTAATATTTCATGACTGATTTTTATCACTCAGAGTATATCTAAAGTCTGAGGTTTGGAAAGAAACAAAGAAATAAAGTTTTTGTTACTGCCCCATAGGAGCTTGAAATAGGTAGCAACATTGAAGGGAAAAAATTTTACTGGTAGTTTTCTAACAGCTTGTATCTTACCTAATATTAACCCACCGGGCATATTGGAGCTGTAAGGAATCTGGACGCAATAGTAAGCTCCGGTTGAAAAAAATTGTACCGATCAATTGCTTGCATTACTGTAAAAATCCTTCTGGGCTTAAAATTTTATGTTTTTGTATTATGATAGAAACCCTGAAGAGTAAGAATGAGGACTAATCAAAGAAATAGTAGAAAACAGCATATGTGTGCCAGTACATGATGGTCTCTATCAAGGACATTACGGGCTCCACATGGAAAGCTATATAGTAGTGGATTTTTTTTTTTTTTTTGTCTTAAGTCTCCACAGTGCTGTTTCAGGGTGTTTTTGTAGTGATTCTTCTAGTAACCTAGTAAGCTCAACAACATAGCTTAAAATAGAAAAATCATTATTTGCATAGTTTGTGTATGTGTGTGTGTGCACACCCATATGTATAATTATATTATTTGTTTTTCTTCTAATGTTCAACTTGAAATACTTGAAAGTTTATCACCTGATTTTTCTCTTGGAATATAACTATTTCATTATGTATTCTTTATGTCAATGGCTGGTGTTGCATATGTATCTACTGAAATTATTTTTATCCTAAAATATAGATATCACTAGATAAGCATAAAATGTAAGGAAACTAATTGCATAGAGCCATACTGTGAATATATGTTTTTTAGTATAGTTAGGTATGAGAAATACATAGACATATGATTAGTGCTATAAATTTACAATACTACTTTTTTTTTTTAAAGAATGCAACTTTTTGGTTCTTTTTTATGCTTTCTTCTCCATAGGAGAAAGAAGTTGGTAGGAATGGACTGGGATCTTAAAGAATTGAGAAGATTAAAGAAGTTAAATCAGATTATAGGGCAAGGAATGCTATATGAGGCTTAACTCATAGAGGGGAGGAGAAGGGAGGAAGGGAATGTGAGTCCAGAACCAGATGTGAACAAGGAACCCACAAATTCAAGGGTCGAGGACATGGACAGATCCTGCTGGGAGAGAGGGCTCTTCAGAGAATCTCCTCTTCCTTCATATATTTGACTGGGAGAACTTGTCTCTAATTTTTCTTCCTTAGTTAACCGGTAGCAATGATGCAGTCCTAGCAAATACTTTAAAATGCAAACCTAAAACCTAATTATTTCATTTTCCCCTAAGCCCCTTCATTGGCTCCTTTTGATCTGTGGTACATTTTGAGTTTCTTGAAATGGCTTAACCTGACCTTGCATACTACCCCAGGTTCCGCTAGTGTATCTCATGCCTTCTACTCAGTCATACTAAACTGTCATAGCTTCCTGCTTCCCCTCATACCTGTCCTGGTGCTGTTCTCTGTGCCCACGTGCTTTTGTCACCTATCTTTTTCTGGTCAAATAAAACTCATCTTGTAAGACTCAGCTAGAATATCATCTCACCTTGGAAAGCCATATCTGAAGACTTCCAGTCTGAGTACTGCACCTAAATCACTCTTCCTATATCACTTGAAATGGCTTAAAAATTAGAGTAGATTATATATTTATTTTCCTGTCTTCCCAAAAGATTATCAACTCCTTGAGGCCAGAAATGCTCTTGGATTCCCTCTATGATTCTGAATGGTTCTATTGTTTGTGTACTAATAGTCTTAACTGAGAAGGAGGGTGGCAGATATATCATGGAATAAGTTGAACTTCCTGCAAAAGCTTAAATACAAAACTTCAAGAACATTATCAATATCTCAATTGAAATGACTGCTTTTCTATAGGATGCATTTGTTTATATGCAGAAAGATGTTTATATGTGCTTGTTTGGGTACTTTCTGAGCCAAGCAAGTCCTCCTATATGTGGAATAAGGCTGAAGGGGAAACCGCCTGGCAGAGCACATCACATATTCAATGTTCCTAATAAATGTCAGTTGGATGGATGGATGGATGGATAGATGCATGGATAAGCAAACAAACATTTAAAGGAAATTTTAAACATATTTAAATTAGAACTGGATACATGATTCTGAACATATTTTACTTGATAATATATCCCAGCAATCTTCAGGAGTAAGATAAATACCTGTGAGTATGAAAATTGGTGGCATCTTGTGGAAAGAAAGACCAGTTTAACACAAACAAGCGGAAGGAGACTTCTTATGTTTTGGAAAGTGATTTAAAGTATAAGAAAGAGACTCATTTAAGGAAAAGATGATAAAACAATGTGTATCACAGTCTGTAATGGCTGTACCAAACTATCAGTTCAGGTCTCTGTGAACTTCTGCACTGTTGCTGTTTTATCAAATAAGTTGTATCTGATTTGCATCAGACTATGCCCCTAAATCTAAATGATTAGAAAACAATTTTATCTCTTTAGGGATTGACAGTAAAGCTGGGCAAAATATCTAATTTCTCAAACAGAACAGAAGGATGGCAAGAACCAAACTACCTATTTCTTTCCCCATAACATGTTCTAGAATTGAGGATGATATCTACAAAATGTCCATTTGGAATGAGCCAGAAGACA
Organism: Callorhinus ursinus; assembly: GCF_003265705.2. Classification (NCBI taxonomy): domain Eukaryota; kingdom Metazoa; phylum Chordata; class Mammalia; order Carnivora; family Otariidae; genus Callorhinus; species Callorhinus ursinus. Next base: position 18,684,811 of record NW_027397068.1, read on the forward strand.
CTTTTCTATAGACTGAATGAAAGTTTCATTTTATTGGATAGTGGGGTTTTAATTAATTTTTTATTACCACATCTGAGAATTAAAACAAAAGCCTGTTAGTGTTTGGAACTGAAATTTGAAACCAAGTAAATGAATTTTAAAAAATTCTAGCTTAAATAAAAGCCATGAAAAGAGGATGTGGGGAGATAGTCCACTGCTTTACTTAGATTATGGTATAGACTGAGGTCTGTTCACCAAGAATCACACACTTCTCTTAATGTGAACTAACTCACTGGCCCCCGACATGCACATAGTATCTGCATTCAAGAATTCTAGTGGGAATGTCATCAGAAAATCAAATGTTCATTGAGTTCACTACTTCATCTGTTTCTTTAATGAAAGTTCACAGTTGTGTTTGTCAGCTCTGCACTTACATAAGACTTAGGGATAGAAATCTCATGTTCCTGTATACAGTAAGGACTTTAACTGAGTGGAGCTCAGTTATATATATATATATAAATCCAATATTCATTGGATTTCCTTATTGGCTGAATGTTTACTAGAATGTTCTTTTGGTTTTCAGCTTTCATAAAATATACTTTTCTTTCTTTTCTCAGAAACTACAGTAAGTAAGAACATTCTGATTCCAGCCCTTATTCTAGTGATAAGCCTTTATTGTACTCTATCATAGATACATATGTAAAATTGGATTGAATTTTCCCAGAGGTTTACTTTCAATAAATCCATCACATGGTATTGGTTTTTTTTGGATTTCTTACTCATTCTTAGACCATGAGTATGCCTTAAAATTCTATTTCAGTGAAGGCTGTACTTGGTTGAATTTTAATTAATTACTCCATTAACTGGTTTATTGGTAGAATGGTTAAGAAAGGAGGCTTTGGGATCAGATCAGTCTGGTTTTGAATTCAGATCTAGCAGTTTACGAGCTGAGTAGCTTTTAAACCCAGAAGCCTCACTTTTTTCATGCATAAAATAGAAATACAATAGTACCTATTTTGTTTGGCTGTTGTGATGATAAAATCAGAAAATGTGAATAAGACCTTTTGAACTGTGTCTGACACCTTCTAAGCTTAATGTCAAATATTATAGTTTTCATGTGCCTAAGTAAGTGGGTTTATGGATTACATTACTGATTTAAACTAAACAAGCACTTGTAAAAGGAATATTTGACATAAAAAGATTTTTCCGAAGAAAACACAAATCAAATATAGTACTAATAAAGAGAGCAGGAAGACTATGCAAAAAAGAAAAACATAGGCAGAGATGCCCTTTTATTCTTTTTCATTGATAATACAATGTAAAAACAATGATGACCTGTAAGGTCTGACAAGAAGTTGGCCAAAGAAATTAGACATTATTAAGAACTTTAATTATGCAATTTACATTCACTATCATAAGATTGAACTTCACACTAAGTTTATTCTGGGCCTTGAGATCTCAGCTAATGATAGTACAGTGCCATCACAATTAACACATTTAAAAACTCACCATCCAAGATTATGAAGCCAAAACTCTACAAACTGCTCAACTATTTTATAATACTGTCATACTCATTGGAGTACTCTATTATTTCCTAAGCTGAATGCTGAGTAATTTAAAGATTTTTTTTTATTTATTTATTTTGAGAGAGAGAATGAGATAGAGAGAGAGAGAGAGCATGAGAGGGGGGAGGGTCAGAGGGAGATGCAGACTCCCTGCTGAGCAGGGAGCCCGATGCGGGACTCGATCCCGGGACTCCAGGATCATGACCTGAGCCGAAGGCAGTCACCCAACCAACTGAGCCACCCAGGCGCCCTGAATGCTGAGTAATTTAGAAGCCGCTTTCGAGTTTCTTTTCTTTCCTCTTTTTCGAGGTAATAACTGTGGAAGAAACTGTTTTTGTTTTGTTTTATATCTTTTTTGATAACCTACCCATCATGTGCAGCTATGCTTTCTCTTGCCCTCTCCACTACAAGTCCCAGAAAACTGAGTACTCTCTTTCCTAACCTCTCTTGCAGCAAGAGGGGGCCATGTGTTCTCATATACCCAGTGAGGCATGGGCAAAAGCATGGCTGGTACTGTTTCTTCCTTCTGCCTCTTTTCTTTGAATATGGTCCTATTACTGGGCATAGTGGCTGCAGAAAGGTGGAACAGCTTGGTGTCTGCTGACATTGCTGAGCAGCTGCACTAGCCATGAACCACCTCTCTCCATACTTGTTATAACTTATCTATTACTCAAGCCAATGTGTGTTAGGTGCTCCTTTTAATTTGTAGGGATTTTCTAATGTGAATTCAATCATTTTAACCATTCCTTCTGTTATTTATGACATACTCTGTCTCCCAGAATATTTGAAGTGCCATAATTGTAATACAGGAAGAAATAAGAATAAAATAGATAAAATTAGTGATCTAAAGCTTAGTATCAACAAAACTCAGCTTTAATAATTTCTTGAAGTGGTATAGATTTTTTTTAAAGATTTTATTTATTTATTTGAGAGAGAGAGAGAGAGAGAGAGAAAGCACAAGCAGGGGGAGCTGCAGGCAGAGGGAGAGGGAGAAGCAGGTTCCCCACTGAGCAGGGAGCCCTCCTTGGAGATCAATCCCAGGACCCTGGAATCATGACCTGAGCCCAAGGCAGATGCATAACCGACTGAGCCACCGAGGCACCTCTAGGTTTTTTTTTTTTTTTGAACACTGATTTCTAAATAACATTTCTTATGTAGATCTTGATATAAAGAACACTGAGTGATACAGGGCTTAGTGTCTTCTGCAGCCTTACTGCATGAACCATAGGTAGGAATTTTACAGAGTTGCTTGTTGTATGTATTCTTCTATAGAGGGAGTCAAGGGCATCAGTAAATAACTCAATGACATCATTTATATGTGGGGCCAGTAGCAGCCATATATGATACTCTGTGGTGGGACACTCTGATTTCAAGCAGAATTTTTAATTTACAAGGGGGAGAATGACTTTCAGTTTTTTTCTCCAAGCATCATAATTCCCTCAATTTGGATTTTGATGGGCATAGAAGATCTGAGAGATCAACATTCTACTCTTTGATGAAAGCTCAGAGAAGAAATATTCTGCCCTTCTGTTCAGGGCAGATCCACATGTCTAGGAAACAGTAAAACTGGTCATGTGTTTAGTATCCTATGAGCAATACTTGACGTATATAGCAAAGGCTCACCTATGGATAGAAAACCATCACATTTTGCCTGAAGGTGGCCTCATGGGCACATATTTTCTTCTGAGGCAGTACTGAATCCCTTGTAACACATAAAGTAGTGATTAAATTAATCTTTAAAGTTCTGCCCCATAGAAAATAGTCAAGATGATTTTGGCTGAAAAATGTTCAAAGCGGGTATTACCACCTACCCATCATAGCTATAGTACCAAAACACACACACACATGCACACACGCACACACACCCTATGTTACATTCTCTTTTTTTATCTGGTTTTGAGCAACATGGTTTCCATCTGAATCTACTAGGATGAATTCTCTGTAGAATAAGCTACTAGAAAATGTAGATATTCCCTATCAGATATAAGAATTTTGGTATTAAAATATTTAATACGAAGCCACACTTCCTGACAGTGGTTTCTTGGGTAACCTCCAGTTTGTGACAATTAAATTTTATAGTCAATGTATAGAAATCATATTTTTATATTTTCTTGGGGGGAAGGAAGAAAAGTATTTTCTTTATGAGGTAATAATAAAGAGCACCTTCAGATGCTTTTTAGAATATGTACCTGAAGTGAGAGGACTAGAGTTATATTCATTCCAGGTACTACTTAAGGGTAACGGTAGGAAGATAAGGTAAGCCAGACTTTTTACAGATTGCCTTAGTGTTTATTCTTGTCTGGGGGTATCCCTCTTTATATCAGACTTTAAAATTAAAAATCTAAAATAAACTAATAAGATCTACATTTAGAGGACAAACTGTGAAAAGAAATTTTAAAAATTTTGCTTACTGAGTTAAGTATCCATCTTCCCTCCCCTCCCTGGCCTTTTCTATTTTTAAGAGATAATAGGAATGACAGCCTGGCACTTTAAGTGGTAGAAAAACAGGTTTATGTTTTAGTGTAAACACGCCCCTCAATTCTTCCATTTCTCCTACTACATCCTACTGAAGAATTAAGTTAAAATATGAGGCATATTTTTCATTCTCCTTCACTTAGAGCAGGTTTCTCCAAAGGCAAAAAATCTTCCTTTTCTTTTATAGTTCGGGTTTGTTTCCCAGGGCATCACCATTAGTATCTGTGTTTATCTTCTTTATCAAAACTTAGTCTATGAAGTCATTTTTGATAATTTCCTTTTAGCTTAGCCTCACAAAATCTATTATTCTGAAGCCAGGATCGCCTGCCACATCCCACCTCTGCCTGCGCCGCATAAGCACTTTGAATGATGACAGATCAGAGAAGATGGGCCTGAATGCATAATTATTGTGACATGCAGTTAATGTTAGTTGATAAAAGTAGGCACACATAATTAAGAGAACATGCTTGATAAAACTAGGCAGTTTATTAAGGACCTGGGTGGAACAACTATGAGGAGTTACAAGGATTCATAAACTTCCCTTCGCCTCGTCTAATGTCACTGTCTCTGATTGTCTTCGCAGCCCCTGTTCAAGGTTCGTCTCATGCATAATAATTTCTCTCTTTCCCCCCGCCCCGTTTGAGAACAGTTTTGCCTTTCCAACTAGTTACTGTTACCACCATTTAATAAGAAAGCTTTGCTGGGCTTCCTAATCGAAAACTTGCTTTTATCTTTCTTCATGAAAGAATTGAAATGGCTTCTTTCAGGTTGCCGTAGCCTCTGGGGAGATAAGGACCCTGCGGTTAACAGGATGAGAGATTTTTGTTTAGAAATTTTTATTTAGACAATGAAAAATGACCTCTGTAAACTCAAAGCTATCTTATTTTGGGGCTTTAGGCTTCTGGCAGATAAATCAATTGGGCCCTTGGGACAGCAAAGGAAAAACCTTTGCAGTAACTATGTCAGGGCAACGCAATAGATTTGTTGTGAGTATGCAGTTGTATTGAATGTAGACTGCACTTAAAAATAAATATCATTTTATTTTCTATTAAATATTCAGGATCTGGATTCTACTCTTTTCAGCTTTTGCAAAGAAATATTTCTTTGTGTGATGCAAACTGGAGAAAGCAGGTCTTTTTTATGTATAAATTATGTGGCTATTGTTGGTATTTTGATTTTGACTTTTTAATTATTTACCTGTGCAGTCTCTAATGGGGACTCTTTTTAAATTTAGATTTGCAAAGTTATATCCTCATATTTAAAAAAAATCAGTGTTATACACTGCTCTTTTGTGGGTAAACAATTCATTGTTACCTAAATAATACAATAGTAGTTTGTCTAAAATATGCTTTTCCAGATTGTCGCAACATTTTTCACACCTGTTCATAGGCTCAAGGAGCTTTACAGATCCTCACAGCATGAATTTGCACTGCATGTTCACTCTCAAAAGAAAGAGTGTTGCATTTGGCTCTGTGCTTTTTTACCTATGTTGTGTAGAGTGCAGATTCAGGGTGAAAAGTTATGCAGAATAATCTGTAAATTTGACAAGGAAGCAAACCAGGAGACAGATGCTCACCCAACATGCATGGATGTGCAGTTGTTGCTGATAAGAGTGTTGATCAACATAGAAAAGAAGGAGTTTTGAAGGGGTTAACTTTTTCATTGTTCATGAAACCTTCATGCACATTTTGCAATGTCATTAAGATTATAATGCAAACCAATAAAATGTATGAGACCAGAAATTGAAGTATACTGGAAATTAGAGGTAGAAAGTAATTTAGCAAATATCATATGAGGAATCACAGTCAAAGCAGTGGAAAAGACAGAAGTGAGATTAGAAAGATAACCAGGAAATATAAAAAAGCCAAGTTCCCCCTTCTTTTTTTTTTAGCTTTAATCCTGCCTGACAGTTTTGGAGTGAGGGCAAGCCTATTTGGTAAACCTCTTCTATCCTCTTATTATTTTTTTCAAATCTCTTTTCATTTTTTTTCCACCTTATATCCAAATTTAACTACTATTAGGCTATGGCCAGAATTAATGGATAAGCCATGTTTTATTTATTTTGACAAGTCCCTCTATTTAGAACTTTGAATAATATAAAAAATATAAAATAGAGATATGACTTAAATATCTGTGATTTGGCCACAGTGACTTTTATGGTAATCAAATATAAGCTTTAATTTTAGGGACTTGGGGAGAGATAAATGATATATATCTGTATTTTGGTGTTCTTGTCCAAAAAAAATAGGCATGGTACCAACCTCAAAGTATTGTTATAAAGAATAAATGAGGTAATACATGTAGTAAGAGTAGCTAAAGATTTTTGAGCACTTGCCTGTGTAGACACTATTTATTCGTATTCATTTATCTAATTTTCACAAGAATCTTATGGGAAATACATTACTATAATTATCCCAATGATTGGGGAAACAGAGGCACAGAGAAACAGAAGTTAATTAATTTATCTGCTAGTAAGTGGCAGAGCTGGTAATCAAGCCAAGAAGATTTTGCTTTTAACCCTTATGCTGTGGTCCTCTATGCCAGGTGCACCCTGTGTGTTCAGTAAGTATAGGGATTTTCACTGAAGTATAATCTATTGACCAAAATATCTGTGATCACCTCCTGTGATTTGGATATTAAAGAAACCTACACATTTAAATTTAAAGGTCTAACTAAGTTATTAGACGAAAGCATGCCCATTTATACCCTTTTGTTTAAAATAATACATTGCATCAGAATATTTGATTCAATAAATCATCAATATTTACCATGTCCCTAATATCATAGTATCTACTGCTGACTATGCAGAATAAGTTTGAACATCTCAGGGTCTTCACCCATTACATCCTAAAATGTATGGAAAGAATAAGTTTACTTAAAACCAATGGAAAATAATTTAAAATATTATTATCAATTGATAATTTAAATTAAATCACTGTTTGGCTATATAATACAGATGATAAATCCCATGAACTATCATATTGAAATATATTTGGTTGCAGTTATTAATAAGTGCTTCATGGAAAAATTTTTGAATTTAAGTTTACTAAACACTGTCTGAAAATTTAGTTCTCCATACACACTAGAAATGACATAAAAGATCAATTTTGTTTATAAGCTAATCATGGGATCCATGCTTATGAATCCTCACTCATTCCAATATCTGACTTCTTATTTTTCAACTTTCTGAAAAATAGTTGTAAATCCAGGGATGGGCTTCCCAAAGCTATAAAACAGCTGCAGTGATCACCAAGTCTACTCTAAGGTGGTCCCCAGACCCCTACTCAGGACTGGTTGTTATGTTTAGTTATGTTTCCAAGGTGATTGAATATTCGAAATATCAAATGAGAAAGAAAAATGAGGCCTCTTAGGGGCACATAGATGGTACTACGAAGTCCTGTAGGTTATTGGTTGTGCCTAGCTCAGTGTCTCCTGTTGATGTCCTGTAAATATGTATTGAGTAAAGTGGCCGTAGGGAAAGAGAAATCAAATTGCAAAAGTAAGTAGAGAAGTAGAACTGCACAAGAGTCTATAATCGTTTACTACAGGAGCAAGTACGATGTTTTAAAAGTTTTAAAACCATTACTTTGCAGTATTTTGTGCTTATGATAATGAGATTCACTTGTCAAATAAAGTTAACTCATGTTCTAAATACTATGTTTAAAGCATTACTGTATCAAATTATTTAAAGATTTTAATAAAAGATCTTAATATTTTAACAAATTTCACAAGAACTAAAACACCAATAAAAGGAGATAGAAAATAATTAAAAAAGAGGTATAAGTGAACATCAAAGTAAATGGTAATTAGTGACATAGTGATGTTGAGAAACAAAATAATCACTACACTAAGATAAATGAGAGTATCAGTCAAGGTCCCAACCAGAAATAGATGGCACATCTGTTTAGATAAATGGAAAATTGTTATTTTTAAAACGGACCATTTACCAAGGTGTGGATGAGCTGAAGGGGAAACTCAAAAAGTGGAGTTGGTAAAAAACAGCTGTTATCACTTCAGTTGCCAAGGGAGGAGAGGGAGCAGTTACCAAAATCCAGAAAGATTACCTTGAAAGTAGTGGTGGAGGAACATAGCAACTGAGGAGATCTGGCAGGAGAAGAAGCAGGGCAGTAAATACCCTGAGCCCACTCTCCTCCATCCTTCCAATCTGTTGCCAGTGCTTCCCATTGGCTGAATCCAGCTCTACGATAGAAGGCAAGGAAGCTTTTGATGGAGTCTATCTAGAGTCAGCCTCTCATGGTGCAGAGAGCAGAGTGGAGAGTGACTTTGGAAAGATCAACACATTTGAAGATAACCTGGCATTATAAGCAAAAGTAAAATAATGTCTCAAAGCCCAAAGCACTGAACAATCAGGACTTTATTAAAATTGTTGGTGAAACTTAAGGAGCCGTGAAAATTTTGAAATTTTTGAAAACAATGATTAAAACTTTGGGAAATAAATATTCTGAAAAACACTAAGAGGAAATGTAGGCTTCTCTAAGCAAAGATGAAGATACAGTTTTGTGTGTGTGTGTGTGTGTGTGTGTGTGTGTGTGCGTGCATGCTTATGTGGAAATGGAGAAGGAGGGGGAAAACTATAGGCTAGAGGATTTTGATTTTGATTATATTTGGATTTGATTTTGATTTTGATTTTGATTCATATTAAAGTTTTACTTCTTTATAGAAGTATATTCACATACCCTATTCTACTTTGTGGGGTAAAGCCAGTGAGATACAAAATGGAAAGGAGCACCAAATACTCAATAATTAAGATAAATATTTGAATGCAATGTTTTAAAAAATGTAAAGAATCCACAACGAACAAAATATCAAAAAAATTTAAAAATACAGGTTTCTGTTTCTTTTTATGACCCTGCATTATTGTATGACTGGCATAGTGGTTTCTAATTGGTCCTCAGTCCTCCAGCTCTGTTGAATGCTGCATCCGGCACTGGTGACGTTTATAAGGGTTGAACATGGCATGCAAACAGATTGGGCAGTGCAGGGGTTTTATATATATAATCATGGTTTTGATTGTAGAGTTTTATTGACTTTTCCACAAGGTTCAAAATACAGGAAGATATTTTGATGAGTTGTATAGAGGGACACACGTTTTTCTTTTTGCCTCAGGCTCCAATATGATTCAGCACATGACTGATGAACACTGTAATACATAGCTGCTAATTGATGTTTATTGAATGAAAGAATGATTAAATGAATTAATGTGGTCATTTCCTACTCCAAATATGTATTACAAAGCTTTGGTGTTCCTTCTAACTCGTATTTTTTTCTTTTGCTGCATAATTTATGGCCTTTCTCTGACATTCTTCCTCAAAGTCACAAGGGCAGTTTTAGGGGCATGATTAGGTACATATAGATGCTCAAAGAAGGCTGTTGTAAAAATCTCATGAATAATCCACTAGGCAAGAAATTTCATAATAATTATTTGCCAAAATTTCCAGAGTCTTGTTTTGCTTTGTTTTCTGTTTTCCTATTTCTGTTACTACCTCTTTACCTGGAATCTTCCTCAGCTTCTCAATCCTATTCAGTGCATGCTTTTTATACCCAATTTGGTTAAACATTCTAAATGCTTAATTCTAAATAATCATATATCAGTATGGGAGAACTTGAGATTTGCAATATACTAAATTGCCATCTATTATTTTCTTAATTGTTCAGTCACGGTATTCTCAAGTTTGTTTTTAATTTGTTTTGAATGCTTTCTTGTTTGGAACTATGTATATCTTAAAACTATGTACATCTTAAAACTGCAATACCTAGAAGATCAGGGCACAATAAATATTAATTACTAATAACAATAATAGTAATGAGTAGCAATTTAACTTATCCTGCCTTAAAACCCCACTGGAATCATGTGTATTTTTACAACATACATAATTTCTTATCCTTGAAAGCCTTTTCTTTGGTCTCCATGTTAATGTCTCCCATCATTGTTTTGTTAGACACAGATAATGTGAAGAGAAATTCTGATGCATTATTTATCTTTCCCATAGCTAATATCTGGGAAAAAACAAAAGTGAAATTTGACATAGGAAACTTCTATCTAAGAGCCAGATCATATAAATGCATGTGGTTAAGATGCATTTTTTAGCGTTTTTGGAAAGATTATGTGAAATGTTGATTTTATAAGTAAATAAGAAAGTGTCCTTTGTGTCTCATATATTATTTATGATTCTATCTTTTAAATTTTTTTTTCACAAGAATATTTTGCCTGATCTTCAAATCATCCATGTGTTGGGACTAGTTCACCTACTGGTCCATATCCACATAACTCATGCTTTACTGTCATAGACTGATGTGACACAGTGTAATAGAATATGATGCATTGCCTAAATTTAAAGGAACATAGACTATTTCTGGATCTGCTGTGCAGTATGAGATCTGTATCACATTTGAAACAAAGCTAACCAAGCAGACAGAGCAGAAAGATATCTATAGCATCCATTAATCAGGGTAGAGTATATATTTTTTCAGCATCTTACTCTATTTGCCTGGTATATTTTAAGTCTGAAACACAGAACAAAAATAGCCTTCATGACCGTTCATGTTGTTTTTTACATTATTGTCCTTAAAGAATCATTCTCTAAAAAAGCCAAAGCAACTAAATTTGATTGAAAATTGTACTACATATATTCTTTCATTCCACCTTTCTCACTGGGGAAACATTAAATATTCTGCAACGTATGCATTTTGATCAATATATAAATATATGACTATTAGCACTGAGCTAAGGTACTATCTGTCATTTAAAGCCAATTAAATTCAAAATAATTTAAAGCATGTTGTTTATAAAAACTGCAAGTATCAAATTGCTTTAGATTTGAACTAAGGAGAATAAACAAAGTAATAGAATTAACTGAAAGAAGCATATTCACGTAAGTGTGTGATCTTATAGAAAACCTTCAGTTTAGGTAAGACTTTAGAAACTCTTTGAGGCAGAATTGCCACACATGCTTTAAACAAGGAAACTTACATTTCTCTCCATTTTATGAGGTCTGTTACCCATTTTCAGGTTCTTTTCACATTGAGTTTATCCTGTGTTTCCTATGAATTTCAACATCTGAAATCCTTGAAGTTGAGCTACTGCTTTTTTCCTCCATTCATATTACTTACTCACCCAGATCAGAGAGCTAAGAACTACCAGAAATCAGACTGGCACGTGTTTTCCCCACTTAGTCCCCCATTCTGGAAATAAGAAGTAAAATACCTCTAACCTTATGGCAGTTAGGCATTTACTACACAAACCCTACCCTTACCCAGAATTTCATTAATACTTTTCTGTTTGTTTGTTTGTTTGTTTTTAATTTCCCCTTTCTTTTTTCTTCATCCATATGTCTTCTCTCTTGCTTTCCTTCACAGTCACATTCCTATTCCTCTGAGATAATTATTCCTAGGCCTTCTGGTTCTTGACAAAATTACTAATCAAGGGTCTTTAAGTGATATACACTATCAAGTACAGGTAGCTTGGTGCCAAAGCTTATCCTAATCCCTGGCCTAGTCAGATCTTCACAGCTGTGTTGAGATCACCTGTCCCTAGAAATCAGCCAAATGTGTCACGTCATATATAGGTCTTCTGCCCTGAAACAATCACCTGTTCACCATTCCACAGGTCTCATTAATGCCATCCCTACTTTCCCAACTGGTTGGCCTGTGCAACATAAGCAGAGACCTGAAGATGGAAAAAGAGAATGCACACTTACAGGGTGATATGCAGTAGCTAGTTGATCCATTCAGTCAACATGATCCCTCGCTGCCAGTCTGTAAATGACATTTAGCAATTTTCCTTATAATATTTCTACATTTCCCTCCCCATTTTTCGTCCTGAAATGAAGCCAGTGTGTATACAGACAAAAAGTGGACAATGGAATTTTGTGAAATAAGCTAGAGGGATAGGAAGGATTTTGAGTATGTCCAGCCTTATAGGTCATATTAATTAGGTTAGTTTTTAATTCTATGAGCATTGAGAAACCACTGAAGTGCTTTAACTAAGAAGTGAGTGCGAGAATGAGATTTACAAATGAGAAAGATGGCTTGGAGGCCAGAGTAAATATGGCTGGGCTAGTAATGCAACTAAGATAGTGAATTAAGATGATGGGATTCAAGAGATATTTAGGACATAAAATGGTAGAATTTGATGATGGATTTGGTATATGGATTACAGGCTAGAAGGTTTCTATAATGACTCAGAGGTTTTTACCTTCTATAATGGAATTTTTGATCTAGAATGGGATGAGGAGGTGAAATATTAATTGGATGCATGTACATGTGTGAGACAGAAGAAAATATCAAATAATAAAAAAGAAGCATAGGACCAAGTTGTAAAGAGCCACAACACTGACAGCTAGATAGCTTGGAGAAGGAACAACGAAGAGGAAATAAGCTAGAAAATATGTCCAGGAATACAGGGGGAGCAGAAGAAAGATTTTAAAAGAGGGAGTAGTAAATAGAATCAAATGCTACTAAAATTAGCACTGAAATTGTTCATCAGAGTTGGTGACTGAACATCTTTGCTGATCTTAGCAAGAGCTGTTTGGAGTCAAGTTTTCAGAAGTCAGATAGGAATGGGTAAAGTCAGAAAATGAAGTCTAAAAGAGTAAGGAATAATGCTATGCAGAGGTCGTGGTGCTGATTGAGAAAGGGTCTAGAAGAAGTCGTATTTTTTCCCTTTTTTCTTAAGTTTTTGAAAAAGAATTCTGTGCTTAAAATAATTTGAGAACACAAATTTATAATATAATTTTCATATGCCTATTTACTCATATTTTTCACTAGTTTTAATGCTATCTTTATTACTATATTTTAAGGTCCTTAAAAGGACAGAATCATAAATCTAATTATTTTATATCCAGTTATAATCTTATTCTAATGCAGTATACATCAATATTGATCAGTTAGTCATCAACTATTTATTGCATATATACTACACATAAAGTAGTTATTCTACTGCAGGTAGAAGTGCTCTATCAGAATTTCATTTAGTTTTGTGTTTTCATTCAAATGATAGCTTTAAAATAGTAATTAATCGGGGCGTCTGGATGGCTCAGTTGGTTAAGTGTCTGCCTTCTTTGGCTCAGGTCATGATCTCAGGGTCCTGGGATCCAGCCCAGCATGGGCCTCCCTGCTCAGTGGGGAGTCTACTTCTGACCCTCCCTCTGCCCTTCACCCCACCTCCCTGCTTGTGCTCTCTGCTCTCTCTCAAATAAATATTTTTTTAAAAAATAAATAAATAAAATAGTAATTAATCACATTTTAGGTTATCTGATAGAATATCAAGTTCTGTCATGAAATTTAAATGTGCAGATTTGCAATTATAGTTGGCATTTCTTTTTTTTTTCTTCCCATATGAAGTCATAGTTTGCTATATGAACAAATTGTGCATTGATTCAAATGAAGGAATGTTGCGGGAAATTAAATCCACATACACCTACATATGCAAACCTCCAGATCAGAGAAAGCTATTCTGTTAACACAAAATTTTGTGTTAACAGAATCACATTCAGTTAAATAACAGATAATGAAACTAGTTCCATCCATATATGTACCAAGTTTTTAAAACAGCAAGTACAGTAATGAATATACAGTGAAAATTGTATTTCTCATTCTAATGTCTAGCAATAACTAGATTGGATGTCTAATTGGTATAGTTTTATAACAATAATATAAACGTTCAAGGAAAAATGCAACTTTGAAGAATAATCAAACAATAATTTATTAAATTTGGCTGGATCATGGTTAATGCTTTATTAAATTTGGCTGGATTTAGTTCTCTTAAACCAGCAAAACACTGAAATCATTAATTAATCTCATTTTATACAACATATGTGAATAGGGATTCTCTACTTTAAAATATTAAATTCAAAAAAAATATTAAACTCGCACGTTTTGCATGGTGCACTGGGTGTTATGAACAAACAATGAATCATGGAACACTGCATCAAAAACTAATGATGTAATATATGGTGATTAACATAACAATAAAAAAATTAAAAAAAAATATTAAACTCAAAATACAGTTATATCATATATAGAACTAGGCTTGTGCCTACATCTTCCTACAATTTATTCAACAATGGACCTTGATCCAGGGATATACAAGGACGTATACTGTTGTAGTTCTGAGGATGCAGAGGTCCAATGGGCTCTGATGCCATTGATGACTCCAAGGAAGAAGCAGAACTTGGCTTGATCCTTGCTATAAATTGAATGTTTGTGTCCCCCTACCACTCATATATTGAAACCTAATGCCCAGTGTAATCGTGTTTGGAAGTAGGGCCTTTGGGAAAAAGCTTAGGTCTTGACAGTAGAGCCTTCATGAATGGGATTAATGACCTTATAAAAGAAATCGCAAAGAGCTAGTTTTTCCCTTCAAAGTTTCCCTTCTCATTTCTCAATTGGCCAACACCTTGATCTTAGACTTCCCAGCCTCCAGAACTATACGTTATAAAGTTCTGTTGTTTACAGTCTACTTAGTTTCTGGTATTTGGCTATAGTAGCCTGAACAGACTAAAATAATCCTTAAAATTGATATGAAAGTTGACTTGATATTCTAGGGGAGGGAGACAAAATGAGCAAAAATATATAGAGGTGTGCTCAGGAAAACGAGGGCTGCAGTTTAGCTGGAGACTGTGTAAAGTGATCAGAAGACATACAATTGCAAAATACTCTGGGGCCAAACTATAGATTAAATGCTTTTACTGTTAGGCAAAGCTGTTGAATAACATCAAATTTTACTCTGGATTTATTGTAATTTCACACTGTTTTTACATAATTACACTAAGATATCTCTTCCTGAGATTTTCAAGTTGCATAAAAAATATTTTCAAATTAGATAGTTCCTTGTATAAAACAAATGGTAAATCAGAAAAATAAAGAAAAAGTTTAAATAAAACTTTACTGAAATAACCATTGTGTTTCAGTTGACTGTTTTTAGTAAAATTAGATTAATTATGAAGTTCATTATTCTTTTCTCCCACTATTTTGTGGCCCTTTCCTCATTGTGTTTCACATATACAGGGAAGTTAAGTGAGATAATATTCATGTAATTACCTAATTTGTTTCTTCACTACCACCCCTTCTTTCTTTCATTTCATTTTTTTGTCTCTATGGAAACCATTAAAATATTTATAATTACAACTCCTTTATTCCCTTTATCTTCCTTCAGTTTACTCATGTGAATTCTCCAAATGAGGAATAATTGTGTTGTCTTCAGAAATGTTTGGTGTCTTAAAAATGGAATAGAAAAGGACAATTGATAAAGAGCATGATTTTTCCTTCATTAGTAGACCACGATCAGACTTAATATTTATCACTGTTTTTGTGGATGCCTTTTATATATTTAAACTGCCAGCATATAAAAGATGACCAATAAAGGTATATACATACTTTTAAGTTACATAGATTTCAATTAACATTTTAACTTAATGTAATAAATGAGAACATTGATTTCCACACTCCATGAGACACTAGTTCCATTCTGATTTTCATAGAATTCTATAAGGAAATGTCAATAGAAGAAATTACCTCTTACTTTAATGTTCTCCCAGAGAAGTCATCTTACACTAGAGAACATTCTTGAAAACAACAACTTGCTAAAATTTTAAAGATAGCCTCCTTCCAGCAATAAGAATTTCTTCAGAAGTAGAACCTTTTCCAAACATATTAATATTTTCAAAAAGATGATAAGCCTGCCAGGGATTAGACTGTCTCTGGGGTTAAAACCATAATCTGGTAAATAATTTCAACAGAGGACTTTCTTTCTCCCTGAATAGAAAACTTCCTCACCAGGGAATCCCACATATATTCATTTCTTCAAAGAGAGGACCATTAAAACATGTCAGAATCTTCAAAGTGGAAAACATGCCACCCCTTAGCAAAATGAAGTCTTTTAAAGTAGAAGCCCAAAAGCATTATGAAGGCTCTGAAAGAAAACTCCCAAAGGTCTACAAAATACTGCTTCCAGTATCTAAGTCTCAGATTATAATTTTAAAATGTTATGCAGATTGTACACAATCTAGGTTTTTGAAAATAGACTTTAGTTTTTAGAGTAATATCACAGCAAAACTGAGAACCACGTACAGAGAGAATACATACACTCTCTGCCCCCACACATGCACAGTTTCCCAGCTATCAACATCCACCACCAGAGTGGTACTTGTGTTATAATTGATGAAACTACATCAATACATCATTATCCCCCAGAGTCCATAGTTTACATTAGGGTTCACTCTTGGTGTTGGGCTTTCTATAGGTTTGGACAAATGTGAATGATATGTATCAACCATTGTAGTATCATACCAAATAGCTTCACTGCCCTAAAAGTCCTCTGTGCTCTGCCTATACATCCCTCCTTCCTCGAACCTCTAGTGATCACGATCTTTTTACTGTCTCCATAGTATTGCATTTTCCAGAATATCATATAGTTAGAATCATATAGTATATATCTTTTTCAAATTGGCTTCTTTCTCTTTTTAGAATAATAAATGTTTATGTTTATTAAGATGAACCATATTCATTGTTTATGAAATCATAATAATATGGATACGAACAGAGACTTGTTAGTCAACTCATGAAATAATAGGACTAGCATACACTTCTTAAATTTTCATTTTAATTCCAGTAGAGGTAACATAGAGTTTTATATTAATTTCAGGTATACCAACAAATTGGCGTCTTTCAAATAGTGATATGCATTTAAGTTTCCTCCGTGTCTTTTCATGGCTTTATAGCTCATTTCTTTTTCACACTGAATAATATTTCATTACCTGAATGTACCACAGTTATCCATTCTACTGAAGGGCAGCTTAGTTGCTTACAAGTTTTGGCACTTATGAATAATGCTGCTATAATTATGTAGGCAGGACATAAGTTTTCTGTTTCTTTGGGTAAATACCAAGGACTGCTGTTGCTGGATAGTAAGATGAGAGTACATTTAGTTTTGTTAGAAACTGACAAACTAACTTCCAGGATGGCTCTATCATTTTGTACTCTCACCAGCAGTAAATGGGGGTTTCTATTGCTCCACATCCTTGCTAGCCATTTGGTGTTATCAGTGTTCTGGATAGTACCATTCTAATGGGTACTATTAGACCATTCTAATAGGTGGGTAGTAGTATCTTATTTTAATTTGCATTTCCATGAGGGTATATGATGTGGAACATATTTTAATCTGCTTATTTGCATCTGTGTAATCTTATTTGGGGGTGTCTATTCAGAAATTTGGCCCATTTTTAATTGGGTTGTTTGTCTTCTTATTGTTGAGTCTAAAAAGTTCTTTGTATATATTTTTTAAAAACAGTGCTTTATCAAATATCTTTTGGAAATATTTTCTCCCAATCTGTGGCTTTTTCTTTTCATTGTCTTGACAATGTCTTCTGCAGAGCAGAAGTTTTTACTTTTAATAAACTTCAGCCTATCAATTCTTTCTTCCATGGATCGTGCCATTGGTGTTTTATGCAAAAAGTCATCACCATACCCAAGGTCATCTAGATTTTCTCCTGTTATTTTCTAGAAATTTTATAGTGTCACCTTTATACTTAGGTCTATGATCCATTTTGAGGTTTTTTTTTTAAAGATTTTATTTATTTATTTCAGACAGAGAGGGAGCACACATGAGCAGGGGGGAGGGGCAGAGGGAGAAGCAGATTCCCTGCTGAGCAGGGAGCCCAAGGTGGGGCTCAATCCCAGGAGCCTGGGAATATGACCTGAGCCTAAGGCAGACACTTAATTGACTGAGCTTCCCAGGCGCCCCTTGAGTTAAGTTTTTTGAAGAGTGTAAGGTCTGTGTCTAGATCCATTTTTTTGCATATGAATGCCCAATTATTCCAGCACCACTTACTGAAAAGATTATCTTTGCTGCATTGAATTATCTTTCTTTGTCGAAGTTTAGTTGAGTATATTTATGTGGATCTGTTTCTGGGCTTTCTATTCTGTTCTATTGATCTATTTGTCTACCCTTTTGCCAATATCACATTGTCTTGATTATGGTACTTTATTTAAATCTTGAATTCAGGTATCGTCACCCTCCAATTTTGTTCTTCTCCTTCAATATTATGTTGGATATTCTCAGTGTTTTGCTTTTCCGTATAAAATTTAAGATCAGTTAGTTGACAGCCACAAAATATTGAACCTACAGATCAAGTTGTGAAGGATTAATATCCTTACATGCGATCTACTTTTGAAAAGTTCTGTTTGATTTGAACCATTTTAACTATAAGTAAAATATGATAAAATCTGGTTATCAGGAAAATAAGATTAGTATCCCTTTAGTTCTAATATAAGAATCTGAGGAAAATAATATATAAATGGTGAACAGAACCCTATGGATTTGAATCATATAGTGCAGTTTTACCTCACTTCATGTTATTTCTGATCTTGAGAAGCCTACAAGTCAGGAGAACAAGTACTTTGATGACAAGTCATCTGGACTGCTGTACTTTTCTCTTTAGGTAAAAAGGTTTTTCTGCTTTATCCACCTGATTGAAATGTTGAGAGACAAAGTTAATCTTGGGAAAAACTGTGAATAGTGATGAGTGCCAAGCCATCATCACCATGTTCATCATCACTGTCAATTTGCCATCCCAGAAATTTGCATTTAACCAAGTAATCTACTCTTTGCCTGAATTTCAAATTTGATTGGGTTGTGAGAGTTTTGGACATAAACTGGTATTATAATTACAAATAAAGAGAATGTCTAAGAAAAGTTACTGAAATGCATAGATATTAGAGCAGAGAACAGAAAATGTTTACAGTATTTTTTACATTTTATTATTTACCATTTTATTATTTATTTCTATATTTACTTTTTATTATTATCCATATAGTCTAAGTATTGTTTGTAATAGAAAATATAATTTGAATCCTATTTATATTATCTATTTCTAAAGATATATGGAAAGCTGATTCAGAATATATTAAATTTAAGATTATGGGGATCAGGAGCAGGTCATGGTTTAGGTTAATCCTCTTTTCTATCCTTCAATTATTTGTTTTCCCAATGTGGTTATTTCATTCTACATTTGAAAGATGACTAAAACATGGTGTGTGTGTGTGTGTGTGTGTGTGTGTGTGTGTGTGTGTGTCTGTAAGACTTGAATATAGCATAGAATAGAACTCAGTATATGATACTGATTAATATTACCAATTAAAATGTTCATATGGTTAGAAGTCACTGTACAAAATTGAATAGATTTGAATTTCTGAATTGAAATTTGTGGTTACAAAGGTTTGGGGTTAACTGATATTAGATTTTTCTGCCTATTACTCTCTGTGTCTTACTCATAATCAACTGAAGCCACCTTGCAAATATTTGTAGGTCCATATCCCAAGACAGCTTTCTACCTAGTAACAAATTCACTTTCAGCTCTTTAGCTCTTTGAGCAAACTGATATTCTGAACTCTCAATGCTTTTCTGACCAGAATCTTGGGAATTGCCATTTCCCAGGAGCAGGCCTGCCTCAGCCTCCTTGACACATCAGTCCTTGAATGGGAACAACCGGTGGGAAGCACAGCTTCGGTGCAAACACTGTGCCTGAAAGGAGAGCTACACCCAAGGTGAATTATCCTTAGTTGCAGTTATAAAGGATCTGAGAGGCATATTTTCATGGCCACTGTGATGGATGAGAGCTAGTTTATTATCAAAGGAACCCCTGGGGCCAAGAAAATGAAAATATCAAAAGAAAACCAAAATATTTAATCACCTGTAATGGTCTGGGTGTTTTTAGTGTCTTCACACTAGTTATCTCTTTTAAATTTTACAACAACCCTAAGGAGTAAATCTTACTATCCTTATATTGAACATAAATACTGAAATTTAGATAACTGATATCTTCTTAATTTTAAGGAAATACTTGGATAGTAAATGACACTATATTAAACTCAATTGCTAAATGTATGCCTCTCTTGGGTTCTAGGAAATATGTTGTCAATATCACCACCAATTTCATCAGAAAAACCTTAGGTGTTGTGAAGCTCAAATTTTATCACTGGCAGCAGATACCATTGGTTTTTTCCTCTGACAGGTTTACTTCAATCAGTTTGGATAAAGTATCTCCCAAATACCCATGTCTGAGTAACAATAGTTTGTCATTATTTCTTTCAAGTAAAATGATAATCCATCAAAAACTAGCTAGTTCAGCTTGTGATTCAGTTGTTCAAGTGCTTCTCCTCCAGACAACCATCATACTTCAGTAGATAGCAGAAGTGCATTTGTATACTTTCCACTTCATCACACATGTTATTGAAATGATGTGTCCTCAAGTTTCAAGATTTAATAAAATTATAAATTTTGACTGCTTTACTGAGGACATTCTTAAGGGAAGCTCTTCATTTAGTTAATTGTGGATCTGTGGTGATGAGAAATATCATGACTTCTAGTAGTTTGGTACAAACTGCCAGAAGCTTTATCCACCTTTACTTTTTGTACTATTAGTGCAATTATGAAAACGGTGAAAAAAATCAAGTAATGTCCTAATATTATTATGACAAAGTTTTGACCATGTGTATCCACTAAAAGTATCTTGAGTTACCGAGGGGTCCACAGACCACACTGTACAACATTGTACAAGATTATAGTTAAGAACCTTGAGACTATCCTAGAATATTTGCTCCGTGAAGGTACAGATCTTTGATTTGTTCACTTATGTGTCCTTAGCACTCAGAATGATCTTTAACACATGATATAAGTGTAAACATATTGCCTGTTGCATTAAAGAAAGAAACATCAAAATCATGAATTTTGATCCCTCCCCTGTCTCCCACCCCCTCATCACCAATCAGACTATGTGTTCAATGGTTTTGTGATTTAGTTTTCTAATCTGTAAAAGAGATAATATTAGTACCCAGCTTACAGGTTTGTTTTAAAGATGAAATGTGACAATGCATTAAAATGCTTCACAGAATGACTAACACAAGGTAGTGATGTTCCATTATTTAAAAATATATTAAGAAAAAAATATTAAGTATCCATAGTTGTTTCAGTTATAGCTGGTTCTGTTGCCTATAATAGTGTTGCAGTCAAAAGAGTAAAAGATCATATGTAAAGAAAGACCTGGGATAGCATTTGAAGGCTTAGGTGGTAGCTCCAGAATGTCTTCAGGCACTCAGGCTTCTATTTTTCTGCATTAATATCTTACCACATGACTTTCATCTTAAGGTTATATCTTGATCCAGTGTAACTGCTGAAGGTCCAGTTTTTGCTTCTGCAGTGAAGGCCAGAAGAAGAAAGAAAGGTGGAAAGGTGTTTAGTTTAGTTTTGTTTTTTTTAAAGTCTGACCCTAACTGAATCAGCTCCCTTTAAACGGGTTTCTCAGAAGTCTCATATCCCAAATCTATAATTTGTTAGCTGCACCATGGTCACATACAAGGGAGGCAGAGAAGGTATCCTTTTATTCTTTGTGTCAACATGACTACCTAAATATGAGGGTTTCTATACTAAGAAGAAAGAAGAAAACTGATGGCCTCCACCTCTTCCTGGAACAATGTAATAGTTGCTATGTAACATATAAAGTTGGATATATTCTATTGTGCAGAATTCTGATTGATACAGATGCTTTTTGCTCCTCTGTGGCTATAACAACTGTTTGACCTGGCACTGAACTCAACTCCTCACCATAGGCCTTTATCCTTACAAAAGGGCGGAGATTGCGCATCACACCGTATGTAGTGCCTCTACGTTCTCCCCAAGATCAGGCGATGGGAATTTATATGTACAGTGCATCGAATGTGATTCCGCTACACTGATGACTAACCATTTTAGGCTGAACTGAGAGCACTACAGCTCCCTAAGTTTCCTGAATCTTATCCCAATTATATTTCATTTAATAACACTCAGTGAACTATCTGGTGGCAGGGGAAATGAAACTACATGCTTTTATGGGATCATTCATCAAGAACTAATTGAAGCGTTCATACAGTTTAGTGCTGATAAAACAGTGTAACAATAAACAATAACAAAATTCACTGGAGAAGGATTTGTTTTGCCGTGAGGAAAATGGTTCTGTTTCATCCTGGGATTCCTGGTTAAAAGAGTCTCCAATTTACAAAAGGATAAGCGCAGACTCCTCTGCATAATGACGGGGTGGGAGCTGTGTCAAATGTATTAGCGTTGCTCCGCTGGAGCCATTCTCATCCTAGGTATTTGCTATTGTGTGGGACTCTGGCAGGAAGCTGCAGGACCAATAGGATTTTTAGAAGTTTCTTTTTCCTATTTATTGTTACGCCGCTTGAAGCAGCTCCTTCATAGTTTTTATTGGAAAATATAGAAAAATCTTCAAGTATACTTCAATAAGTTCAGATTTTCTTAAATCCCAATTTAAGAAGTTCCTTTTTGAATACTTCTGCACCTGGAAGTTAGTTGGCTTTTTGTCTTTGCATTCCCTGTTCCTCCACCTGTGGTGCTTGGACATCTGGCTGAATTGAAAAGGAAGGAATAGACAATGGGCACCTTACACCTCATTTTCTTGGGAGTGATTAAATCATAGCAAAATGAAATGTATGAGAAATGTGCCACAAACTGCTGTAAACCTGAACATTTATTTGCTATATTTATATGACTTAGATGGCAGTAAGCACCATATTATAGGTACAGAATTTACTTCATAATTGTTATGTCTTATATATATATAATAACCACAGATTTTATTGGTAAAACATATTACCTAGACTCAACTTAACTCTAGGCAATAAGATTAGATTCTCTGCCATCACCATTTGAAATTTTAAATAGCATTATATGGATACAGATTTTAGATAAATGATCAGCATATAATAAGTCTTGTAAGATGATGTGAATGGTCATCTGTCACAGACACCATTAATATTTATCAATGTGTTTTGAAAATTTACCTATAAAATAAGAAGCTCTGCTAATTTAGATATGGTCAGATTGTAGTTTTAACATACAAATTTTTGTTCAAATTGGCTTTGCATTATAAAAAGTAATTTCTCCTAAGGGCTTTTTAAACTATAGTTTTCTAAAAGTCTTAATACATCTTAAACAAAACACTGCCAAGCCTAAATTATTTCCTAAAATGAGAAGGATTTATAAAAACCATAATCACTCTTCAGGTTGGCTAAGAAATGGAATCAATTCTTTGTGTACTTAGTTGCCAGTCACTTCAATTAATTTGCAGAACCATTAATAAGTGGAAGATAAATTTATATTATGACATAAGAAGTATCAATTTAATTGGTATATTTAGGGATAAAATTATGATTGTAGATTTCATAGCTTTCATATTGTAAACCATATTTTACTTTCCATGTAGATTTGCCAAATAGAATTTTATAGCATGTCATTCCTTGAAAATGGGAATGACATATTAGCATAAATTAAGTCAGCACCCATGCTCTAATGCTTCCACCATAGTTCTAAAACACACTACGCAGCTTCTACACCAGGACTTTCCTTCTCCATGACACCTTTTCTCTTGGTATTCCCACAAAGCTTGCTCACTCATGTCTTTCAGGCCTTGATCAAATGCCATCTTTTCAGGGAGGACTTCCTGACCACCTTACTTTGTATTGCAACTCACACTGCCCCCCCCCAACTCATATATCCTAATGACTACCTGCTTTATTTTTCTTCAGAAATGCTTATCTGACACCCTACATGTACATATCTATTGTTTTGCTGTCTAACAACACTTTTTTTAAGAATTTAGACTCTGTGAGGGTAAGTGGTATGTATGTTTTATTCACTGCTTGCTCTTTGAGCCTGAAATATGATAGGCATTCAGTGATATATGTTGAGTAAACGTATTAGGGTTCCAGATTTCCTATTTCTCATACACAAGCTCTTTGAGCTTAGGCAAGTTACTTAGTCTGCTAGTCTGGTTCCTTATCTACAAAACATGAGAAATAATGATGCCTGCTACAGTTTGCTGATTAAATGAAACACTATGGATAAGAGCTTTTATCTAAAGGCAAGCGATTGCTGTTGGAACATTAAATGGCTTTCAGGAAACCCTGTGGAGGGTTTTTTTTGTTTTTGTTTTTGTTTTGTTTCCTTTTTTTTTTTTTTTTTTTTTTTTGCTTTGCCTGGGTTATCTAATTTAGAGAAGACCTAGACTTAAGTTACAGTGTTGGTCTTGGTACACAAGTTAAAGCTATGGACCCTTTGCCTATTCTAAGTTGTTAGTAATACAGCAATCAGTTAATCTCATGACCAAAAGTAGGCAGTGATTTATAGAGACATATTTAGAGGTGACATTTGGATGGAAGATAGAATTTAAGGGATGGAAATTTAGGTAGGGTAAAGGTAATAGGACGCTAAAGCTAATTGACCTACATGAGAAATAAACTAGTGATTGTGGCCTCATTTATAGCATTCTATCAAGAAAAGTGAGGCATCATAGAAAGGGTAGTGTGGTGATTAATTATATATGTCAATTTGGTTAGGCTATGGTATCCAGTGTTTGACCAAACATTAGCCCATTAGTCTAGATGTTGTTAGGAGGCTATTTTGTAGATGTGATTAACATTTACAATCAGTTGACTTTAAGGGAAGGAATTTTCCTTTGATAATGTGGATAGTGGGTCTCATCCAACCATTGGAAGGTTTTAAGAGCAGAAAACTGAGGTTTCCTGGAGAAGGAATTCTGCCTCAGGACTGTAACATAGAAATCATGCCTGAATTTCTAGCCTATCTGCCTGCTCTATGGATTTGCTAGCTCCCACATTCCTGTGAGCCAATTCTTTAAAATAAACCTCTCTCTCTTTCTATCTCTCTCTCTGCATGTTTCTGTCTCTGGCTCCCTCTTTCTTTCTCTCTTATTGGTTCTGTTTCTCTGGAGAACCCTGACTGATATAAGTAGTAATCTATGGTTTATAATTCTTGATTTGGGAATTATTGTGAGAATTAAATAAAACAATGTGTGCTAATTTCATAATAAAATCCTAGCACACAGTAGGTGCTCAAAAAGTCATTCTCACGTTGGTGATGATGGTAGAGGTAATCAAGTGATGTGTTTACTAATAGAGTCTGGTCCTCAATTAGCCTATGATAGCATCCACTGAGTACCTAAAAGTTTGCTGACTGATTTGACAAGCCTAATTCAAATATAGAAAAGGAGTTCAGTCAATTATAAGACATAGTCAAAGTATTAAGTATAGAAGCAAATTTGTGTATATAACTATAGGAAGAACAGTGTTTAGAAAGGGTATAAATTCTTGAGCAAACAGACTGGGATTCAAATTTCATCTTTGCTTCTTACCTACTATGTGACCTTATCTGTGAAATGGATATTATAATGCTTTCCCCCACAGACCTACTGTGGAACTTTAGTAAATTTTATAAAACATCCAGAACTCTACCTGTCATATTTTCCTCCTCGTTTCCCTAATGTACAATCGGTTAATAGCAAGTTTCCTAATTTTTGAAATTTCGATTTCAGGCCTTGTATGCCAAAAGAGAGGTCAACTTCAAGTTTCATAATTGGAGATAGACATTTTTTCTTTTTCCCTCCAGGTAAATGAAACTTTACTGAGAGAAAAGAATGTCAATAAAGCACAGCAATTTTTAATGCAGTCTCGCATTTACTAAAGCTTCATAGAGAAGAAAAGTGTAGTTGCCTTGCCAGAGAAAGGAGTGCAGAGTTAAAGCCTCTCACCCTTACAGGCAGGTACATCAGAGAGGGGGTGGATGCACCCCAAAACCAATGATCCTCAGAAGCGCCTCTAGGGCAGCTGTAGTTGGCTTACCCCAGCAGACTCAAGAGGGCAACAAGGGCCAGTGGTGAGCTCTGTCATTGCAAAGTCAACTGTGGGACACTGATAATAAAGCTAAGTGCTCCACAGAGTAAGAGAAACCAGAATTATTGTCAGTGTTATAAAATATGTATTTTACTATATATCAATCCAAGGTGTATTTTATTATCAGTAGTGTTTATTAATGAAGAGTTATTCATTGCAGGAGTATCATTTAATTTGAGATAAATAAAGAAAGAAAGTGTGGTTTTAATAGCATTAAATGTACCTTCTGCAAACACAAGAGAAAGGTACTTCTTATAGGATGGAAGGAACGGAGTGGTTAAATATAATATTTTTTTTTGAAAATTAAGGCATATTAAAGGATACTTTAGAAAAACTATTTTGGTATCATGTTATAAAAGTTATATTTCATTTAAATTATTAAGAAGCTCAATTGATGAATTTGTTCCATGTAACTAAAAAGTAATAATAATAATAATAATAATAATAATAATACCTTTCAAAGAAGAGTACACACTGCCAGGTAGGCTGAAAGAGTGTGCCGAGGCAAAGGCTTTTGCCAGCACCCTTGCAACAGGATATGCCTGGAGCTGGGTCAGGAAGGCAGGTAAGTCTGGGATACCATCAGGCAGGGAGAAGCAGAAACTCAAGCCAGAAATCTCTTTGCTAGAGCATCTGGGTTCAGAGATCAAGGGCCAGAACATCTGTACTGGGGATAAGCAAAGAGAAGGCTCATTAAGACAAGGTCAGGAGTGAAGAAAATGGAAGGAGAGGAAGCAGTCAGGCTGTATTTGATGGTACTGGAGAGAAGGGCTCCTGGAGGATTAAGGCAGAAGTGAGGCCAAAATTTACCACTCACTTTTCTTTTCAAATTGTTAATAGCTTTATTTGATTTTAATTATAAATAGTAAAAACATATATTGAACTACTTAGATGATATAAGAACTATACCCACAAGAGCACAAAGTAACATCCTGAATTCCATATATTTAATAAGCATGTTACCAAAGTTTTTTGCCTTTCCATATACAGCATATACTTTCCTTTTTTTTTTTTAAATTGGGTCATACTGATAAATAATCTGCTTTTAAGAATTTCATCTTATTTCAATAAATATAAATCCATATTGTTGTTTTCAATGTGTGCATAGTAATTCATTTGATGAACATACCCAAACATACTTTATCCATCCTCTGTAGATGGGCATTTAGGCTTTTTATGTTTTTTTTCTAATGTAAATACTCTTAAAACTCCTGTTTCTTTCCTGTTTATTTCAGTTATAAATAAAATTTATTTTTCATCCCAAAAGTAATATAACCATATGATGAAAGTTTTGAAAACAGAAAAATTAAATAAAATATTTGTATGTTTACCATTATAACACATCATCATTTAGGCTTACTTTCTTAAGATCGTTTTTTTTTTTTTTTGTCCTAACTTTTAGGACTTTTAATTATCTGGTAGGTAATTTGTATGCTACTCAGCTCAAAGTCATCCCTCAAACCTGAAGTCTGTAGTTGTTTCTAGTCTCAAAGGTGCCAACATGCATCAAGGAGGAGTGTAGGATGAAATGAAGTGAGGCTGTGATAACCAGCAGCTTCTTCAGGCCAGGAGAGATGGTGCTCCCTCTTGCAGGTGTGAAACTGAGGTCTCCTGGAGGCTGACTTTCTGAATCTTGCCAGTTAGCCTGGTTGTATCTGTCATCCCAGGGCCACTCTGAGCCTCTGTTCCTTGAGGGTTGTTGGGTTAAGTACAATGAATACTGATGTTTATTAAAAAGACAAACTGTGCTTGTAGCATTGTACATTTTATCCTATTTAATCCTTACAACACTTTGAGTTAGATATAGCAAGCCTCTTTTTGTAGATAATATGATAGGTGCAGAAAGGTTAAGTTACTTGGCCAAGATTACATTACATAGAAGAACTGGAATAGAAATCTGTAACTGTTGGCCTCTGAAGGAAATAAACTTGTGAATAGCATACTAATGTCCTGGGGTATGTGGATGTGGTGATAGGTGGTAGTAGGTTCCTAAATTTAATTCTTCTTAATTATATCCTTCCAGTCAATGAAATACTAGAGTGTGAGAACATATAAGACTCAAAATTACCTTCATTTATGTGATAGATGGGTAAGTAATGCTGTAAATTTGGTTATATGTTCCTGGAGACCGAGGAGAATATGAGGACATTTGGGATGAACTCTGTTGGCTTAGCTCTACCAGGTACATGGCCAGGCCAAAGGTTTTGATGATGAGAAGGAGCCCAAGATGCTCTAGGGCTGCAAAAGGGATTCAGATGATAATGTCACTTGTCATAATGATTTGTGTTTGGCTGTACCACCGGTCAGGGGTGACCAGCAAGAAGGAGGGATTGCCTTGGCATGGAACAACATACTTGGCACTGCAGAAAGAATAAAGTAAGTGGAGAGGACCAATATTTTTCCTAGAAATCAAAACTGATTCCTCATGAGATTAATGAACCAATGCATTCTGCTTCCATCTGATCCAAAGTGAATTTCTGTAGTTTAGGTGGAAAACAATCTAATATAGAGAATAGTTTAGGTAGGGCATTAGGGCAATGGATGTCTCTTAATTTGTTGTACCATCAACTTTCACTTTTTCTAAGTCTATTCCTTTCCCAGCACTATCATCCATACCTTAGCAGCGGGATAAACCTTATGACCATATGACCTCCATCAGCTGGTTTTGGGTAGGCAGTTGGCCAGTGAGTGGCACTGAGTCCTTATCCAGGAGCTTTAGAATTTGAAGTAAGAATGTCATACTCCCACCCAGAGTCTAGACTGTTAGGAATAGTTGTATGACCACATGTCCTATAGAGAAGCAATGACAGGGAGATAGAAAAATGAAGCAGAAACACAGGGAGCATTAGAGAAGAAAGTTGCTCATTCTAGTTTTTCCTGAGGTCCTGTGCCATTGTCACTTTTGGGTTTAGTGAGATATCTCACATCTTTATAAAATACCATTTTTATCTTAAACGGGTTGGAGCTAGGTTTCTGTCACTTCCAACCACCAGAATTCTAACTAATATAACTAGTCTTAAACTACGTTTGAAATGAATGGAACCAAGAAAAAAAGTGAGGCAGTTTCTATATTTGATATGCAAACCAGATTATCTGTATGAGAAATAGGAAAAACTTAGTGGTTTTCTAAATTCAAAAGGGGGTAGCAGATGCCACTGTAGTCAACTATATATTAATAAAGGTGACTCCTATTTCTTGAGGAAAATATGACATTTAACTAACAGTACCAAAGGCAAGCTCTCACCTTTTGGAAAGGTCTTTTTACTCTTTAATATGATTGTTAAAATAGCAATGGATTTTTTTTCATGGCTGGCACTATGGAAAGATAATAGAAATAATTTGACCACAGTGAAAGTTTCATTTCAGAAATATTTTCAAACTACTCATATAAAAGAGCAGCCAAACAAAACAAAACAAAACCCCTCTCATTTCAGCTTATTTTATAAGAAATTGTGCATTTGAGACAGATGAAAGTGAAAACAAAAGAAATTAAATCATTTAATAGAAAATCTATACATTCAAGTTCATGTGGAGAGAATCCATATTGAAGTATTTAGTAACATTTGTCTCTTTAACAATCTAGAATTTCTGAAAATATTATAAAATATATATATATACTCTAACATTTGTATGTGATAGAGTTATTGTGATACATCAAAAGAAGAAAATATTGACCAGTGACTTTTAGAAATATGTACAGAGCACAAATTATTAACAATTCTTATTTCTATTTCCTATCTAAAAAATAATAAATATAATATTTTATCCCATGTCACAATATTCTGAGAAGCATGACTTCCTGAACAGTCTCTTTTATGTCTGCACATATGCTATTCTAGTTAATGTAGAATTTTTCTGTGCAAACTGTTAAATGAACACAACATTTTAAACAAAATAAAACTGGAAATTTTATTTATTAACAATTTCCTTTTATAAATTTAACATATTTTCATCGTAAAGGGTATATAGAATGTATAACACATCAATCTGAAGCTAAAATCACATGAAATGTATCTTACTGGCTCACTGTTAATAATTTGGTGTTTTTAATTCATACTAATATCTTTTCATGTAGTTGAAAGTATAGTAAATGTGTCACAAATGGAATGGAGAGCAATGACAAACTGGGGAAAACATAGAATATATATATGTATATTTATACATACATGTATGTGTAAATAAAATTTTATGTACTATATTAGCTAACTCCTAGTTGGTGGAAAGTTAGCTCAACTTTTTACTCCTATAAATATAATTCTACAATTAACATTCTTGTACATAAATTCTGGAAAGCATCTGCAATTATTCTTAAGAACAATTCTTATTAGAGAGTTTATTTAGTACATCAAGAGAAAGGAGCGTTTTTAAGGTTCTTGATATGTCTTGTCACATGGGATTCAGAGATTTTTTTTTTTTTTTGCTGCAAAAAGGTGTTTTTCTAAAGCACAGGGACAGGACTGGTGGGCAGAAAGAGCTGCACTGTGATTGTGATTATTTGATTATATACTTATATACTTTTAAGTTGGGGGAGGGTAGAGATAATGGGAGTCTCTACAGGATCTCTGTAGGTTAAAGACTTACAGGGTCCTGGAGGTCTGGCTATTGCCAAGCTAACTTCACTTTTAGTCTCTAGGAAAACATCAACATTAAGGCAGCAAGGAGCTCCTTGAAGAATGTCACCTACACGCCTCGGGTATTTATCAATGGGCTGCAAGTTAGGAAATTTAATTTTATCTACATTTCTCTTGCCTTTGTTCTCCTCATCATCCCCCACTAACCCCAAACAATTTAGGCCCTTAAATTTTTAAGATTGCTGAGGGTAGAAGGTCTTATCTTCTATAACTTCTTCCTGATGAAGAGGGGTATAGAGGTGTCCCTACCAATGAGTCAGCTTTGGTCAGCTGGGGAATTTCAGAGAATTTTTTAAAAAAGGTTTTCACATGTAATACATTGTCTTAGTATTAAGTATACATAAAATGATATGTAGTTATTACCTACCTGGTCATGGGGCCTCTAACAATTGTATCTGCCCCCTATCCTGCCCTGAATAAGGAATGCCCTGAAATAAGCAATGTCAATAGGCTGGAGTGGCTTTCTTTCACTCATGCAGGTAGAAGTCTGTTTCGTTTTGTTTTGTTTTTCACCACCAAATAGAACCATATCAACGACATTAATTGGCAGATTACTTCTTCCATTTGTAAAATATTGCCATCATCCTATAAGTCAGTAGATTTTTAAAAATAATTTTAAAAATAATTTAAAAATAATTAAAATAAATAATGTTTTAAAATAAAAAGCATAATGTTTATAATTTTATATAAATATGATTATATCCTATGTGCCACTACTTTTTAAAGAGCCTTTATTTTTAACTCTTCCAACCTTTATTCTTTTCATTCAGTTTTCCCATATTTCCATACCCACACCACAAGCAGATATCATAATATACAGCCTGCTGTATATATTCATAAATGCTTTCATTATATGCACACTTATACATGTATAAACATATATATATATACATCTCTAAATATACATAAATATACCCTTATATACACTCATGCATACCCCATACATAAAAATACCTATTTATCTAATTTATAGAGACTTATTTCTCTCTTGTTTTTACAGAATAATTAATATGCTATATCCTTGATGGCATCTTGTCTTTCTCACTAAGTATACCTAGAAATTTTAAATCAATCCAAGAGAAATCTGAAGTGTGATGTCTCCCACTTTGTCCTTCATTCTTAGGATGGCTTTGGCTACTAGGGGTGTTTTGTGGTTCCATACAAATTTTAGGATTTTTTTTTCTATTTCTATTAAAAAATGCCATTGGAATCTTGAATAGGATTGCATTAGATCTATAAGTGGCTTTGGGTAGTATGGACATTTCTGTATTTTTCGCTGAAAATTTCTTCCTCTTGACTGATGTTTGTTTTGCTATGGGAACTTTAAACTTTCTATTGATT
Organism: Callorhinus ursinus; assembly: GCF_003265705.2. Lineage (NCBI taxonomy): Eukaryota > Metazoa > Chordata > Mammalia > Carnivora > Otariidae > Callorhinus > Callorhinus ursinus. The sequence goes on from NW_027397068.1 coordinate 18,716,564, forward strand.
ACTAAATGTTTTCTTTACACTAAAGTATTAACCCTTTGCTTGCCATACATGTAGCAAGTGTTTCCCCCAATTTGCTATTTTGTCTTTTATTTTACGTTATGGAGATTGCATTTTTGAAGGAGAAATTTTAATTATGTAGTTAAATATACCAGAGTTTCCGTAAGCATTTAAGTTTATCCAGCATTCACATAAAAATTTATGTGGTAGGATCAATTGCCTAGATTTGTCTGCTGTGTTTAAGAAAGTCTTAGGAGATAAAAACACCAATTATGTGATGTTTATTTTATATAATAATATACTCTTCATAATTGCTATTTTGGGTTTAAACATGTATGTTAAGCCAAATTTATATGTATTTGATTTGTAGTCAGAATTTTGTCAGTGCTCCATTTTCATATATATTAGTCATGGTACATGGGATACTGTGAAATCCATGTAACTTTATTTATTTATTATTTATTTATTTATTTATTTATTTATTTATGTATGTATGTATGTATTAAAAGATCTTATTTATTTATTTGACAGAGAGAGACACAGCGAGAGAGGGAACACAAGCAGGGGGAGTGGGAGAGGGAGAAGCAGGTTTCCCACTGAGCAGAGAGCCCGATGTGGGGCTCGATCCCAGGACCCTGGGATCATGACCCGCCCCGAAGGCAGACGCTTAACAAATGAGCCACCCAGGCTCCCCTGTAACATTATTTATAGATTAATCTTTTCCACTACTCAGATATGTAGTGGAAAATGTAACTGTTGCAGTCAAACCATTTTAGGAGTTTAGAGGTTATGATTCAAAGAAATTGAGTAGAGATTTAAGAGTACAAAGAAAATATTGTTTGATCTGTGTTCATATATGTCTTTTCTTGAGAGTTTAGTAGTAATAGGAAAAATAATATGCAAGAGTGCTGTAACAGAAATGAATAGTATGAAAGTAAAACAAATTAAAATTACTACTAAACATTTCAAGAGTCACTATTTCTATAATAAAAATTTATTAAACTTTGAAGGAAAAAAATCACATTGTTTTTAAGTTTTTACTTCTGAGTCAAATACCATTGGAAATTTGAAGAATATATTTCTGACCATTTTATTCATCTGAAACACTCTTTAAATAATGTTTTATTTATATAATATTGTACCTTTTACTTTTTTAATTTTAATGCTTTGCGGCTATTACTACCAAAGTCTAAAGTGATATTTAAAATAACACTGAAAGTTTACAGGGTATTTGAGATTTGAGATCTGTCTATCTGTATCTCTCCATCCATCCATCCATCCATCCATCCATCCATCCATCCATCCATCCCAACCATCCGCACAGGTCTTCCTTGATTTACAATGGGGTTGCATCCTGATCAACCTATCATAAGTTGAAAATATCACAAGTCAAAATGCATGAATACACCTAATCTAATGAACATCATAGCTTAGCTTAGCCTACCTTAAATGTGCTCAGAACATTGACATTAGCCTATAGTTGGGCAAAATCACCTAACAAAAAGCCTGTTCTATAATAAATATATCTCATGGAATTTATTGAATGCTGTACTGAAAGTGAAAAACAGAAGTGTTTTGTGGGTACAGAATGGTTGTGATCATGTGGCTGACTGGGAGCTGCAGCGCACTGCCATTGCCCAGCATCACCAGAGAGTGCTATACTGCATATCACTAGCCTGGGAAAAGATAAAAATTCAAAATTCAAGGTACAGTTTCTACTTACTACATGTTGCTTTCACACCATGGTAAAGTAATAGTAAATATCATAAATTGAACCATCATAGGTTGGGAACCATCTGTATATGCATATCATTCTTATTAAATGCAGGAAAATGGATAGCTAGTTTTATTATATAGCTAAGAACTGCAATTGAAACATGTTGTTTAACTACTAATCAAACAGTGGTCTTTTCCTTATAGAGTTCACATTTAAATTATTGACAAAATTTACACTTGAAGAATATTTCTAAATTATAACATACTTTTTCAGGAATAGATAGACAACCAAAGGATGCTATGTAATTATCACTAATATTACTAAAAATACTTAATTTTTACCATTGCTGCTTCTGTGCCAGTTTTATTTAATTCTCCCCACAATCATATGTGGCAAGTACTCATATGTTACCCATCTTACAAACAAGGCACCTCATATTTAGAGAAATTGTCACCTATCTCAGTGAGGAAAAGCTAAGGTCCTTCTGACATAAAACTTTTTCTTACTCATAAGCTTTACTGAACTTATCAATATACACATTTTTAAAAAGTTGATATAATTTAGAAAAACTATAAAAATTGAAACTATAGGTAGATAATACCAGTGCAAATGTTCGTATTTAATGTCTTTTTCTTTAAAGTAACCATGATGCCCACTTGGTAAGATTGACAATTAATTTATTTCTTCTCATCCTTAGTCTGTGCCAACCCTCAAAAATGTTGGTTCCATCAAAGATACCTTAGTGAATCTCCATAAAATCACAGTTCATCATAAAGGCAATTAAAAAACAAAAACAAACCCCTTCCCTACACAATTTCTTCCCTAACATGTATGACAGAGATAAAGATATGTATTCTTGTAGATGTGCAATCTGTGGGCAAAGGTTTATGAAATAATCTCATCAATCAATGACTTTAGGGGGTGCCTGGGTGGCTCAGTCCGTTGGGCATCTGCCTTTGGCTTAGGTCATGATCCCAGGGTCTTGAGCTGGAGCCCTGAATTGGGCTCCCTGCTCAGTGGAGAGCCTGCTTCACCCTCTCCCTCTGCCCCTCCTCCCAACTCATGCACTCTCTCTCTCTCCCTCTCTCGCTATCTCAAATAAATAAATAAAAAAATCTTAGGAAAAAAACCACAATGACTTTAGGACCAAATTTTCTTACATAAATATGTAAATTTATCATTACTTGACTTTCTAGTACTGGGATTGTCAAATCTTTGAGGTTGATAAAGCTTAAAGCTATATATTTATTTTCCTAAGAACCCCATCCACCTTAATTGTATGCTTGTCTGTATTTTAATATTAGTGTCAAATGATATTAGGTTTATTTGAATTTATTGTATAAGAATCTTGCAATTTTTCTTGATGCAATTCAGAAAAATCCATAAAGCTTTTTCGAAAATACACTTCTATACCCTAGTACAGATTCATTTTCCAAATTTAAAATAGTCAGTACTGAAAAATGATTACTTTCAGATTATATATTCCCCATATTTTAATGATCTCATTTTGTATGTCATATTTCTTAGTAGAATTATATGAGGATGTTTTTTACTAATAAATTCTCATGACACAATATATGTGTCATTACACATATATTATTACATATAACAGGTAAGCAGTATAAGCATTCTTGTTTTTACTATTAGCTGAAATAACTGAGACTCCCCAAGGTTAACTGATTTGCCCAAGATCACATATGTTCTAAGTGGTTAACCCTGGGTTGGAATGCTTGTCTCTAAAAAAAATAATAGTATGTAATTATTTCTTTTTCACAAATAGATGCTAATTATATCAAATCTAATGTATCATTAAAATAAAAACCATCATTCAAACACTCTAGCTAGAAAAAAAAATCACGTCTTTTTTTGAACTTGTCCTTTTTGTTTAATGCACACTGTATAAATGTCCTATAAAATCATGTTAACTATTGTCAATATTTTATGTACAATAATGTGTTTTAATCAATATATGTATTTTAATTCCATTGTTTTACTGATAACGCTAAGATAAATATATTTCTAACTTATAATGTGTTTTGATTCTTAAATTCCTAAAAGTGGAATTTTAAGACTAAAATACTACATTAAAACCTATGTCAAAATTGTGAAACAAAAGTAAAATGAATTTACTTTACAATTTTTTCCCAAATTAGAGTCCAGTTTCTAAAATATTTATCATTTTCCTAAGATTTTGAGTATTGATATTGATTTGAAGTATTGATTTTCTATGATATTAAATATTAAGGGGATTCTAGTTTTTTATTGAATTTTGTTTTCTATTCCATTGCTTTATTTTTTTGTAAACATCGCTATATTAAATTGTTACATTTGTCTATATTTTAATACACACTAGGGTAAATATAGTTTTTTTTCAGTCTTTGCTTATTTATTTATTTTTCATAAAACACTGGGCACATTTTTTTTCAACTTTCCTCCAAAAAAAAATCTATTGAAATTTGTATTAGAATTTCCAATTTGGAAAGTTTACAATCCTGTCTATGTATGTATGTATGTATGTATGTATGTTTGTATGTATTTATTTATTTTCATGAAGATAGACTTTTTTTATTTAAATTCAATTAGCCAACATCTAGTACATCATTTGTTTCAGATGCTGGGTTCTGTAATTCATCAGTTGCATATAACACCCAGTGCTCATAATTCTACCTCTTTAAAAACAGAACTTTATATTTCTATTCATACTGTGTTATGTCCCTAAGTTAATTTAATGCTATTTCTCTACAGATTTCTGTAGATTTCTTATTAAATTTTTTTTGAGAAATTTGATATCTTTATATATTTTTGGACAATGGGAATTATTATTTTGATATTACATTTTATATTTGACATTGGTATATAAGAAAATAATTGTTTTTCAAATATTAGTTTTATTATCATCATAAAGAACTCTAATTCTTTTTTCTCTTTCTTTGTCTTTTTTAGATAGATAAAAATATTATTTGCCAACAATGATAATTTGTCTTCATTTCCAATGTGTGTGTCTTATTGTTGCCTTTATGTTCATCTTGAGCTGCTTTGATAGCTTTTTGTAAGGTAATATGAAAGTATAAGTTTTTCTTATTCCTGGTTATGGTGGATTTAGCATAATACTGATTTAGATTGCTTTTTAAATAATATTTAATTTTTTTTAAATTCTGGCATGGATCTTCAATTTTAGCCTGTACTAGACCTTTTTTCCTGAAATGATCTTATAGTTTATTCTCTCGCCTATTGAGGAATGAGTAAATAGTATTTCAATTACTGGAATTTTTAAAATTCATTTTGGATTATATTTTAATATGATTACATTTATATGCTATTGGTTTATTGAGTACTTTGACTCTAATATTAAAAAATAAACTTTCCATATCATTTGTTTATTTTTATAAAGCTTTGATATTTGATGTATAAAATCTTCATAACTAGAAAGCTTTCCTTCATAGATTTTTTATTTATTTATTTATTTATTTATTTATTTGAGAAAATAAGTGAGCAAGTGCATGAACGTGGGGAGGGGTGGAGAGAGAGAGAGGGAGAGAGAATCCTCAAGCCAACTTCCCACTGATTGCAGAACCCCTTGTGAACTCTATCTCACCACCGGGAGATCATGACCTGAGCCAAAATCAAGAGTCAGCTGCTTAACCACTTAATCAGCTGAGTCACTCAGGAGCCCCTCCTTAATAGATTTAGAAGAATTATAATAATATTTGCCAGTATATTTCTGAGATATGATTAACAACTTTCTTAGTTTCTTCCATCATTATTGTTTTTTTTTTAGTTTTTCTTGAGTCAAATTTGATGATTCATAGTTTCTAAAGAAAAGTATCCATTTCAAACAGGTTTGCAAATTTATTGCATAGTTTGCCTGTCTAAATAGGAGGAATTTGTGTGGTTAAAGTTTATAAATATTATATATATATATATTTGTTGTTGTCGTTGTTGTTGCTTCCTCTCAACCACTATTTATGGTGAAAGAGAACTGCAAGACTTCTCTGAAGGTCTGGATGTGGTTGTCATCTTCAGTTACTATCCAACTAAATAGGTCTACTATTTACTTCTTCCATAATATTTTTATAACTACTATTAGCACTTCCAGTTTTAGACCACATCATCTTAGATTTAGATATAAGAAACAGTAAATATTAATTCATCAATAAAGACAAGATAAAGTAGGGTACTTACCCGCTCAATTATGTTTTAATTTGGAATTTTAAATTTTAATTATTTCTGTCTTTCCATTAAGAAAACTGAAAAAAAGGGAGAAATTACCTGCTTTTCAAATGCCTCTTTTCTGAGCCATAAAACTGCAGCCAATTCTTGCTACCTAAATATATCCAGCCATATTTCAATATTCTTTTCTCACCTGAAGCTACAAACAGATCTGTGGAAAGAACCTTCGGTGAAAGCCTTGTTGTATAATTGGAAAAACCCATACTTGTAAACATCCTTGCACTTGTTAGGCAGTTGAGCATATTTTTCTATTTCATTCTCTTCTTCAGATACACAAATTCAGGATTTGTTGGATTTAATTGTATACTCTCCTTTCTGATTGGTTTTGACAATTTATATTTGCCTGTGCTTTTCTCAAGATTGTTCTCCATATCATAGGTTCAGTTTTCAGCATTCTTGATTCTTCATTTGACTGTTTGTAATAATATTTAAATTTTATGGTGACATGATTTCTTTCCTTAAAAGTATTTTCTCAGATCCTCTGACTTAGTTTTTACTCAGTCTGTTTTCTTTTATCTTTTAAAAATATTTTCATTTCTTAAGAGTGCCCAATGCTTATCATCTAAAATGTTATATAATTGGGTAATATAGTTCATCTGTAGACATCACACTATACATATTTTCTTCTTTCTGTTGCACATTTTTTTTGCAAAAATAGCTTATAGGCCCTTTTTATTTGTTTATTTATTCATCCTTAAATGGGCAGCTGAATGAAGAATTGCTATTATCTGAAAAATAAATCACATGAATTTAAATTCTCTTTGCACTCTTGTATTTTTTAACCCTTAAAAATCAACCTAGAGTACTGTACAGAACTGGGCAGCATAGGTGTGTGGAAGAGGCACCCTCTGCTTTGTGCCATTATTTAATATTTTACAGTAACATTTCTGTTTAGTTCTTAGTTTCATTTACATGTATCTTGCTTTGAAATAACACATCCACAATGTAGAGATTAAGCCTAACCTATTAATCTCCACTTTCTCATCCACAATTCATTATCTAACACCATACCCTCCTTCGATTTTTATCTCCACCATGCCTTATCTCTGATACCAGTGACAGCCATGGTCCATTAGCCAAGTCTAATGGACAATTCTCACTTCTTATTTTCATTAAGCATACAACAACATTTGACCACTCTTTTCTTCTTGAGACTCTCTCATCACTTAATCTTCATTTCTTTTGCCTCTTCTCCTATTTTAGTAATCAGTCTCCTTTCCTGGCCACTACATAATGGAGTACCTTGGGGTTGGTCCATATTATTTTTCTCTTCTCTAGCTCTATCTACTTCCTAGATGATGTCCTCCAAGCCTTTAGTTTTAAAAATACTGTACATGGTATAGACTTCCAAATTTCTATTTTAAGCTTTGGCATCTTTAAATTCCAGACTTCAATATCCAAACTACATACTTCTCATTTTTCATAAACTTCTCAAACTCAACTTGTTTAAAAGAAAGTCTTGTATTTTGTTACTTGTTTCATTTATCTTTCTCCTTCAGACTCCCTATCTCAGAAGTTTTATTGTTTCTTAAGAAACAATTATCCACTCAATTTTTCAAACTAGAAGTTGAGGATTCTCATCTGTGTTATTTCTCAAATCTACCCTCAGCAGCCAGAACGATTTGTTAAGATCATAGATCATGTCACTTTGGCTTTTCTCCTAAATTGTTTCAATACTTCCCATTTCTATTACAACAATTTTAGAACCACTTATCACAGATTTATTTAGTTCATGGGTCCTCATTTGTCCCTCTGCCTCCCTCTCCAAATTCATCTTGATCCTTTCTTCACTCAGTCAATAGTCTTTGACCACACTGTTCTGATTTATTTTCCTTTATCTTTTCACACCCCTTCCCTTCATTGGACTTTTATTGTGGCTCCTAACAACTGTGAGGGTGCTATTGTCCCATCTCTCTGAAAGAAAAGTTTATTATCACCCATTAGTTATCAGCTTAAATGTTGTTTTCAGAGCCTTTATAACCACTGCATCTAAGGCAGGTTTCCCAACTTCTATTATTATCTGTTGGTATTTATCACAATCTGTAATTGTCTTTAATTTTTTTTCAATGTTCTTGAGGACAGAGACCTCGTATGTCCAATTCACAGTCTTATGCCACTTCCTGTCATGGTGTCTGCAAGTCTAGACAAAGACTCCAGAGGCCCTAAGCACTGATAAAAGGGGGGAACTCTCCTCCACCAAATAGTATTTAAAATATATGAAACTACAAAATAAGTTTGAAGTAAATAAAAATTTTATCTTTATCATGATGACTATTTTGAATAAATAACATGGTAAACATTAGAATTTTTCTCATATTTTTGGTGATCCTACTTTGATGACACTAAAATGTACTTGGTTGTCTTATAGATATTCTAATATCACTTAATAAATAGTGCTTTATTAATAAATGAAGAAATGAATGGACATTATAAATTTATTTGCAACATAAGGATTTCTAGTTTTTCCTGATGTCTTAGGGAAAGAAAGCTGTTCAGTCCTTTTACTCAGAATCCTTTTCAGTGTGTGGAATTCTCAAAATATCTTAGTAGGTATATTTCTGACACATGTAGAGGGGAGAAAAAGTTTTTATGATCAACTGAAATTTGGAAACATGACAACTTCGCTGCCAATGGTGTGGATGGTGTGGAAGATGGAGGATCTCATAGAGGAGAAAAGTTCATAATGAAGGAAGATGCAACTTCTGCTTTTACAGTTTTAACTCTTACTTTTTTGGAAATTGTAAGGGAAGTAATTGAAGAAGGGGGCTATCAATAAGAGGAGAGATTGATCCTGGATTTAAGACTACGAAGGGTAAGATTTACATTACTTCAGGCCACTGCTAATTATTACTCTTACAGAAGCTTTTTACCTTTATTTTGATAAAATACAGTTTTATAAAGGGTCGATTTTCCAAAGTTTGCTGCCTACCTGCTACTGAGTCAATTCCAAAAATTGGATAATAGGTAGTGGTTTTAGATAATATGTCACCACTGATTTTCAAGAGGAGCTCAATATCCCTTATCTCAAGGAAGGTTTTAGTTTCAAAATTCTCCTTATCCTAAACATCATCCCTGGCCCCTCACTGTCTGTCCTGAACATTAGTGAGGATATGCATTTTGCTTTTTGCTTCCCTTTAGTATTCCAGTTCCTAAAACAAGTGATGATTCTGGGAAGTATTGCCATTTTTTCAGATTTATTACCTGGGGAAGTGTTTTTGACAGATTAATTGCAATGTTGCATAACAACATGCCTATATTGATATAATATTGGAAGTCTACCATAGCAGGTACCTTCAACAGAACTGATAAACATAAGAAATAGGTAAGGGGTATGGCTATGGAGAGCTTATAGCATGTCTTATGCCTTCTCATTTTTTATACCTGTTATGGATTTGATGTGGAGGAAGACCCTTCTTATCACATTCAAGAACCTTCAAAGTCAGCTTTGACATAGAAGATAAAGTAAGTAAAGCACTTCAGTCACAAAAAGAGATTTCTAATGATCTTTTGACACTGGAATGGCATAACAAGGTGAAATAAGCCCCAGAATGAAGAAATGTAAATACTGTATACAAGATGATCACATCTGAAATAGAATGTGGATATATTTTATTGTTCACTTTGGTCAATTTCTGTGAGTGGCTAGATTAGAAACGACCTTATAAATCTGTCCCTGCATTGCTAGCTTTCCTTCAGCACTTTTTCATGACTCAGAACGAAGACTGAAACAGAGGTGATTGTTTCTTTTTTTTTTAAATTGAAATAAATGTTTAATTGTCCCAACAGTAGAATATTATGTCAACTTCACAAATTGTTAACTTCAGTATTCATAAAAATTTTATTATCTTTGAAAGTAATCTGTAAGGTAAGATTTTTGTACTTTGCAGGAATTCCTGATTACAGACATTGATGGCTAAGGAATCATAGCTAACTATAAATTATCAGCCATAGCCAAATAATTGTGAAAGCAAATGAAATTGTTTCAAATTCAGTAAAAAAATACTTGATGTGGGATGGAGCACATTTATATGTTCAATGTGACATATGATGGGGCCTCCAGCTCTTTTTGTTTGTTTGTTTGTTTTTTATTATGTTACGTTAATCACCATACATTACATCATTAGTTTTTGATGTAGTGTTCCATGATTCATTGTTTGCGTATAACACCCAGTGCTCCATGCAGAACATGCCCTCCTTAATACCCATCACCAGGTTAACGCATCCCCCACCCTCCTCCCCTCTAGAACCCTCAGTTTGTTTTTCAGAGTCCATAGTCTCTCATGCTTTGTCTCCCCCTCCGATTTCCCCCCTTCATTCTTCCTACAGCATCAATGCAGGTGTTCCTTGCCTTATTAAACCTAATACCCTAATGCTAACTTTTAAATTTACAATACAAATAAACAGAGGAGTGATTATTTGCATTACAAAATAATATGTGATTTTTAACAAGATTCTTTTATATAATAAGCCTCTTCCCAGGTTCACAAAAAAAATGGGAATCAATTTATAAAATGTTAATTATTCATTCCTTCAGGATCATAACTATTATGTTTTCTACGAGGTAAACTTGCTTTTGGAAATGAATGCTTTCAATACTTGGCACTTTTCCTAAAGAAAAATAGCAATTAGTGACAGCAAGTCACTTGACTATAGTTCAGAAACCCATCATGTTTGTATGGAATAAAGGCTTAAACACAGTCCACAGCTTTCCTAGAGGCAAGCAGAATTTCCTCTTTACTGAAGTAATGTGATCAGATATTCTAGGTTTTTGTATGCCTTTACATATTACCAGAGTCTGCACTAGCTTTATGCAGCTAAGAGTAGAGGTGACAGGTAGGCCAGAATATAATGAATATGGTAATCCTGGCAAGAAACAATGGAAGCACATCTGAAGGTTTTTCTGTCCCTTGGAGACTCAGTAAGATATATCCTAGAAAGGCTCCTAGGATGATAATAAGATGACTTTGCAACCTGATTAATATGGACATCAAAAACAAAGCTCAGAATCTAAAATCAGTTCAGTGTTATGAGCCCTGAGACATTGAGGAGGATATACTAGATGTCAGAGGGAAGAACTAGAGAGAAATATAAAGATTGATGTTGAGGAGACCCTATGAGTAATAATTTAGTCTTGTCTACATTTAGCTTTAAAAAGTTGGATGACATCCAAGCCTGAATGTCACAGAGACCATTATGTGCCATGCAGAAAGCCATCATAAGGCCCATGGGGATGTGAAACAGACCGAAGTGTCATCTGTGCTTATTTGACACAGAAATGTATTGGTTCTAAAGTCAACGTTCATAATAAATAGGCAGATATAAACATGAAACTATATACTTATATTTCATATATATAAATAAGCAAAACATATTAAAAATTACTAATCTTTTTGTTTCATATAAATACAAATATATGCTGTCATTTAAAGCACATAGTCCTACCCTCAAAAAGCTTATATTTCAAAACAGGTTACAATATGAATGGTTTCCAATTATAAGTTACTATCAAACTGTCCTACATTTTTTCATTTTTGTTTTTCAGAATATCCCATGAACCTTTAGCTATTTCTCTAAATGGTGCAGGGGTTAAAAAAGGTGATTGTTTATAGAATAATGGAGGCTGCAATATCGAGAATTATAGACCTCTATAATCAATGGACCATAAAGTTCTGACACTTAAAATAACCATTTGTTCCCAACACAGAAAACATTCTATTTTAACTACAGTGCATTAAAAAAATGTTCAATAACACAGTTCTGCGTTCTATAACAACAGTAAGGAATTAAATCTAGAAGGATTCTCGGAATAGAATACTGAACTTGTAATGATAGGTTTGTTTTTACCACAGAGGGTTTTCTGTTGGAATTGGTAAGGGCTGTATCCACAGGACTGAGCATTCAAAGGAATGCCAGGTTTGATCAGTCTTCTGATGTTGGCCAGTAACTAATTGGTTTGCGCTAGATGGACATGATTTCAGTATGGTGGCCTGAATTGTTTATAGACTGCTGAACAATTCCTTTTTTATTTTTTTTCCTGGAAGCTCTATTTCAACTATCTGATTTTAACCAGCCTCCCTCACAGGCCCTAAAACTATTCTGAGATAGCAGTGAACTTTGCTTATCTCCAATCTAAGCCATATTCCATATAGAAGGGTATTTCCTGATCCATTCTCCTCAAATTTTACTTATGAATCTTCTAATTCAAGGTTATCTTGAGTTTTACCAAGTAGCAAAATAATTTACATTTCTGTGTATTTTTTATTCTTACCCCAGTAGTATGTATATATGAATTTTCATCAGACAACAGTTTTAACCTTTGGACAATAATAATGATTAGCTAAGAATTTTCCTCTTTTTTACAGTCCAAAATGTTATTGAAATTTTGAGACCTGTTAAATAACATAATGTGGTACATTATTTTAATGCCTCTGTAAGAATCCTTATATAATTTTAGATACTTCCTGCAAGTTATACATTTATTTTTGTAAGATCATGTTCAACTTGATTCATGATCATGTGGTTTATAAATATTAAAAAGCATAGGGTTCCACTGATTTCATTTATATTTTAAACTAGAGGTTTCAATCCATTTACATATTTTATGAAAATGCTTATGTGGTACTAATTTAACTTAAGTAAGTGGGCAGTAAGTTGCCCAGTATACTCACTTGTTTAGAAAAATGATAGTCATTTATGATTTAGATACATTTATATGCAAGATGTAATCATAGAAAGGGTCACCAAACCTGTTTGTTTCACTATAATTGAATTTCCAATTCATTGAGGGAGGACTGATTTAATGTCTAAATAAATACTTTAACTTTAGGTAACAGACTACTCATTGTGACAGCAAGTAGTCTCTTGGTCTATTCAGAATGTGTCAAAATTTATGTGCTATTGCATGCCCTAAGGAGAAAAAAAAGTAGAAGAATATGTCCAAGGGGAATGGAACATACATTGTATTACTTTTAATCATATGTGTTATGTTACAAATCCAAGACTTAAAAACTATAACTACTGTGCTTCATATCTATACCATAACTTTTAACTTCATATTTTCAACTTCTATAATTATCCTGTTATTTTTTAACAATTGTGCCAATTTTTAAAATCCATTAAGAGATATTGTGTGCTTGCTATTAGGTCCAAAAAAATCCCATTTTTAATACTGAAGTAAATTAATTATTCTGAGAAAGCTGTATATTATATTTTAGTTACTTGTTAATTATATTAATGATTAATCATGGTTCATATCATTACAGCCAAGTGTGAGTTTTTAAGGACAATTATAGAAACATCATTTCATATATTTTCCCAATACTTTTTAGTACCTTCCAAACAAAGGCAATTCAGCAATAAAATTGTTTCAAATGGCTGTTCTCTCACAATTTGCGTGTAATGATAACAGTCAAACTGTTTCTACCTAACATTTACAAAGGTTTTTTTTTTTAATACCCACATAATTTATCTAACATTTTACTGCTGCAATTAAGAAAATTTGGTTACAAGCCAAAATAGGGTATGTGGAATATTTGAAATAGAGGTGCATGCTATAATTGGTTAAACAGCAAGTCGTTCTTTGTTTTCTTAACCCTTTTCCATTATTTATCAATTTTGAAGCCTTTTTGTTTCAAATCCTCTTGATTTCTTTTGAAAAATACTACTTTGGGCTAAAAATTTGAAATGATCTCATATATATCATATCACATTATGATGTATTTTATCCAAAATAATTATATACTTCCCTCTCCATTAACAGTCTTTTCTTTTGTTCTAAGAATTAGCAAATCATTGTACTTACAGGATTAAATTTATTTTGTAAAATACAAGATAAAGCTATATCCATAATTTTTAATCACATTTTTCAAAGTAAAGTCCCAATTAGGCCATTGCTCCCTTGATTAATTACAATAAAAATTTGATCCCTCTGATAAAAAAGGATTTCTCGTATTTTTACACTCTAACAAGCATTCATTTAGAACAGGGAAAGGAGGAAAGGGAATTAACATATATTCGACTCCAACTGTGGAAAAACCTATTTACTTTTCTTACTTAATTTTCACAATAGTCTTCTGTGTCAGGCATTATTGTCATCATCTTACATCTCTGGTAAATGAAATTCAGAGATATTAAATAATCTATCTGAGATCACACAGTTAGCCAATGAAAAAGTTGGAATACAAACTTGGTCCCTCAGATTCCTGTCTTTTGCCAACTTTCAGCAGCTTTGGGAAGCATCTGTAGGAGCCAACCTATCTTGTTCCCTTGGTCAGAAGCATGGAGATGCTATTATTATGATTCATAGTCTAGTAAAAGTTAGGAAATGTGACAATATTAGAAATATTGTTCTTGATCAATATCCAAAGAATAAATAGAACAGAGAAAGATAATCCTGATGTCATTCTGTAATATATTAATAATTTTAATAATGGAATATGATTCATTTGCATAACTTGAAATTTTAAAACATATTTTAAAAAAACCTGACACATTATGTTACTTTTGTATTACTTGAAACTTTCATTTGCATTTAAACCTTTTATGTACTTTGCTGGATAAAGAGGTATTCAGGGTACTGGGAACAATTAAAATTTGTATTGGTGAAGGGAACACCTTTAAGCTTCTTTCCTATAATGAATGTCAAGAAATATCTGGAAATGACAATTGAGTTAGAATATGCAAAATACCTAAAGAATGGCGGTCTTGAAATCATTCAGAAATGATAGTAAAACAGAAAGCAGTTGCATAGAGCTGATGTCCTATGTGCTTCAGGTCACTCCATGAAAGGAAAAGAATGACCTCTAATGAAGTCACTTGATCCCTAATAAAATGAAAGACCTGATTATTTTCCATGATATTTTAGACCATCCAAGCTCAGGGATGATTGACTTTACTATCTAGATCAGGAATCAATGGTAGAAGGCTATGAACTGACTATGGCCAAACATCTGTTTTGTATATCAAGTTTTGCTGGAACAGAGACACTCATTTGTTTATGTATTATCTATGACTGCTTTTATATGGCTCCCAAAGCCATGTGATTGTTGCTATCTGGTCTTTTGCAGAAAGTTTATCTACCAACCCTGGTCTAGGTAAAAGCACTAGAAACAATGCTCATTTGCCATGTTCATAGTATTCAAACATATTCTCTCTCTTTTTATTTTTATATTTACTCTTAGTGTCATTCAGTAAAATGAGGTTTTAGAATTGGTGTTATCAGTCTTCAGAAATCTCTTCTGAGACATCCATCCACCTACCTTTTTTCTCTCAACATTCCCTCTGTTTCTTATCTTTCACTCTTTTTTTGTATAATTTCCTCTACATCCCCTGTATTACATTTAAGTGTTGCTTTATTTATAGTGAGCATAATGCAGTGAATGATTTCACAGGATGGTGTGTGCCCTGGCATATTATCTTGTTGAACTATTCAATTAAATATGATAATGTTGAGCACATTGACACTGTTAAACACTCAGGTGAATGAGCAATTCACCGTGAAGTGCAGAAATATTTGAAATCATCTGCATGTCTACAAGCAATATTTATTTTTTTTATATGAGTACTTCAGGCTTCTAGTGAATGATACATGCTAGGAGAAAAAAAAACTACCAAGAAATTAGAATATATAGAAGACTTAAAAGATCTCAGAGAAATCATAATTTTTAATTGTTTCCTGACATACACATAAAGAAAAGTAAATTAGATACTAAACTTTTGCTCCAACATTTATAAAGTGTTTCAGGTTTACAAAACATTGTATTAACTCGTTTCTATGAGGTATATCACCATAGTTCCCAGGCTTTCTTAAAAATGTATCATTCAAAGGCCTTTTTCTCAAGTACAATATCTAATTAGTATTGTTTTATTAAATTTTGTATCATTTATATTGAAAACACTTTCTCTGGAAGTTGGATAATAAAATGTACCTTGAGCTGATTAGAGCATGTTTAGCTGTGAAAGTAACACTTTAAAAGATTTAGGGCCACAGCAATAAAGGATGTCGTCAATCAGTTGCATGTGGGTGGCGAGTTAAAAAACGTATCCCTTAATATTGTGCTGAAAATTCAAATTAAATGACAGACCTTGAAGTCTTTGTTTCTGAAAGTTACTTCTACCGAGACGCTCTTTTGTTCTTTTGGAAAGCTCCCATTTATGGCAGGAAAGTGTTAGAACTCCATTATTTTTCACTATGATTTGGATAGATATGTTCTAGTTCTGTGAAGAATAGTGTTGTTACTTTGATAAGGATTGCATTAAATCTGTAGATATAACAGATCAAGTAGGGATGAGGTGGGGGTGGAGTGATTGTCAGGAAAGAGGGTTTTAAACTTATGATAATTTTTACAATGTTAATTCAACCAATCCATGAGTATGGAATATCTTTCCATTGGTTTGTGTCAACTTCAATTTCTTTCTTCAGTGTTTTATAGTTCTCAGAGCACAGGTCTTTCAACTTCTTGGTTATTTATTCCTAGGCATTTTATTCTTTTTGGCACAATTATAAATGAAATTGTTTTCTTAATTTCTCTTTGTTATTAGCAAGCAGATATATAACCCAATTTCTGTATATTATTCTTGTATCCTGCAAATTTACTGAATTCATTTATTACATCTAATAGTTTTTTGATGGAATCTTTAGGGCTATGTATAGTATCATGTCATCTACAAATAGTGACAGTTTAATTTCTTCCTTACCAATTTGGATGCCTTTTATTTCTTCTCATCCAATTGCTGTGACTAGGACTTCCAGTACTATGTTGAATAAAAGGTGAGTGAACATCCTTATATTGTTCCTGATCTTAGAGGAAAAGCTCTCAGTTTTTCATCATTGTGATATTATCTGTGAGTTTGTCATTATGGCCTTTATTATGTTGAGGTATATTCCCTCTACACCCACTTTGTTGAGACCTTTTATCATGTACAGAAGTTGAATTTTGTAAAATGCTTTTTAATGCATCTATTGAGATGATCATATGATTTGTATCCTTCATTATATTGATGTGGTGTATCATGTTTATTGATTTATGAATATTGAACCATCCTTAAATCCCTGGAATAAATCTCACTTGATCATGGCCAATGATCCTTTTAATGTATTGTTGAATGTGGTTTGCTAATATTTTGAGGGGTTTTGCATCAATGTTCATTAGAGAGAATGGCCTATAGTTTTTTTGTAGTCTCTTTATCTAGTTTTGGTATCAAGGTAATGCTGGTCTTGTATTTGGAAGCCTTCCTCCCATGTCTATTGTTTTGGAACACTTTGAGGTAAATAGGTATTTACTCTTATTTAAATGTTTGGTAGAATTCACCTGGTAGAATTCATTTGGTCCTGGACTTTTGTTTGTTGGAGTTTTTTAATTACTGATTCAGTTTTGTGACTAGTAATTGGTCCATTCATATTTTCTATTTCTTCCTAATGCAGTTTTGGAAGTTGTATGTTTCTAAAAATTTATCCATTTCTTCTAGGTTGTTTAATTTGTTGACATATAATTTTTTGTAGTATTCTCTCATAATTCTTTGTATTTCTCTGGTATTCCCTTTCTGATTTATTTGTGTTTTCTCTCTCTCTCTCTTTTTTTTTTCTTGATGAGTCTGGTTAAAATTTTAGCAATTTTGCTTATCTTTTCAAAGAATCAGCTCTTGGTTTCATGGATCCTTTCTATTGCTTTTTTAGTCTCTATTTCATTTATTTCTGCTCTGATCTTTATTATTAATTCCTTCTACTAACGTTGGGCTTTGTTTTTGTTTTTCTAGTTCCTTTAGATGTAAGGTTATATTGTTTATTTGAACTTTTTCTTATTTCTTGAGGTAAGTCTATATTGCTTTAGATTTCCCTGTAAAAACTATGTTCATTCTGTCCCAAAGATTTTGATATGCCGTCTTTTAAATGTCATTTGTCTCCATGTATTTTTTTAATTTCCTCATTGGTTTCTTTGTTGACCCATGGGCTATTTAGTGGCATATTGTTGAGCCTCCATGTGTGTGGTTTTCCCCCCCCCCCAGGTTTTTTCTTGTGATTGATTTCTAATATCATATCATTGTGGTTGTATGGGAAAGTTTGGAGAAAATGAAGAGAAATTATAAATAAATTATAAGAATATAAACAAAAAACCAAACAACACTAATGGAAAAAATTTATCCACAAAATGTAGGATGCACTTAAGAAAATCTCTGTTATTCGAAAAATGACAAAAGAATTAAGTTGAAAGATATATTTCAATGAGTGGGAAGGAAAAGGAACAATTTTAGGAAACATAAAACAAATGAAACAGAACTAGTAATCAAATGATGAAGAAGAAAATGATGAAAAGAGACGTTCTAGATGCATCTTAAAATGTTGTAATTACCTCATACTATTTTTTTAACTGAATAATTAGCATTTGGGCACAAAAATAAAACAGACAGTAATAAAAAATTAGGCCAGTATCATATTTTCTGTCTACAACATGACATTATAGGTGACATTGGAGCAAAATCTACTGGATTGAAAAGGCAAGAGATTATGATGTGCAGTTTTTATTCATCAGTAAGCTGTCATTAAATCATAAAAATCAATAGAAACGTAGACTTCTAAATATAAATCTTAGAAAATATTTTCCAATGTTTCTTCTTTAGAAATAAAAATCTTAACATTATATTATATCTAACTAAATAATGGAACAAAATTAAAAATTAAAATATGGGGAACATGCAGACTATGATGATAAGCACTGAGGTCAAGTAAACATGTATGTTGAGTCTAAACTAAGAAGCGCTATTACTTGGTAGTTTGGAGCATATGTTCTGGAAAGACAAAATTAGATTCAATTCCTGCGTGGAACACAGAAATTTGTGGCCTTGGGCACTTACTTTCTTTAAGCCTCAGATTGTTTTGTCTTTTTTTTTTTAATTGGAAAAATATGGAACCAATCTCAGAAGGTAATTTAGTGATCAAATATATTTTAAATGCTCTGCATAGTTCTAAGCATATTTTTACTAATTAACATTGTTTTAATTATGATGATCAAATATAATGGATATTTTATATTTGAATGAAACCATATGTGATATGAAAAAAATAATACAATCTCAATAGTCTGGGTCTAAAATTCCATGCTGCCATATAATAGATCAAGTAAGGATGAGGTGGGGGTGGAGTGATTGTCAGGAAAGAGGGTTTTAAACTTATGATAAACTACTAGGTTTATATTTATTATTTGATGTTTAAAATTAGATTTAAGTGTGAAATATGTTGAAAAAATAAAATAACCTAAATTCACATAAAAATCAAATATGATCCTTCAAATCACATGTGAAGATAGAAATAAACAGAACAATACAAATATCAAAGGAGAATTTTGAAAACCTAATAAGAGGAACAAAAACAACAAGAACGATAAACTAGCACAGAAAGAATAAAGATTAATAAACAATAAATATGAAAATATTCTAGTTTTAAAAGTTTTTACATAGATACAGAGTACAAATTAATTTTTTAAAAGTTATAACTATTATATAAACATGGCTGTCATACAAATCTAGAGGAATATATGTCAAAGACGTAGTTGCCTATTTACATCAGTAATGATGGAACTAGTGAGATATAAAGCTGGTTCAAAGATCATTTAAAGAACTATTTACTATAGTCTGAAGAAAAGTGTTGGAATAAAATTGCTAATTTGTATGTAAGATTTTTTTAAAGCCCTACATGGCAATAAAATTATAACTTTTATGATAAAAATGTGAATCTTTTAGGATAAAAAACAATTATATCTCTATCCACCCAAATTAAGAAATTAACATGTAATTTCATAACCTAAACCCTGATTAGTAAATAATGTATCAAAGGAAGTTGCATTTCCCTTGTGAATTAAATACTCCATGGGTGGGCCTGTTATTTAGTGCATCAGTATGACACTGAAAGAACACACATTACTCGTTTTGCTTTATTACTGATTTGGATAATGTTTCTTTTTTTTTTAAGATTTTATTTATTTATTTTGACAGAGAGACAGAGAGAGAGGGAACACAAGCAGGGGGAGTGGGAGAGGGAGAAGCAGGCTTCCCGCTGAGCAGAGAGCCCGATGTGGGACTCGATCCCAGGACCCTGGGATCATGACCTGAGCTGAAGGCAGATGCTTAAGGACTGAGCCACTCAGGCATTTCGTAACAGCAGATACTACTATTATTCTGCAAACTACTATTTATTGAGTGTTTGTGTGTGTTTGTGTGTGTGTGTGTGTGTGTGTGTGTGTGTGTGTGTATACCTTCTTCTATGCATGTTTACCACAAAGAAGGGTTTATGTTACAAAAATGTGTGAGAAAACTGGGCTACCTATTTTAAAAAACTCAAATTATAACCTTATATTTATATCATTTATCAAAATAAATTCCATAGATTAAAGAGTTATAAATGAAACAAAATTTTAAAAGTATTGATGAATATTTAACAAATATTGAGAACTCATAAAGGAGATAATGATTTTGATTACCTGAACATTTAAATTAACTTTATTAAAAATGTTATAATATATTTAAAGAATGAGAGAATACTCTTAGTAAATGTGATATTGTGTTGATACTTTTTCATAAAGTATGGTAAAAATTATTTAATATTACAAAAATATTATAAAACTATGATCAATCTAAAACACAAGCCAATAAACATGAAAATATATTCAATATCAATTAATTAAAGTGCAAATTAAGACAACAATGAAATTCTAGCTTCTATATTTGTTCTGTAGAAGTGTTAAAGTTTTAAAATATTACTCAAAGTTTTGGTAGAATTATAAATTAGTGCAAATTTACTGGGAAGAATTTTGGCAAATAAATCAAATCTTTGAAAGCTCTCCTAGTACTTGACCCAGTATGCCTACTTGTCTAATATTTATGAAAGAAAATCTTAGGGGTGCCTGGGTGGCTCAGTCGGTTAAGCATCTGACTTCAGCTCAGGTCATGATTTCAGGGTGCTGGGATCGAGTCCTGTGCTGGGCTCCATGCTCACTCCATGCTCAGTGAGGAGTCTCCTTGTCCCTCTGCCCCTCCCACCAATCATACTCTCTCTCTCAAATAAATAAATAAATAAATAAATAAATAAATAAATAAAATCTTTAAAAAGATAAAAGAAAATTTTAAAGTAATCATATTTTCCAATAATGGGGATTATTTAAATAAATTATAGTACATCAATTAGTAGATTATTATGCAGCCAGTAAAATTATGCATTTGACAAATATTTAATATTAAAATATATTTTAACTGCATCAAAAGAGTTATATAAAATATTCCAAACTTGTATCTACAATTATGCATAAAACATCCTTGACTTGTTTCTAATCTTAGGGGAAAGCCTTCAATTTTTCACTGTTAAGTGTGATGGTTAGCTGTGCAGTTTTGTAGATGCTGCTTATTAAGTTGAGAAAGTTTCTTTCTGTTTCTAATTTGAGGATTGTTTTTGTCATGAAAGGGTTTGGATTTTGCCAAATGCTTTTTTGTGTCTATGATGGTGATCATATTTTTTTCTATTAATATAGTGTGTTACATTAATCGAGTTTTGAATGCTAAGTCACCCTTTTATTTTGGGATAAATACAATTTGTTTGTAGTTCATAAAGCTTTTTGTATGTTGCTGAATTTGGTTTGGTAATATTTGTTAAGGATTTTTGTATCTATATCCAAAATTAATATGAGTAGGTTGTATTTTATTTTGTGAATCCTTGGCTTTGATATCATGGTAATAGTGGCCTCAGAGAATGTGTTAGAAATATGCCTTCCTCTTCAATTTTTGGAATTGAACATTCTTTTTGGAAGATTCTGTGAAGATTTGGTATTAATTTTTCTTTGAGTGTTTGGTAGAATTCACCAGTAAAGCCATTTAGTTTTGTGATTTTCTTCATGTTTTTCTATTTGTTTGTTTTGTTTTTTGTTTCTTTTTTCAGAGAGAGAGAGCGTGTACACGTGGCAGGGAGGGGCAGAGGGAGGGGCGAGAGAGAATCCTAAGCAGGCTCCATGCTCAGTGAGGAGCCTGATGCAGGGCTCAATCTCACAACCCTGAGATCATGACCTGAGCCAAAATCAAGAGTCAAATGCTTAACTGACTGAGCCATCCAGATGCCCCTCTTCATGTGGTTTTAATTTTAAAAAAATTGACTGATGTATGAATGACATACATTATATTAGTTTCAGGTACACACATAATTTTTGATGTTTGTATATATTGCAAAATGATCACTACAATAAGTTATCATCCATCACCATACATGGTTACAGAATGTATTTTTTCTTGTGATAAAAACTGGTAAGATTTACTGGTTTAGCAACTTCAAATATGCAATAGAATTTATTAACTATACTTGCCATGCTGTTCTACATCCTCATGATTTATTTATTCCTGGAAATTTATACCTTTTGATTCCCTTTACCCATTTTGCCCACACTCCAGCCCCTGCTTCTGGCAACCCCCAATCTGTTGTCTGTATCTATGAGCTTGACTTTTTGGTTTTGGTTTTAGTTTTTGAGATTCCACATATAAGTGAGATCATTTTTTTTCTGAGTTATTTCAGTTTAGCATAATGCTGTCAAGGTCCATCTATGTTGTTAAGGATGGTAAGATTTCATTCTTTTTTATAGATGAATAATATTCCAGTGTGTGTGTGTGTGTGTGTTGCATTTTCTTATTGATTCATCTGTCAGTGAACCCTTATGTTGTTTTCATATCTTGTCTATTGTAAATAATGCTGCAGTGAACATGAGGGTGCAAGATCTTTTCAAGTCAGTATTTTTGTTTTCTTTGGATAAGGCCCCAGAAGTTGAATTACTGGATTGCATGGTAGTTCTATTTTAATGGTTTTGAGAAATTTTCATATTGTTTTCCATAGTGGCTTTACCAATTTCTATTCCCCCCAGCAGTGTACTGGGGTTTCCTTTGCTCTACATCCTTTCGACTCTTGTTATTGCTTCTTTTTGATACTAACCAAATGGCTGGTGTAAAGTGATGTCTCATTGTGGTTTTGATTTGCACTTTCTGATATTAGTGATATTGAGATTCTTTTCATGTGTCTGTTGGCCATCTATATGCCTTCTTTGGAAAAATGTCTATCAAGATCCTCTGCCCATTTTTAGTCAGATGTTTAGTTTTTTATTTTTAGTTTTGCTATTAAGTTGTGAGTTCTTTATATATTTTAGATATTAACCTGTTATCAGATATAGGATTTTCAAATTATTTTCCCATTCAGTAGGTTGTCTTTTCATTTTGTGGATGGTTTCCTTTGCTGTGCAGAACTTTTCAGTGTGATGTATCCTATTTGTTTATTTTTGCTTTTGTTGCCTTTTTTATGATACAAGAGAGTAGTCCAGTTTTACTCTTTTGCATGTGGCTGTCCACATTTCCTAGCACCATTTATTGAAGTTACTGACATTTCCCCCGTGTATGTTCTTGGCTTTTTTGTCATAATTTAATTGACCATATATGCATGGGTTTATTTCTAAGCTTTAGTGTTCCATTCCATTGACTATTGTGTTTGCTTTTATGTCAATACCACCTGATTTAATTAATAAGCTTTGTAATATAATTTGAAGTCAGGGAATCTGTTGCCTTCAGTTTTGTTCTTTTCAAGATTGCTTTGGCTAAGGGCACCTGGATGGCAAAGTTAGTTAAGCGTCTGGCTCTTGGTTTTGGCTCAGGTGGTGATCTCAGAGTCATGAGATTGAGCCCCATGTCAGGCTCCACGCTGAGCATGGTGTCTGCTTGAGATTCTCTCTCCTTCTCCCTCTGCCCCTCCCACTTGTGCTCTCTCTCTCTCTTGCTCAAAATAAATAAATCTTAAAAAAAAAAAAAGAAGATTGCTTTGGCTATTCAGGGTCTTTTTGTGGTTCTATACAAATTTTAGAATTTTTCATTTTATTTCTGTGATAGGAATCTTGATAGGGATTGCGTTGAATCTGTATAATGCTTTGAGTAGTATTGACATTTTAACAATATTAATTCTTCCCATATATGAACATAGTGTATCTTTCCATTTATTTATGTCATCTTAAATTTATCAAAATCTTACAGTTTTCAGAGTACAGGTCTTTTACCTCCTTGGTTAACTTTATTTCTAGATATATTACTCTCTTTAAATGCAATTGAAAATGGGATTGGTTTCTTAATTTCTGTTTCTGAAAGTTTGTTATTAATGTATAAAATGCAACAGATTTCTGTATGTTGACTTTGTATCCTGCAATTTTACTGAATTTATTAGTTTTAAGAGTTTTTGGTGGAATGTTCAGGATTTTCAATACATAGTATATTGTCTGCAAATAATGAGACTTTTACTTTCTTTCAAATTTGGATGACTTTTCTTTTTCTGTGGCTAAGATTCCCAAATCTATGTTGAAAAAAGTGGTGAGAATGAACATCCTTACTCCAGATCCTAAAGGAAAAGCTTTCAACTTTTCATCATTGAGTATGATGTTAACTATGGGCTTGTTCATATATAGTCTTTATTTTGTGGAGGTACATTCCCTCTACACTCACTTTGTTGAAAGTTTTTCTCATATTTGTATGTTGAATTTTGTTAAATGTTTTTCTGAATCTATTGAGATGATCATACAATTTTGATCCTTCATTTGGATAATGTGTTTTATCACAGTGATTGGTTTGCGGATGTTGAACCATTCTGTCCTTGGAATAAATCTCAATTAATCATCATGTATGATCCTTTGAAAAAATTGTTGAATTTGATTTGCTAAAATTTGGTTGAGGATGTTTGTTAAGAATATGTGTACATCAGGAATATTAGCCTGTAATTTCCTTTTCTTATGATATCCTTATCTGGTTTTAGTATAAAGGTAATGGCCTCAGAAAAAGTTGAAAGTGTGCCTTCCTCGTCTATTTTTGGAAGACTCTGAGAAGGATTGGTATTAATTCTTCTTTGAATGTTTGATAAAATTTACTAGTAAAATTGTCTGATCCTGAACTTTGGTTTGTAGGCAGTTTTTAAATTACTGTTTCAATTTCCTTACTAGTAATCAGTCTGTTCAAATTTTCTATTTCTTCATGATGCAGTCTTTGAAGTTGATGTTTCTAGGAATTTAGCCATTTCTTCTTGGTTGTCCAACCTACTTGCAAAAACTTGTTCATAGTAGTTTTTTATAATTCTTTGTTTATCTATGGTATCAGTTATAATGTCTCCTCTTTCATTTCTGATTTTATTTATTTGAGCCCTCCCTCTTTTTTTCTTGGTGAGTCTAAAGATTTGTCAATTTTGTTTATCTTTTCAAAGAGCCAGTTCTGTGTTGTTTTTTTTTTTACCTTTCCAGTCTCTATTTCATTTATTTATGCTTCAGTCTTTGTTTTTTCCTTCCTTACACTAATTTTGCCATTATTTTTCTTCTCTTTCTACTTCCTTTAAAGATTAAAGTAAGGTTATTTGAAATTTTTCTTTTTTCTTGAAGTAGGCATTTATCACTGCAGCCTTCCCCCTTAGAATTGCTTTTGCTGCATCCCAGAAATTTTAGTATGTTGTATTTCCTTTCTGTTTGTGTCAGGGTATTTTTATTTTTGCTTTAGATTTCTTTTTTGTCCCACTGGTTGTTTAGTAAAATCTTGTTTGTCTTCACATATTTCTGAATTTTCTAATTTTGTATTATAATTGATTTCTAGTTTCAGACCATTGTAATTGGAAAAGGTGCTTCATATCAATTCAATTTTAAGTTGACCTTTGTGATGAGCACTGGGTGTAATATATAAGTGATGAATCACTAAATTTTACTCCTAAGACTAATATTATACTATATGTTAACTAACTAGAATTTAAATAAATTTGAAACAAAAAAATTGTTAAGATTTGTTTTGTGGCCTAACATATGATCTATCCTGGAGAATATTTCATGAGTACTTGAGAAGTATTCTGTTCCTTTTGGATGGAATGTTCTGTATATATCTATTAAGTCCATCAGGTCTAATATGTCATTTGAAGCCAGTGTTTCCTTATTGATTTTCCATATTGATAATCTATTTATTGATATAAGTTGGGTTTTAAAGTCCCCTACCATTATGGTATTGCTGTCTATTTTTCTCCCTTGGGTTTGTTAATATTTGCATTATATATTAGGTGCTACCATGTTGGGAACATAAATATTTACAAATGTTATAATTTCTAATTGAATTGACCCCTTTATCAATATGTAATTCCCTTTATTTCTTATTACAATCTTTGTTTTAAAGTCTATTTTGTGTGATATAAGTATAGCCACCCCAGCTTTCTTTTGGTTTTCATTGCCATGGAATAGCTTTGTCTACCCCTTCACTCTCAGTCTGTGTGTGTCCTTTGTTCTAAAGTGAATCTCTTATAGACAGAAGTTGATGGCAACTTAAGTTTAAGGGCATTTTAAAACTCTCCATTTTTACTCCCCCCTCCCACATTTTGTTTTTGATATCATGTTTTACATCTTTTTATCTTATGTATCCCTTAAATATTGTAGTTACAGTTATTTTTACTACTTTTGTCTTTTAATCTTCATCCTAATGTTGTGATTAATATACTACCTTTACTATATATTTGCCTTTATGGGTGAGATTTATACTTTTTTAATGTTTTTATGTTACTAATTAGTGCCCTTTCTTTTTAGCTTAGAGAAATCCCTTTAACATATCTTGTAAGCTTGTTTAATGGTGATACATTCCTTTAGCTTTTGTTTGTTTTTAAAAGTCTTTATCTTCCCTTTAATTCTGGATCATAACTGCTAGGCAGAGTATTCCTTGCCAGAATTTTTTTTTCCACTTTGAATCTATCATGCCACTTGCTTCTTGCCTGCAAAGTTTCTGCTGATACATCTGCTTTTATAGTCATATAAGTTTCCCTTATATGTAACCAGGTGCTTTTAAGATTCTTTCCTTGTCTTTAGCTTTTAATAGTTTAATTATAATGTGTCTTTGTGTGGATTGCTTTGGGTTCATCTTATTTGGAACTCTCTGGACTTCCTGGGTCTGGATATGTTTCTTTCCCCAGGTTAGGGAAGTTTTCACTGATTATTTGTTCCAATAAATTTTCTGCCTTTTTTTCCTCTCTTTTCTTCTCAAAGCCCTATAATGTGAATGTTCGTCCATTTGATAACCCATAAACTCAAACTATCTTCACTTTTTAAAAATCTTTTTTTTTCTTTTCTGTTCTGACTGTGTGAGTTCCTCTGCCCTATCTTCATATTCACTGACCCTTTCTTCTGCTAATTTATCTACCATGCTGTTGAAATCCTCCAGTTTATTTTTTCAAATTCAGTTATTGTATTCTTGAGTTCTGTGACTTCTGTTTGGAACTTTCTTATATTTCTTTGTTTTTTTGTCAAAGCGCTCATTTTGTTCTTACATTCTTCTCACAGCTTTAGTGAGCAACTTTATGATCATACTTTGAACTCTTTATTGAGTAAGTTACTTATCTCTATTTCATTAGGGTTTTGTGTTTTGTTGTTGGTGGTGGTTTTTTTGTTTTTGTTTTTGTTTGAGACTTTCTTTGTTGTTTTGTGTGGAACATACTCTGTTCCTTCATTTTTCTTGACTCTTTGTGTTGATTTTTATGCAGTAGAGAAACAGCCACTTCTCCTAGTCTTGAAGGTTTGTGAAGAAGATGAAATTTATTGGTCAAGAAGCCTGCTCTAGCTGTTGTGTGTGTCTCCCTAACTTTTGTGATTATTTTATTTTTGTAGCTCCCAGTAGTTGAAGGTATGCTAAGACCAGTCAGGGTCCCAAAGAGGAGGCTCTTGGTCAGCATTTAGATTCAGGCAGATTAGAGTTTATACCCTCAAACAATAGCTTTTAAAGATTGTAAATATATGCAGTGCTGTAGGACCACAAGTGTAAGCCCTGATGGCTCCCAGATCTAGGCAATCTGGAGTTGTCCACTGAGAAGTCACATAAATTTGGGCTCCAGATGAGTGCATGGGTTGCTTTCTGGGAGATACCAGTAAGCTGTAGGCAGGCAGAGAGACAGTGTAAAGATGCTGTTCCCCAGCCTACATTTCCTGAGAGAAATTCCATAGCCTCCAGATGTGTGCCAAGCCTGGAGACTTCCCCTAAGGCAGAAGCTCAGTAAACATCTCTGATGAAGAGGTTAGGGGTGTTTTTCAGTCTGCTCTCTGTGCAGTGCTTGGGGGTGGTGGCCTGCCAAGAATGATCTCTCTCATTTTATAGTCCTCTAGGACTCAAGAACACAGCCCCATTGCCACTAGAGTCTGATAATCAAGGAATATCCCCTTGGCAGTAGCCAAAAATAAGGACACCATATATAAAAACTGGGGTATCAGACATGTATAAGAGCTCCCTCCAAGAGAATGCTGGCACTCTGGAGCACAGTAGAAGGAGAGCCCAAATATAGTGTCCATTCTGTGAGGTGTCAGGAAAGGTTTACAGCTAGCCCTTAGATCTGTGTTTAATTAGAGGCCTGCCCCTCAGGCTACAATTATGATAATAAGCTAATAGGCCTCTTTACATAAAGATTGAGCTCCTGGGAATATTGCCTCTTGCTGTGCCCTGAGGGTGGTAGCTGTTTCAGAACTCTTTCTCCACTGATTATAGTCCTATAGAACTTGTGAGCAGATGCTCTATTGCTAGAAGTTAACCTGGCAGCAGTGGCAAAAATTAGGGCACCAGAGAAGGGTATAAGCTTTTTCCCTATAAGACAGCAGTTACATGGAATGAGGAAGAGGGAGAGTGCAAATATTGCCTTCATCAGCCTCTGTTCCCTGGGAGCCCCTCCTAGGTCCCTATAAGTGTGCCAGATCAGAAGCCTTCCCCAGGCCAAAGCTCCTGGACAAGCAAATAGACTCATTTCTCAGAAAGACTTGAGTATGTTTCAGTCTCCTAACTGTGCAGTGACTTGGGAGTTGTAGTCCGCCAAGAAATATCTATCTGATTGTGATAGTCCAATGGGACCCAAGAAAGCAACCCCTCTAGCCTCCTGAGCCAGGTGACTAAAGTATGTAGCCACAAAAATTGGGTCACCAGACATTTGTAAAACCTCCCCTCTGGGAGATACAGGTTCTCTGGAGTATGGCAGAGAGAGCATGTGACATGTGTCCCATGGGTGAGTCTGCATGTGGGCCGTTTAAGATGTCCCTCCCTTGACCACAGCCACATGTGGCTGCAAGCTTCATTGGTTTTAAAGCCAGATGTTCTCTGGGCTCATCCCTTGGGTGCTGGTCTTAAAGGTTGGGGTATGAAACCTTCACTCCCCAGGGAGAAGCTCCAGGTTTGGGTTCCCTCCTAATTGTGAGTTGTCATGCCAGAAATGGGGTTTATTGTCTCAGTCTTTCTTACCAGTTTCAGTGTGGTTTCCTTTTCATTTGCCTAATGTCAGTTGGTCACTCTGCCAGTTTTTTGGTTTGTTTCAGAGGAAATTGCTTCATATTTGGTGTAGATTTTGTGTGTCTGTGGGAAGAATGGAGTTCAGAATCTTCCTATATTGCTATCTTGAACCAGAACCTGTGAGAAGTTTTTAAATCATTAATTTAGTCTTTGCTTGGTATAGGCCTATTCAAAGTTTCTATTTTCCTTGAACAAGTTTCAGTTATTTGTGTCTTTCAGTGATATGGGGAGTGATTATTTTCCTATTCTTTCATAAGTTATATTAATTGGTTGGCGTATAGTTGTTCATAGTATTCTCTTATAATCTTTTGCACTTCATAAGATTGGTAGTGATATTCTCCTCAATTTCTTTCTTTCTTCTTCTTCTTCTTCTTCTTTTTTTTTTTAAGTAAGTTCTATAACCAATATGGGTTTTAAACTCATAACCCTGAGATCAAGTCACATGCTATACTGACTGAGCCAGCCAGGTGCTCCTCTTTAATTTTTGATTTTAGTAATTTGAGTATTCTTTCTCAGTCTTTTGTTTTCAAAACTAATAAGCTAATTCTAAAATTCATATGTAACCACAACTTGAAAGAGAAGAATAAAATTGAAGAACTAATTTACTTGATTCTAAGACAAATATTTTCTTTCAATACTTTAGAAACTTTGCTCCATTGCCTTCTTGCTTACATAGTTTTTCATGAGAAATCTGCTGTTATGCTCCCCCCCACACCTGCGTTTCTATTTAACATGTCTTTTCAATTTTGGTTGCTTCTTAAGATTTTCTCTTATCTCTCATTTTGAGCAATTTCATTATGTCTTAATTTCATTTTTTTCTTGTACTTGCAATTTGTGGAGCTTATTGGATCTCTGGGTTTATACTTTTCATAAAATTTGGAAGATTTTTACTAATTATCAATTTCTACAAATTTTTCTTTTCTGTTTTCCTCTCCTTTCTCTCTTTTGGGGGCTCTATACATATATATTAGGTCCCTTGAAGTTCCCCACAGCTCATATTTTTAAATTGTTCTATTGAAATATAATTTATATGCCAAAAAATTCAGTAAAGTATGCCATTCAATGGTTTTTTAGTATACATCTCTGTAAATATACTAACAATCATTGAGCTTTGAAACTCAAAAAAATTGAGCTGTGTTTATTTTTAAATTATTTTTTCTGTGTGTTTCATTTTGAATAGTTTCTCTTGCCATACCTTCAAGGCCACTAATATTTTCTTCTGCAATATATAGTCTGCAAGTACTCTCATCCGGTGTATTTTTCATTTCAGACATTGTAGTTTCATATCTAAAAGTTTGTAGTTTCATATCTAGAAATTTGATTTGGGTCTTTTATATATCCTCTAATTCTCTACTTAACTTTTTAAACAAATGGAAGAAAATTATAAGGATTATTTTAATTACTTTCTGCTACTTTTTTGTATCAATTTCAACTGGTTGAGTTTTTTCATCATTATGTGTCATATATTCCTCATCACAAATCACGAAATTAACCTTGTTGGATGCTGAGTATTTTTGCATTTCTATAAATATTTCTGTGCTATATTATGGGACTTAGCTAAGTACTGAAAAGAGTTTGATCCTTTTGGGCCCTTCTTTTAATTCTTCCTAGGTGAGAACAGAGCAGCTATTAATTTACACCTAGATTAGCTTAGGAAAAACACCCTCATATGTATTCTATCCAAATGGCCCTTATATTATGAAGATTTTTCAATCTGACTAGTGGGAACAGGCACATTCTTGGTCCTAAATGGGCACAAGTACTGTTTTTTCTAATCATTTAGGATGATTTTTTTTTCCCACCATTGGGTATTTTCTTCACACTCATGTTATTATCAGTATTCAGCTATATCCTCCAGAAGGACCCTCTACAGATCGGATATTTTCTCTGTGTACATCTCTCCCATCTTTGGTACCATTTTCTGAAAATTCACTCTTATTCTCTCCAGAATCTCAACTGTGAGATTCACATCAGGGATTATGCCAGGTTCCATCTGGGCTCTTCCTTACTGTCCTGCTGCCTAGAAACCCTCTCAAGGCTTTAAAGTGAGGTAATTATAGCACCAACCTTATTTGTTTTCTGTCCATCAGGAATCACTGTCCTTCATTGCCTAAGGGCCAGTATCTTCAAAACCTGTACATTTTGTTCAGTTTTTTTGGTTGTTTCAGTCAGGAGGTAAATCCAGTCCCTTTTTTTCAATTTCAGCCAAGGACAGAAGTGTCCTCCTCACTGATTTTTACTGAAGCTTTTACTTACCTAATAAGAAATTGGACCATGTTTATTATGCCCAGCACCAATTGATTGGAATTAGGTCTTTTTTTTTTTAATAACTTTGTTCTAATGTCAAACCTGTTTTAGAACTTTGCTATCATGAGTTTTTCAATAGCATTTTTTTTTTTTAGAAAAAAATGTAGTTTTAAAACTCAGCAGTGGCTGGCCAAGATGCTAAAATGATGATACAATATTTATATTGTATTGAAAGTGTCCTCTGTAATGCAATTCACTTTTTGACCATTTGTCCATATATTAACATTGCTGGGTGACACTGAAGCCCTTTCTGTACTTCATATTTAGCAATTTAAGCTTTGGCTCAGTCTGTGTAGGCAGTGACTAGAAGGAATTATCAGGTGCTGATGGGTTGTTGGGGAGACAGAGACTTAAAAAAAGAAGAAAGGATGGAAACTAGGCCACTACTTATGCTGGGTACTGAAGATTACGCTAAATCAAAAGAAATTGCTATATTTTTTACCTCTACACAGGGACAGAAAAAAACTTTCGAATTTTATGTTATTATTGAAACATGAAAACTAAAATCAGGAATGATAATAGGAAGGTTTACACTAATATTCAGGAAAAAACAATGGTGTTACCTAATCAATTTTCTTAATTATCTCTTGCATTGTATGTTATGCCATCAGATTTATATAAAAGAGAGGTACCCAATGTTCATTTGTTTGATTTTACTTGGAAGCTTATGAAAATATCTCTAAATTTTTCATAGTATATATAAATAATAATTTAAAAATTGCTGAAATATGCTGTTTGTATTGATTTAAACCTAAGTATATTTCATTTCTAAAGTAACCAGAATGTGGAAAATGTTTTGCTTTAAATAGTGTTCAAGTAATAATAGATCAGTTCATATGTAACACATAAAAATAAATTGCCTTTCTCTTAAACATGTTTTATGTTGATCAAAGTTTTTATGGTTGAACTGACTTTGATATTTAAGCATTTATGGTAGGTATATTTAAAGTTAAAAGAACCTTTTATAACAGTTCATTGAGTTTATTGAACAGTTCACACACTCTCAATATTCCTTTTCTTTTGGTACATGTATGAATGTTATTCTACAGTTGATCATGCATAAATTGTGGGGTTTTTTGTATTTTCTGATAATGATTAATAATCTTATCTATAGAAGACTCCTATTAATTCTTAATTTCTCATTAACTCTCTACATGAATTCAATTTAGGAATGTAAGGATTTCAGCATTAACTTGAGAAAGTGTATTATTCAAAAAAAAAAAGAAAAAAACCTTCAAGAAGAAACAGTTTCCTATGTCTTTTGTCTTGTTTTTATTTTTTTGTCTTTCTTTCTTTCTTTCTTTCTTTCTTTCTTTCTTTCTTTCT